>NC_083115.1:28477672-28777672 GCF_949774975.1 Lagenorhynchus albirostris | reverse complement strand
TCGTGTTAAATGATGAATGGATAGGAGAAACATCTATGTAATTTCTCTTCCTTAAAAAAAGGTCTCTGATTACATACAAATGCAGCCATAAAGAAATGCAGCATAAATAAGTTTGCAGATATAATTTACACTCTATGACACTTCAAAATCATTTGAAATGATTTTTAAATGTATTTCTGTGCCAATGAAATACATCATTTCAAGATCAAGTACAAGACTTCTACCGTAATACACACAAAACTATGGTCTTTTTCTGCCCAATTTGAAACCTTTCCCTGAATAGGAAAAGTATGACGCCCCTCCGAAACAATGTTAAAATATAAACATAGTCATTTGTCTAATAATCAGTACACAAAAATAATTATTATGCAACATTTAAATGGAACCATACAAATCACAAACTTCCTTTTATACATTCGTCATATCTGTCTCTCTGTATTGTCCTCATTTACAGGGCGTGTTTTTCCTGAGCATCTATGATGTCACTGAGCTCAGCAGTTTCACATATTATCTCATTTAGTCTTCACAAAATAACATGACAATAAGTATTCCATTTAAGAATGAGAATGCTGAGTTGAAAAGTTGATTTATTCAAGCTGACAGAGAATAGCAAAGAACTAGGAATTATACCCAGGTTTCTCACCCCAGATCCAAAAATCTTTTGACTACAACAAAATTATTATCTGCAAAAATTCCAAATAAAAAATGTCAAATGAGGCTTCCCATAAATTAGAAGCTTATGCAATTCTTTCACTTTGAACATTAATCACAAGGAGATAAGAAACTCAAGAAAAACTGACATAAAATACTTTCCTACAGAAAAATACAAATTAAGAATGAGAGCAAAGCAACACGTAAGCACACGAAGAGCTGGCATTCAGTGCATCGCATCTAACGTGGAAGAATCATTTCCTTATATTCACACACCTCCCCTCAGTTAAGCAACCACTTGCATTCAGTTGTAGTACTCCTGTATTTCCTCAGCTCTTTGCTCATTTTGTCATTTCGTAACATCTCATTATACCTTCAGTTAAAAAAAAAAAAGGGTACTTCCCTGGTGGTGCAATGGTTAAGACTCAGCGCTCCCAATGCAGGGGGCCCGGGTTCGATCCCTGGCTAGGGAACTAGATCTCACATGCATGCCGCAACTAAGGAGCCCATGTGCCGCAACTAAGGAGCCCACGAGCCACAACTAAAGGAGCCCACCTGCCGCAACTAAAGGAGCCCACCTGCCGCAACTAAAGGAGCCCACCTGCCGCAACTAAAGGAGCCCACCTGCCGCAACTAAGATCTGGCACAACCAAATAAATAAATAAATATATTTTTTTAAAAAACTGACCTCTTTCTAACTGCTAAACTGTGCGCTGAGCGTAGAGACTAATTTATCAATGGAAATGCTAGTGCCTCACATGTGGTTAGCACTTAACATAACTCCCCTTTCCAGGTACCACCCGCCTCACTTCTTTCTGCCTCCAACTATCACTTACACTTACACACACATACAGCCCTCTAAATCCCCATGCAACACTGCTTATTTGGGGTTTTCACTGCTAGACCATGCAAAGCAGAGGAAACAAAGCTTACAGAATTGCTTACCTTTAAAACTTGCAAAAAGTACAGGTTTTTACTGACAAGTAAACAAAGCCTTCTCTGCATTGCTAGCTGTTCCAGAATCCCCTCTTTTATAAGGTCTCTGACCTTATTCTCAGTCTTACTTCTGTGGGTAGAGTGCATGTTTTCTCCCCTCATCTATTAAGTAAAGAAAGCAAATTGACTCAGTCCACCTGTTGACCCTGTTAGATCAAAACTTGTCAACTAGAGGGCCATTCAAGAGCCCCCATGCCTTAAAAGTGAGATTCTCATCCACATTTCCACAGAAACACAGACCACTGTTCCCTGCAGAGTGCTCTGCCCTTTTGTTAAAAGGGAACAATCAAGGCAAGTCACTCTCCACTTTATTGCCACCTCCGTGGGGCTACAATCTTGTAAAGGGGATAACATATATATTAAAATAAGCTAATGCTATGTTAATATGACATATAAGTGATCCTGACATGGAGATGGGGTGAGATCATAACACCCCATGAGATCATGAGGAAAAGCTGCCCGAGTTGCAAGGAAGTGTACAGAGGAGTCCAAAAGCACATTCTTGAGAATGCACTGGTAATTTAGGGGAGGGACTGGTGAGGAAGCAGTAGTTGGGCTACAGTGAAATCAGTGAATGGGAAAGCTGGCCAGGGAAGAACTCAGACAGCCTTGAATGCCATGCTTAGGAGTATTCATCTTCATTCAGTTATCAGTTGAGAACCTCTTTTCCCTTAACACACCATGCTACTCCTGCTTGAAGTAAAAACTCACAGAGGTTCATAACAATTGATATGGCTTCTTGAATAACCCAGCAGAGTCACATTCCCTTTGCAGCACAAAGCTAATAAACACAAAAACTCTACTTTCAGTATTATCCTCTACTGTAACTGTTTGCCAGTTACAGTAGAAGGCACTCCTAGAAGGCACACCTTGAGAGTGGGGCTGTTCTCTCAACAAATATAACCACACCACCTAGCAAAGCATCTTTGGAAAATGGACCCTGAAGCTAGACTGCCTTGGACTAAATCCTGGCTTGACCATTACAAGTGTGAACTCCGGGTGCCTTAGTTGTCTAATCTGTAAAATGGGAAAAACAGCGCCTATCTGGTAAGGATGAGATGACTCACATAAGACAACAGTACCTGGCACACAGTCAGCGCTCACTAAATGCTAGGTGTGTTGCTAACACAATCCTCTCCTTTCCACTCCGTATCCAATTACAAAGCCCCATCAGCTACCTTAAAATACTTCTGGGATTTTTTCCATTCTCTCCGTGCCCACTCTTTCCACGACTCTGACCATAATCTCTCACCTAGATTACTACAATACTTCCCAAACTGGCCCTTTTCAGAGCTCAATGCATATGTTACTTGCTCAGGGACATTTCCCCAAACCCCCAACCTCTACCCACTAGGTTAACAAAGTCACAGAGTACAGTGCATTTTAACTTTCTTCTTATATTTTGTGTCCCACTAGAATGTGAGTTCCATGAGGGCAGGGACCTTGTCTATGTTTTTCTTCATTCCATCCCATATAGTCCAGCACAGGACCTGGAATTCAGGGCACACTCCAATATCAGATGAATGAATAAAGAGCGGGTTCTGAGACGTTACTACTTAGTTTTGGATCGTCTAACTACTAATATTAACCTCTGTTTAAAAAACCATAATAAAATGAGAAAATATCATAGGAAAAATTAACTTATAATTCCATTTAAGAAGAGCCCACTCTCAGTGTATTCAGTTCTACAAAATTAGACAAATTTATGAAAGAGGGAAAGTAAATTGTGTATAGAGTCATATTTTCTTTTGCTTTCCATAACAATGGCACAGAGGTGTCCCCATAGGTTATGGTATATTTGGTGTTACTATAAAACCCATCCAAGAAGTTAATTAAATGGAGAAGGAGTCTTCCCACAATTCATACATTTATATAAAAGCTCTTGGCAGAAATCCAAAGTTACACACCAAACTGTTGCAGGCCTAGGAAAGGTGTGTGTAGGTAAGGGGAACTTTAACTTTCTCAATATATTTTTGCAGTGTTTGAATATTTTATTGTACCTGTGACTCACAACAGAAAAATAAGGTATTTTAAAAAATCTTGCACAAATGCAAACTAAAATAACTGTCTTGCGCAGTCCAGGATTTATATTTATAGAAAGTATAGAAACAAGGTTCTAATTACATTTCTCTAAGAGTTTCTTATAAGTCTATTCCCTGGCCAGACTTAAATTGTGTTAGACTGGAATCACATTTGATTAAGAAATGTTTAATTTCCTCTTAAAGGTTTGTGTCATTCTACTTAAGCAAACCCAGAAGCACATCCAGATCTCCCTGGCTCTGTTACTCCCAGTTAAACTGTAGGAAGGTCTTTAAAGGTCTTAACATGAATGATAAATAAATAGAGAAAAAAAATTAAGGACACAAGCAACAATTTATATTCTATCTAGAACTACTGATATTTGAGAAAAATCTGGGCAACATTTTAGCAGAAATGCAGAAAGAATCCAGACTTGAAAAAAAAAGGTGTTGGACTTGTGAGGTCCCTTCTCTGATTCTAAATAAACATGTTTCATTCAAATACAACAGTTTAGCTGCTTTTTCAACAAGATACAAATTACAAATTTAATTCATTAAGAGTTTAGGACTATTTTTGAGGACACAGTGCTACCAAAAGAAAGAACTAGTTATAAATGGCCTCTAGACATGAAGGCCTTGAGGGTTTCTGAGGAAACTGAAACAATCTTTCAAGTAAATGTATAAATTATTAGAGAAGTTAAGGGTATTCTAACTGAACACATTATATATATAAAACGTTAAAATCTTAGACTTAAATTCTATGTTTTTCTTCCAGTGTTATTTGAACTAATTTATACTTGAAGCAGGTCAGCTGAAAAACTAAATTTATTTTATATCAAATTTTACTTTTGATTGTTATAATGTATCATGTTAGCATTTGGGGAAGTGGGGATTAGCAGACAGAGCCATTAGTGTAAAATATATTTTAAAGTACTGATTTCAGCAGGAAGAAAATGGTGACTAAAATATTTAGAGGGTGTTAATGACGAGGCATGTTGCATATGCCTAGAAATAAATATCACTAGATATTTTGCCCTGCAAATATCAATGATCAGTTTTTGGTGTATTCCAGTAGAAGGAGGGGAAAGAGCAACAAAAAAAATTTTTTTAATAAAGAAAAATGAATTCTGACATTTAGAAGATTATAACTGAATACTGGTTCTTCACGTATTTATAAAAGGATGTCTGATGGCCCTCAATTATAATTCAAAATTTTATTTCACGCAGTTTCCTTGATGAAGTTTGTTAGGAATCCTAGAACTGAGTGTCCGTTGATCATCATCAGATTAAACTTTTTAAAAACCATGTGCTGAGAACTCAAACAATAAATTGGAGGTCTATACGGAACAAATATAAGGTAAGATATACAATTTGAGAAATACTGTGAAATTTTACAGTCATTTTTTTAAAATAAGAAACTCGGTAAACACAAATTACTTCAATGGTATATGTTACATTGCATGGGACATATTATATGCTTTTAACGAAAATTTTAAAACCCGCCATAGGTAGAATTACTTTTCTAAGAGGTAAATGACTGTCGTATATTCTGATCCTGTATCCTAGCCCAGGCCAGTTGTCATATGATGTGAAATTGAATACTTATCATGATAAAACCATACATTTAGACAAACGTGGTGAGGTAAGAACAGAGTGGGGAAATGACTGGTCTGAATTAGTGAAAATTTTAAATGTGGCCCATTGAAAAAGTCAATTATCAGGAAACCAGTATCTGGAAAAGCGATCTTTCTTTCTTTCCTAGGAAACACTTATAGATACTGATTTAAACACAGTCCCTGGCTTCTAGTTCCCTTCCCCCAAACCTCCAACTGGGGCAAACGCATAGAGTCATCAGGAATCAACAGCAATGCAACTATAAATTCAAAATGGTAGCTGGTGGACAAAAGGCTGAAAGCAGCTGCTCTAGGGGGAAAAAAGAAAGACAAAAAGACAAAATAATGCCACCCCATTCACTCCAACCCATCCCCACCAAGAAAAGAAAAGAAGAGGACTAACTGAATATAAGGAAAACCAAGAATTAAGCTCTCTTTTTTTTTTTTCAAATTGGGGAACAGAAGGAAAACACAACTGTTATTCCTGTGTAAGAGACTTCAAATAATTAAATGGAGTTAAAGGGGCCTTCTACTTTTGTTTGTTTTACAAATTTAATCTACAAATCCAATCTCTACAGAGAAAGAAAATAACAGAAAGTAAGCAGACAAAAGATTAGCCACACATGTAAGCCTAGTCAAAGTTGGCAAGAATTTTATCTCCGGTAAGGCTTCTACAGTAACAAATGGATTAATTTCCTTGCCCAGCTTTCACTTGTACTGCGGAAGAATGCAAAACAAAGTTGTACTTCTCGCCCAAACAGTAACACCAATCTGTTTCAAGAAAAGGTGTCCGATTTTTAAAAGCGCACTGTTGAGTTCAACCATTACCATCTTCTTAGACCAAACGCCATAAGCTGTCAACTGCTTGCCCTATTTAAACGTTCATCTGCACCTACTTCTCCCAGCAAGACAGGCAGTTGCAAGAGAGGGGGAGGGCGGGCGGTGGATCCTGCTTGGGGCCGCAGAGCAGCGTTACCGCAGCTACCTAGTAATCCTGGAGTACCCGCAAGGAAGCACCTGGCCAAACCCTAAGCGAGAACGTGAAACTGCCCCCACGGTGGGAGGACGGCGTAATGGCACGTGTTCCCGGGGCCGGATCTGCCCGCCACGGCGGGGCGAGCCTACACTAGCGGGACGGACGCTGGGTGGGTGGCAGCTGGGGGATGCGCCTGCGACCCCCCCAGGGCCCCAGACGCAGGGAGGGGCTGCAGGTGCGGCGGGCGGGGCCTCACCTGCACGCCGGTGCAGTTCTCGAAGAAGAAGAGCACCATGCTCTGATAGATGCAGTAGAGCCGGTCGTCTACCGCCTGGTAGAAGCGCGAGGGCAGGAAGGCGGAGAGCAGCCGCCAGGCCCCCCAGGCCAGCACGTAGGTGGGAGCCGTGCCCAGGAGCACGGCGGCCGGCAGCACGCAGCACATCGAGTACATGTGGAGCACCAGGGACAGCAGCATCTTCCCGGCTCCGCACGAGGAAGGCTCCGCCGGCTCTTCCCCGCCCCGCCGCCGCCGGCCGCCCGGCGGCCCTCAGTCGGCGGCCAATCACCGGGCTGGGCCGGGCCCCGCCGCCGCCCCCTCACCTCGCCGGGCCGCCGGCCGCCCCTGAGACGCCCAGCCCGCGCCGGATCCGGCCTCCGCCCCCAGCCGCATGGGCCGCGCCGCCGCTGGACGGTGGGCGGGCTGGCGAATGAGGGGCCCGGCGCGCTGCTCCAGGCCACGGGGCAAGAGGAAGACGCGGCCCTCGGGGGGTCGAGAGCTCAGGATCACTCACACCCCATGACCCTCGCCCGTCACCCTATGCCCCTACCGGGGGCGGGGCTCCGCGCCAACAACACGACTCCTGATTGGCCGCCCGTTACCATAGTCCCCCTCCGTGGGCGGGGCTCAGCGGCAAGAACTCGTCTCCCGATTGGTCGAGTCGTGCTGACAGTCGACACGCAACTGCCGCCCGGACGCGTGGACTGCCCGCTCTGGCTACTGCGCATGCTCCAAAGCTTGCCCTCCCCCCCCAGCCCCTCCCCAAAGGGAAGCGGCGACTTCCGGGCGGAGCGGGTTGAAGGTGGGTGTCGGCCGAGGAGGGGCCCGGGCGGCCCTGTGCCCCTTGGTCCGGCTCTGGGCGCAGATTGACTTGAGGGAACGCCCCACCTCCTGCTTGCACACCTGAGGGCCCCTGGACCCCGGGACGGACCCTTAAGCCGAGATGTCCCTTTCCGAGGGGCGCACCGGTGACCAGCGGTACCTCGCAGGTGCTGCAGACCTTGGCTTCGGGCGGCTAAGAGGACTCCTGCTGGCAACGGAGACTGGTCAGGCCTGCTGTGGGAAGGCCCGCAGTGACAGCAGTGCGATAAGCGCTGTCAAGGCGTCAGCCCTGGGTTATCGGGCCAGGCTCACCTTCCTCTCCACGGTGGCTATCACCCCCTCCGCCTTCCTGGCTTCCTCCTCTTCTCCCAGCCGGGTGCACAGGGTCTCCTCTCCTGCCCTTCACTCGCCCACCTGCATGTTTCTGAGTCAGGCCCCTGCCTTCCCATCGCTACAAGTTTACGCACAGCTGGACAGCCTGTTTACAAGGTTCTTGACACACTGGTTTGTTTTATCAGGACTTATATGAAATTCACTCTTGCTTCACCTCCCCAGGCCTGGCGCTTTAACTTCTGATAGTTTATGATGAGCCTCAGTTTTTGAGTAGTTCTTGAAGGTACTTGAGTGCACATGTGGGATAAAGTACTAACATACTTCTGTGACCTTCACAAAAATCTGGGAAATCAGGGCAGCCGTTTTATTGATGTCAAAACAGACTCTGAGGCCTTCTGAATCCTTCTACTGCCCTTTGGCTACAGTGAGTGTGGTTTACTGTGTAATCCTTTCCAGGGATATTTGCACTTCAGAAGAATGCCGAATGATTTAAGTGGGAAAAAAAAATTTTTTTTTTTGCCTGAATGCAAGCCTGTGCGTAGCTTTATGCAGGAAGACATTTTAGCGGAAAATTCTAATCAGGGCCAGGACGGTGGCTGCTTGATTTGACTGTCTCTACATGATTGACATCATGTAACGTGATTGGTAAATGGTGACCTTGAGGGACAAGTCCAGGTGAATAGAGATTGCTCAAGGAACAATTATTTGGACAGGTATATTGCCACCAGGAAGCATTAAACACTCAAAAGATTTTCAACGCGGTTTCCCCTCTTTCTGTGGAAAGTAATGCCCTGTGAGAGCTAGACTCATTCCGGAGGGAAAAAGTCGGGTATGGATACTGTGCACAGCCAATGCTAATCACGCTTCCTTTAACTAACTGAGACCAGACATCCCTGCAATTAGGAAAATGTATGAAGAGATAACGCTGGTTCAGTGTTAATGTTACAGTCTGTACTACATGCAGTCAGTAAATGTTGTGATGTGTAAGTATGTTACTTCCTGTGAATTACCCCCATATTACTGTTAGTCACCTGGTTGTAGAGTTTTGTGCCAGGTTCTGACATGGGGACACTGAGAACGTGAGCCTCTCTCGTCTCCTGTTTATATCCAAACCCAGCCCGACACACTCACTTATCCCCCGTGCTCTTCAGCCTCCTCTCTCCCTGCTGGTCACAGATTTACCCTCCTTTCTGCCTTCACCTCTCTCAAGCTGTACTCAGCGCGCACCCTCTGCCTCTACTTCCTTACGGTGTACATTTTTTAACCCCTTGCAGTCTGACTTCCTTTTCCACCACTCTACTGAAACGGTTCCTTGTAAAGAGCGCGTCTAACCCAGCCTGCATACAGTGGCTCTGGGATATAACAGTGAAAAGACTGATTGCATTTAGCAGGGACTTAGGTGTGGGGTGAGCTTTACGTAAAGGGGGATATTCAGGATACACTGGGGACGTATACCAACGAGATCTCATTTAGTCGGGGCACATAGAAGGCTTCTCAGGTAGAGAGAGATTTGAGATGAAGTTTGAGGGTGGAGTTAGATGAGAGCTAGAGAAGGGAAGGAGGGTGAACGAGCCTTCCAAGTGAGAGCAGCGAGTCTCAAGGACTGAAGCTAAGAGCCCACAGATTCTCAAGGCTGAAGAGACCTGTGTGCAGCATGGTAATGAGCCGCTCTTCTCTGTTTTTTATTCGGATGCTCCCTAGAAGTGTGCTGTGTATTTCCCTCACACATTTGTAAGTTAATAGCTAAAATTATTTTTATCATAAGTTTAATTAGTTACAAAAGAAATAAGTTCTGATGAGTTATAAGTGAAATTTTAAAATTAATTACAGAATTAAAAAATAGTTAAAATTACAGAAATCTTATAAGTGGACCCCATGGGTTATAAATACCATAGTGATTTAATACCAACATTCTCCATGTAAAAAAGATTTTTACCAATTAGAATTTTACATTGATCCTTTGTCTCCTTGAAAACATTTTCATTCCACTTCTGCCACATAATTTTATCTTAATGGAATATATTTTATGCTTCCAAGTCTTTTATTGATCAGACTATGTCATCAGGGTCCTAAGAGTTAAAATTTCTTCTGGATTGAGCTATGACTCGTTAGCAATATACAAATTAATCAATGTATATCACAAAATCTGATAATTATTGTAAATAAAGGTAAAGTTTGATTGGAAATGCTTGTCTTAATGGTACCTTAATTAAAAGAAATTGGCGAATTATCCTCTGGTGTCCTAAAGTTATTACACCTTTCCCACCTCACTGCAGAACAGTGTGGTAAGGTTGGGGGCTAGGGAGCAAGTGGGCAGGACGGTTGTGAAATGCAAGGTGGTCTGTACTCCATGAATCTTCTCAGGCATATCAAATGGACAGATACTTCGGAATCAAGAAATCTACTTAAATGAACAGTCAGTAGCAGAGTGGTTACACGAATACACAAAGATGACACATGAAATGTTATGCAGCAGTTAGAAAAAGACCAAGTAGACCCAAATGTACCTAAATGTACCCGAATGATCTGCACGTTAGGTGAAAAAAGCAAGTTGCTGGATAATACATGCACTATTACCTCATTTCTGTAAAAAATAAAACAATATATTTCTAGATGCAAATGTCTAAAAACTGATGACGGCGGTCTTCTCAGGGGAGGGGAAGTAAGATTAGATGAAGTTCAGCTGGACTTCCTGTATTGTTTCAAGTTTTTACAAAGAAATATTGATTCAACAAATATGTATCCAGTTTTCCATATCCCACTTCATGCTGGGTGTCAGGTAAAGAGAGAGAACAGATAAAGGCCCTAAGGTCATGACCCTTGCGGTCTGGGGTGGGGCAGTGGGATTAATTTATTTCAGAGGCAAATAAAAATAAAGGAGAAAAATAAGAGATGACTTTTGCAGGAGATAACTAGAAGGTGGGATCCACGGGAGTCTTGACCTTGGTGATAAGGAGGGGCAGGGAGGGTGAAGAACGCCTCCCCAGTTGCAGGCTTGAGTAACCGGGTGGCGTTTGCTTTCATCTACGAGGAGTGGAAACAGGTTCTGCGGAGCACAGAGCTTCCAATCAGCCTGTGCTGCAGAGAGCACTTCAAGGAAAAGAACACAAGTTTACAAATAAAAAATTGGATTTGAACATGGATATTTACTTAGAATGAGAAAAATAATTTTTAAGTATATAAATTTTTACAAGCTGACATCACAAAAATAAAATATTCAGAAAAATAACTTTTATTATGTAACTATCATATCAGTGATAAAGTATACCTTTGTTTTGACTGTGAAAACCATTTTGCATTTTCTCTACAGAAAAGTAATTGCCTTTCTAGCATGATAAATGTAAACTTGGTTTTTATCATTCATTGTCAGGATGCATGATATTCAACCTCACACTATGTCTTTAGTACATTTTCAGTAAAACTAGGTTTATTTTGTGAAGAGGGGGAGGTGTGAAGGAGAGGGAACTTGACAAACGCATTGTAAAATTCATGTAGGGAAACAACTCAAAAATTTTTGAAGAGGAGGGCTACCGAGCATGGCAGTCGGAGTGACGGGCATCCGAAGACATCCCTGTAATTTCTGGAACCCATGAATACGTTAATTTGCTTGGCAAAGGAGAATTTAGGGCACAGGTGGATTTAGGATTGCCAATGCATGACCTTACGGAGCGAATGCCCGGTTTTCCAGGTGGGCCCAATGTAGTCACGAGGGGCCTTAAAAGTGGGAGGGGGCAGTTAAGGAGCGGAGAGCGACGTGCTGGGGGCAGGGCTAGCTCGCTCGCCCTCGCTGGCTTCCTAGACGGAGGAAGGGGGCCGGCGAGGGAAGGCAGGCTCCAGAGCCTGGAAGGGACGCGGGCGCGGACTGTCCCCCGGAGCCCCAGGAGGACACAGCCCTGCTCGGTACCTTGCCGACTCCAGTGACACCTGCTTTGAGCTTCTGACCTCAAAACCGTAAGATACGTTGGTTTTATTTAAGTTTCTAAGTAGGTGGTGATTTTTGATAGCAACAATAGGAAGCGGGTCCATGGAGGGAGGGATTTTTCCGGTAGGTACCAACACATAGTGTAACGCTACAGTAATAGTGTCTTGCTAGTGTGGAAGCGGACGGCTCAGCGGGGCAAAAGGAAGAGTCTAGAGACACAGGTGCTGCTGTGTATGTGTGTTTTGTATTGTGTCTCATGAAAGTGGCATTTGAAATCTGAGGGAAAAGAATGAATTAGTCAAAAAATGCTAGTACCTCTGTACATTTGGGGAAAATGTTATATAAACAAACTCGACAACCTACACCCAAATAAAAGCCAGACGGGAGGATTTAAACATAAAACTTCATCTAAAAAGTTAAAAACAGGCTTCCCTGGTGGTGCAGTAGTTAAGAATCTGCCTGCCAGTGCAGGGACACGAGTTCGAGCTCTGGTTCGGGAAGATCCCATATGCCGCGGAGCAGCTAAGCCTGTGCGCCACAGCTACTGAGCCTGCGCTCTAGAGCCCACAAGCCACAGCTACTGAAGCCCGCGCGCCTAAAGCCCGTGCTCCGCAACAAGAGAAGCCACCGCAATGAGAAGCCCACGCACCGCAACGAAGAGTAGCCCCCGCTCGCAGCAACCAGAGAAAGCCCTCACGCAGCAACGAAGACCCAACGCAGCGAAAAATAAATAAATAAATAAATTTAAAAAATAAAAAGTAAAATACTAGAAAAGATACAGGGTAATCGTTTGATAAACTTCACGAGGAGGAGATTTTACTTGGCATGATACTAAGACAAAGTATTGAGTCTCATGTGATCTTGGCGTCTCCATGGAGCAATCTGACAGCAGAATTGAATAAACTTGTGTCTCTGAAAAACCACGAACGTTCACCCTGAATGCTGTGAGGTCTTAGTGTGTGTGAGGGCCTTGGAACACCTAAATTGATCCTACCTGAACTCAGGTGTGGAATGTAATTAAAGAAAGCTGTAACATGATCAGCTGTACTGTAAACTAATTACCGTGAAGTGGGAACAGAAGGGTGCTATCTGAATGTAGAAGCAAAGGGAAGCTTGTCTCGGTGTGAAGGAAGGGCACAAGAGTACCTTCTCTTCACTAACAACTTAGAATGTAGCCCAGCACTGCCTGTGTTTGTTCAGCCTCCATTCGAGCTTTCATTTACTTTTATCTGTAAAACTAAAACGAAAAGGCATTCTTTTTTTTTTTTTTTTTTGCGGTACGCGGGCCTCTCACTGCCGTGGCCTCTCCCGTTGCGGAGCACAGGCTCCGGACGCGCAGGCTCAGCGGCCACGGCTCACGGGCCCAGCCGCTCCGCGGCATGTGGGATCTTCCCGGACCGGGGCACGAACCTGTGTCCCCTGCATCGGCAGGCGGACTCTCAACCACTGCGCCACCAGGGAAGCCCAAGAGAAGGCATTCTTGTTCTAAAAGATTTAAACACTGTTTTGAATATTGAATGAAGTTCTTGCTGCTGTCTCGAATCCGACTTACGCACCTAGAGGTTATGGTTGTAATGAACACCTGGAGGTTATGGTTGTAATAAACATAACTTTCTAGTTATTTTCTTGTGTTTCCGTCAGTGGATGTTTGTGCATGCCCTGCCCTGTTCCGCTCTTGAGAGCCCTAAGATTTCCATTTGGATCAGATATCCACCGCTCCCCAACAGAACTCATGTGCTTTGGGGAAAGTTGATTCCATCCACTGTCTCAGGAGAGGCCATGATCCATGTAAGGCAGTGGTTTCTTGTGGGTTTTTTTGTTTTCATTTTGAAGTCTGGACATTGATCCCTTGAAGCTCCTGAAGACCTTTTCAGGTGGTCCAAAGTCAAAAGTATATTTACAATGACACTGAAACAGTATTTGCATTGAATTTGGAGTAATGGTGGGTAAACCTGCTAGCACCTTGGCATCACTTTGATACCAAAGTGCATGGTGGCCACGCATTCATCGCCATGGACTCCCGGTGAAAAACCACTCATTTCACTTAAGAATACCCTTGACAAAACAATAAACATGAATTCTATTAAATCCTGACCCTTGAGTACACATCCTTTTAACATGTGTGAGTAAAAGGTAAGTATGTGTGAAGCATGTTTGCACCCTGATTAATGTACAGTAGTTCTCTAGAGGAAAAACATGGATTTGTGAGCTCAACTAGCTAGTGTTTTCATAGAACATAATTTTACTTGAATAACAGATAAGCTATGGTTATTCTGGTAGATATTTTATCAAAAATGAATAAACCGTCTCTGTCACTTCAGAGAAAAACAACTGATAGTATTGCTGATAATAACCTCGAGCTTTTCAATGAACATTAGAATTTTGGAAAACCTAGATTTGCTCTCATGAACTTGACATGTTCTCAGTAGCTGGACTTCTTTAGTTCTGTGGTGATATTACTTATTGTGCTTTCAGTATTGTATGTCAACATTTAGAAGATCTGCATAACTCAGTGAACCAATATTTTATAAATCAGTGCTTGGACTCTAAAAATCACGTGTGGGTAAATGGTTATTTCAAAGTGCAAGACAGACAAATGGGTTTTAATGTAACAGGGTACAGAAATTTGATGTCAAATTCCACATTGCTAACAACCTTTAAGAAATGACCAGTTCCTGAGTTTTAGTGTAATACGAGATAATATTCACATTATCTGAAGGCTATTAAAACTCTTTCCCTTTTCTAATCACATATCTGATTGAGGCTGGATTTTCTTCAGATGCCTCAACCAAAAAATCATGGCAGCAGATGGAATGCAGAGAATCCAGCTGTATTCAATTAAGCCAGACATTAAAGAGATTTAACAAAAAATGTAAAACAATGCCACTCCTCTAAATTCTTTGTTTTGAATTTTTTCCATAAATATTAACATACAATGGACTTTACTGTTCTCTAAAAGAACTTACTAAATATTTTAAACTTTCCACTTCAATTTCCAGTATAGTAAATAGCAGTAAGTATAACGTGGGTTTAAAAAAACAAGGTAAAAAACGGGTAATGGGTTCCTGAACCACTCCTCTAGGACAATCAAAGCAGCCCTACTTCTGTTTCCACACAAAAATTGTTTAGGGATGAACTTAACCCCCTTAGGGCTTCTGAGACTGAAGTGGAGGTTATTGTGGGTCCTGGAAATGAAGCTTGTTGATTCTGCCAAAGATGCTACCAGAAATGTTCCTTCCTCTCTTTGGGCTGATGAATTAATATTAGGGTGAAACTTGGCACTCTACAGCCAGGAAGTCGGCTCCAACCTGAAGGCAGAGCTAAGAAATAGGACATGAAGGCTTTGAAATCCTTAGGGTGTGTTTCACAGCTGATCTGATTCAACAGCCCATCTCTCAGCGTTCTAGTTAACGAACAAAGAAGCCTCTATTAAAGCCAGGTTGAGGTGGGTTTCGTCTCTCATCTGCTCAGTCCTCCCTGCTGGAAACCTAGAGGTTATTCTGTTTCCCTGCTCCTCTCCTGCTACACCCATTGGCACTAGGTCATTCATTCATTTGCTCACTCATTCAATCAATTATTGAGTGCTTGTTATGTACCAGGCCCTGGTCTAGGACCTGGTCATATAGGCAGATAAGGTCCCTGTCTCAATGTCAGCAGTGAGAGATGGATCCAGTTACAAGGGCAAGCAGTGAATTAAAATAGGGAGGTGTGAGAGAGAGTTGTGAAGTAGTTCCTTTAAATCATAAGGTCAGGAAATGCCTCTGTACGGAGGAGACATTTAAGTTAAAACTGGAATGATGAGCAGAGGAAGATGAGAGCATTTCAGGCTGAGGGAACAAGTGCAAAGGTCCTGAGGCAGGAAGGAAGGAGCTCAGTAAGCAGCAGTTCTAATCTACTGGTGGCTAAAATCCGCAGTCATTCTTTTTTTTTTTTTTGGCTGCGTTGCGTCTTCCTCGCCGTGTGCAGGCTTTCTCTAGCTGCAGCGAGAGGGGCTTCTCATTGCGGTGGCTTCTCTTGTTGCGGAGCATGGGCTCTAGGCATGCGGGCTTCAGTAGTTGTGACTCGCAGGCTCTAGAGCGCAGGCTCAGTAGTTGTGGCACACAGGCTTAGTTGCTCCGTGACATGTGGGATCTTCCCAGACCAGGGACCGAACCAGTGTCTCCGGCATTGGCAGGCAGATTCTTAACCACCGTGCCACCAGGGAAGTCCCCTTAGTCATTCTTAACTCTGCTCTATCCACCCCACATCCAATCCCTCAGTAAACTATTAGTTTGACCATCACAGTTACCCAGACCCCCCCCCACCTCATCCAGGTGCTGTCATGTCTCAACTGTACGAATGTAGCCTCCCTATTTCCATCCTTGAGCCCCCTCCCCCTTCCCAGTCACTGTCTCTTCTGCAAGCAGCTGTTGTGGGTGAACTTTGTCCCCTTGAAAATCCATGTGGCGAAGTCCTAGCCGCCCCCCACCTCGGGATGTGACTGTATTTGGAGATAAGATCTTAAAAGTGGCAGGTGGGGTAAGATGAGGTCCTGAGGGTGGGCTTTAATCCAGCATGACTGGCATCCTTGGAAGAAGGGGAAACTGGGACACAGACACACAAAGGGAAGATGATGGGAAGGAACACAGGGAGGAGACGGCCATCTCCAAGCCCAGGAGAGAGGCCTGGGGCATATCCTTCCTCACAGCTCTCAGGGGGACCCAACCCTGCCAACATCTTGCTTTTGGATTTCTAGCCCCCAGAACTGAGGGACAATTTCTGTTGTTTAAGCCCTCGGTCTGCGGGGCTTTGTTCTGAGCGAACAAAAATGGCAGCCAAGGCCATCTTTCTGTTAATTCTCTGCTCGAGGTGGTTGACCTTAAACCACTTGGGGCTAGGGGCTCTGGGGCTCCACACCACCAAAAATTCGAGTGTAACGTAAAGGTGGTTCCTCCAGTACTGTAGTGTTTACCATTGAAAAAAGTCCAAGAACAAGTGGACCCTCGCAGGTCAAACCTGTGCTGTTCAAGGGTCAACTGCACTCACATCTCGGAGTCAAATCCAAATTAAGCCCTGCCTATGATGCTTCCCCGACTCCAGGCCTTACCGGGAACACCCTCCCCACTGTGTGCACCACAGCCGTGCCTGGGACTCCCAGCTTCAGCTGCGCAGTGGCCGTCAGGACGGAGCCCTCCTCAAACCCAGACCCCCCAAACCCATAAATGCTCTCTCTTCTCCCATCTGGGTGACATTCTTTACTGCAGTAAGGAACTGGTTTCAGTTGATCCGTGAGTTACCCTGGTCATTCTAAAGCGTCAGCCACCCTGACCTCTTGCTGTCTTTCCTGTGCATCGAGCAGGACAGGCCTTCCCAGAACCTGGAATTTTCCTCCCCATATATGGACATGCTTGTCGTCTCTCTGCCAGTCTCGGTTAAATGTCATCAAAGAAACTCTTAACCACGTGTGCCCTTTTGTTATTACTTGTTTACCTTGCAACAGACATTGCTAGTTTTTCCCCAATACCCACCTCCCATTTTATAATCATTAGATCCCTCATTTTTACCTAGGTACATGGCTGCCTAAAATAAAGACTGTTTCCCAGCTTTTCTTCCTCCTAGATGGTTTGACTATCCAATGAAAGGTAAAAGGAAGTGGTGTGTGTGTGGTATAAGATGCGCTGTGTACTCTTCTTTCTTACTGAGTAAAGTCGGGTGTAATGGCTGGAGCGTCAGCCACGTTGGCAGGCACACATGGCAGAACAACCATATGAAAATAGCTTGAATTCCTGACACTATGGCGCATCATACCAGCATTGAGTTTATTACCTCCAGACTTCTTGAAAGCAAAAAAACCAAAACTACAAAAACCTTTTAACTTGTTTAAGCTTGTTTTAGGTTTTTGTTATTTGCAGCAAATCTGATCCTAATGTAATCCCTCTTACTCCGCTTGATGTTGTATTACATTTATTTCTATGTGACACAGTATGCATTACCTGTGTCCCCCTTGCTGTAATAAGGTAGGCTCCTGGAGAGGTAGGACTTTGTGTTTTTACTTTATTCGCTAGGCATTGATCAGGCTATAGAAATAATCAAAAGCTGATGAATTAAACAGGAAATCTGCACTCCAGGAAGACGTGCCGTGTGTTTTCTCTAGGATTTACTGAATACCCCCAGCACACTCCTGCTACGTAGAAACATGGGAGGTGCTTTCCTACTCTATGCCCCCTTCTTTGGCAGTGCTCCCCAGAGGCAAGACTAAGTGAGACAGATCTATAAGATCAGGTTTGTACAAGGGAATCCCTCTCTCCAGCCTCCAGTGTTGGATCCTAGGTCATGAAGTTGCAGACCATCAGGTACAGATTATGAGCCAGACAGGACTAAACTCTAGAGCATAGGAGTCATGAGGAATTACAGTCATAATTGGTGCTATGGAAACCCCAAACACACGTGTTGATGCTTTGGGAGAAGAACAAATGAACGTGCAGAGATATGAGTGCAAGTTGCACGCAGCTCATGTGCCCTGAAAGAAGGGGAGAGAAGGAAGGCAAGCTGCCCACGGACTCTCCCATGATCTCCAGCTGACTTCCAGCACCTGGCTTCGTGCAAGTTCCTTGATTCTTCGTGATAAATTCCCTTTTACCTAATCCACTCTGAGTAGGTTTGCGTTCGTTGTTTAGGAACAATCCTGCTAAGACTTCTTACGTCTCTTTGGGGTACGTGCTCTTAAGGACACCTGTAAAGCTCTTCCCAGTCTGGTCCAGACCTGCCTTTCTGCCAATGTTTACCATTGCTTGCCGCCTTCTAAACTAAGCTGCATTCCCACAGACCCCTTTCATGGTTTAAAACAGCCATGCTGTTTGGTATCTTAGCATTTTTGTAAGCACCATTGTTTCTGCTGGAATGTTCTTCCTCTCTAATTTACCCATCCGGACCTAGCTCAAGTTTTCTTTCTGCTGAAAGAGCCCCCAGACCGTAGTAAATGCCCCTTGACCTTCAACACTCCCTTCAAGGTGCCTCTATTGCAGAACTTACCCTAAGTTATTGCCATTTGTCGAAATACCCATTGGTGTTTCTCTTACCCGAGAAGGTGCTTTTGACACCGTCTCTTCCTCCTCTTTGTGGCCTCCGCCCAGACCCTTGTCCCCGTGTCAGATGCTCAGTCCTTCACTCAACCTTTTTAAGCCTGTCTGTGATCAGCCTTTGCCTACTGAAAATGCCTCTCCGCACTAAACCACTCTAGTTCCCCAGACGTCCTTGAGTTTCCATCTAGGTTTGGCTCATCCACTCTTTGCTAATGGCCCCCAAATCCACAGATTACTTCTCCCGAGCTACAACCATTTTTTTAAAAACCTGCTTTCTTGGACTTCCCTGGTGGTGCAGTGGTTAAGAATCCGCCTGCCAATGCAGGAGACACGGGTTCGAGCCCTGGTCCGGGAAGATCCCACATGCCGTGGAGTGACTAAGCCCATGCGCCCCAACTACTGAGCCTGTGCTCTAGAGCCTGTGAGCCACAACTACTGAACCCACGCGCCTAGAACCCGTGCCCTGCAACGAGAGAAGCCACCGCAAGGAGAAGGCCGTGCACCGCAACGAAGAGAAGCCCCCGCTCGCCGCAACTAGAGAAAACCCACGCGCAGCAACGAAGACCCAACGCAGCCAAAAATAAATTTTTAAGAAAATCTGCTTTCTCGACATCCGAGCCTAAAAATTCTACAAGAATTTTATATGTTCTTAGCAGAAAGTATCTCCACCACCACCACCCCACTCTTTTCCCTGAATCCTCTCAGTTTGCTGCTAAAAGACTTGACGTCACCCTTCCATCTTCCCTCAGTTTCATCCGTGCACACCCTACCCTATATATTATCCAGCTGGCTGGCGGGCTTTCTTTATTCCAGTTCCTTTTTTAGGAGATGCCTTTTGACTTCTCCTGTCTTCTGGTAGCAGGGACTTTGCTGAGTCCTTGACCTCCTCTCATCTGGACCGCTGTGCTGCCGCCCTCCTTCAAATCCTCCCCACGCTGCTGCCAGTGCCACCTCGCTAAAACAGTCTGATCTCACTCTTCCCCCTCTGGAAAGCCTTCAGTGACTCCTCTTTTCTAAGCTTAAAATCACACTCTTCATGGGCTCCTAGGCCTTTCGCAGTCTGGCCCCGCCTGCTCTGCAGCTGTACCAAGCACCATGTAAGTCGCTGGCTCTACACCCAAGCGCTGGCCTTACAGCCACCTTCCAGCTGCCCTGCTAGCAGCAACCCTTCTGCAGACGCTAACGTCCGGCCACCTGTTTCTCCTGGACCCCGTTTCAGATATGACTCATGCTTTTGGCGGGACGCTGCAGTCGTGACTTTTCTAATTTTGTCTGTTAGTGAAATATTTAAACTTGACATATGGTGATAACTTTTCATTAGTTGTGTGTACATTTCAGTCTGTTACAAATAAACTATGCGGCAGCTTACAATGATGCCTGTAGAACAGAACAAGTAATAAAATGAGAACACTGAGGAGAGGTGGGTACCTGATAGCAAGATGAGGTTGGCGCCCTGCAGACCTCTTCGTGATGAGACGACAGCTTTATCCTGAAGTAGGCTCTCAGCTTTTGGAGCTAAGAGTACAGAGAAGTACAAGTCGTTTTTACGTTTAACACTAGAGAATGACAATAATAAATATGTAACAAGTAACACAGCAACAATTGCCCTTGATATACACAGTTTATGGTCACCATGCACAGCACAGGGTGGTGACTGAGTAGAAGGCTTTTTAATGGTCTTGCCAAATCCAGGTGTACAGTAAGTCCCCTACAGGCGAACCTTCAAGTTGCAAACTTTCAAAGATGCAAACGTGCGTGCTAGTCCCTGTATATCAGCTGTTGTACTGTACTACTGTACTTTTCAAGGTACTGTACTGTTAGATTAAAAGTGTTTTCTTTATTTTTTGTTTGTTTTTTATGTATGTATTTGTGTGAAAAGTATTATAAACCTATCACAGTACCGTATTATATAGCCAATTGTGTTAGTTGGGTACCTAGGTTAACGTTGTGGGACTTACAAACAAATTGGACTTACGAACACCCTCTCAGAACGGAACTCGTTTGTATGTAGGGGACTTGTAACTAGGCATCTGAGCCAGCTGAACTGTGATTTACACATCGATAAAGTAGACAACCATTTTTCTTCTCCCACTCCCAGGAAGAGGAAACACACACACACACACGCACACACACAAGCAGCTGCAGTATAACAATTGCTGGCATCTACTGATAGGCTTGGAAACATTATTTTTGGGTTAGAGGTAGTAGCGGAGAGCCCTGATATCAGTTCTCCTTTTCTTTATAGAAAGAATCCAGAGTCAATCTAGGAAGATTGCCATGCAGCTAGATGACTGCCTTTCCTAACTTCCACTTGTAGCCAAGTGTGGCCACGTTGACTACATTTCGGTCAATGAGACATAAGCATAGTTGTTGTGAGACCACTGGGAAATGGTCTTAGAAAAAAAGGGGTGTTTTCCTTCTCTCCCACTTATCTCTTCTGGGTGGTGGAATGAAAAAGTGATGGCTGGAGCTTGAAGAGCTACTTTGGGCCATGTGGCAGAGGAGTAAGATGGAAAGAGCTGGGATCTTGGAGCTTCTAGGGCCATTGCTGAGTGTGAGTGTGTATGAGAATTATAGCTAAAGCTAATCTTAACTGAGAAAAAGGGGATGTTGTTTGGAAGCTGGAGTCCATGGCCCCCAGTGGGTGACTGTGAAAGATTACGGTCAATGGAGGGGGATGATTTGACATGTTTCCCACCTGGCACCTTGGAGGAAGTTGAGTCCTCAAACTTAGAATTCTCTCAGAAGCTAAAAGAACCTTTTTAGTGAGAGACTTTATAAAAGTTTGGGCTAAATCAGAGGTCTTTTGGTTCCTGAGAGATGGTGTCACACATCTAGGGGAGAACCGCTCTCTGCATCCTCAGAACTATTAGATGGAGAGAGGCCAGAGTAAGTACCCTTCACACAGATGTTGTTGCTCTCCTGGTGGGGACATTCTCATTCTATGGATCAGTACTTCTTTCATTTTAATTGTGGTATAGTAATTTATTATATGCATAGAGTACAATTTATTTACCTATTGTGTGGATGGGCATTTGTATTGTGTCCAGATCTGAACTGTCATGAATACAGTTGAACAGTCTTATACTTGCCCTCTGGTGGACGTATACAATACCATTTTGTTCACTGTTTTCTGGCTGTTCTATAATTCCTTCGTTCCTTTCTTCTCTTGCTCTCTTTCTTTGTGATGTGATGATTTTCTGTAGTGGTATGCTTAGGTTCCTTTCTGTTCAGCTTTTGTGTATCTATTATGGATTTTTGTTTTGTGGTTACCATGAGGTTTATATAAAATATCGTATATCTATAATCGTTTATTTTCAGCTAACAATCTAAATTTGAACGCATACAAAAGCTCTACATTTTTACTCTAATCCATTTTCGTTTTGATATCCCAATTTACATCTTATTTTATTGTGTGTCCCTTAACAAGTTGTTTATAGTTATTTTTAAGACATTTTTGTCTTTTAACTTTTATTCTCACTTTGAGTAATTTACCCACTACCATTAAAACATTAGAGTATTCTGAATTTAACTATACATTTGCCTTTACCTGTGAGATTTATACTTTCATAGTAATTGGCACCTTTAATTGCAGCTTGAAGAAGTCCATTTACCATTTCTTGTAAGGCAGGTCTAATGGTAATGAACTCCTTCAGCTTTTGCTTTTCTGGAAAACACTTTATCTCTCCATTTCTGAAGGACAGTTTTGCCAGGTGGAGTATTCTTGATTGGCAGTATTTTTCTTTCAGCACTTTACATACATCATGCTACTCACTTCTGGCCTGCAAAGTTTCTCCTGAAAACTCTGCTGGTGGTCTTACGGAGGTCCCCTTATATGTAACACGTTGTTTTCCTGCTTTTAAGATTTCTCTCCTTGTCTTTAACTTTTGACATTTTAATTATAACGTGTCTCAGTATGAGTCTCTTTGGATTCATCTTCTTTGGAACTCTAGAATTCCTGGATGTAGATGTCTGTTTCTTTTCCCAGTTTAGAGAAGTTTTCAGCCATTATTTCTCTGAATAATCTTTCTATCCCTTTCTCTCTTCGCTTCTGGTATCTCTGCAATGCAAATGTGGGTGCCCTTGGTGAAGTCCTGTAAGACTAAGCTGTCTTCATTGTTTTTCTTTTCTTTTTGCTCTTTGGACAAATTCTACTGCCCTTTCTTGGAGTTTGCTGACCGATTCTTCCTTTGCTTCATCTATTCTGCTGTTGAACCCCTCTGTGGACTTTTTCAGTTCAGTTATTGAATTCTTCAATTCTGTGACTTCTGTTTGGTACTTTCTTGTATTTTCTATCTCTTTGTTGAAATTCTCACTTTGTTCATGCATTTTTTTCCCTCCTGACCTCGGTGAGGACAAGTTTGAACTGTTTACCAGGTAAATGACTTATCTGTTTCATGAAGGTCTGTGCTGGAGTTTTATCTTTTTGTTTGGAACATAGTCCTCTGTTTCTTCATCCTTCTTGACCATCTGTTGTAGTTTCTGTGCGTTAAACAGCCACCTCTCTCAGTCTTGAGGGAGTGGTCTTGTGTAAGAAATGACACTTATCCTTCCTCCCAACCCCACCTCTTGATTCCTTCATGCCTGTGTGAGTGACCAAGCTTTCTTCTTTGTGTTTGGGGGCATGGGGGGAGAGGGTGTTGTTTGTTGTTTCTGGCTCCCAGTAGTTGAGGGTTTTTGAAGAACTGTAAGCGTCCCAAAGGAGAAGCCAGCCCCTCAGGCAGCAGCTCTTAAAGAATGCAGATAGACCTCTTTAAGGGAAAGACCGGGAAGTGGGTCTTTCCGTCTCCTCCCTCTGGACTGAGCCCTGGGGAATACCCGGTTAAGAACTGCTTTGTCGTTTGTTACAGTCCTGTGGGACCGGTGAACGTAAGCTCTCTTGGCCGCCACAGCCAGGGGGCGTGACCCCAGGGTAGCAGCTGCAGAAGCCAGCGCATCAGACATGTGCACAAGCTCCTTTCAGGGAGAGACACTGGTGACCTGGATTCGGGAGAAGGAGCGTGGCAAGGTGGTGCCGTCAGCCTTGCTGGTCTGCAGAGAAGGGCCCAGTCAGCCCCTACATGTGTGTTAAATAGAAGCCTGACCATCAGACTGCGGCTTTTAAGATACATAAATAGGCCTAGCTCACGGAAAGACCGCGAGATGGACCTGCCAGTCTGCGGCCTCTGTGCTGAGACTTGGGGGTTCACCACTGAGTCCTGCGAGCCCATTGGTTTCCTATACGTTGTGGGTCTCGTGCATGCAAGCCCCGTTGGCCTTCAGAGCTAGGTATTTGGGGGCTTGTCCCTTGGGTGGAAATTTAAAAGCTGGGCTGCGAAATTTTGAGTTCAGACTGAACCCACACTCCTCCTTGGATGGGACTTGAACCCACCATCCCTGACTTAGGAGGGGACTCGAAACCACTGTCTTTTAATTAAAACCATTCACCTGGTCTGAAACCGCAGAACTCAACTCAGGACTTAATGAAGTCCAGGTTCTTCTGTCTCAGTGCAGAAAGAATTCACCAAGAGGCAAATTGACAGGCAACAGAAGTCATTTATTAGTATAGGATGCTTGTGAGAGATACAAGCGGGCAGGCAAGAGGGTACCGTCCTGAGAACTTAGTGGGCTACAGTTTTAGAACCGAAGGAAAAGTGCGGAGGGGGAAAAGACCACCTTCTTCCTTGTTCTTTGAGTCTTCCATCATTAACTCCTCCTACACTTTGGGTTGGGGAGTTTTTGACCCTATATGGCCCAACCGGGACTGTCATGGTGCTACGGAAATAAGCAAAAAGGTGGTAACATATACTAAAATATGGTAAATCATCTCAGGTTTCAGTATAATGTCACCTTTCCCCTGTATTTTTATTTTTAGTGTGCATAGAGTGACCTCAACCAGCAGGGTGCAGGTGTCATTGCCTTGATTTACAGTTTTGTTAGTTTTGTTGTTAAGCAAGCCTGCTCTCTTGACTGATCATTAACTTACAGGGGTCTCCCAAAGTTCCCTCTCTACTTATGATCCCCTCATGGGATTAAGTATTTAATCACCTACTTTGTCCCTTTACTCCGTCCCTCTCAGAGCCCTTCACTCTTCAGAAAGGAGCTGGGAGTTGTGAGTTCCTCCTGAATGTATGTCACTGTGCGAGGGGATTTCTGGACTTCTTTCAGAGGGAATTCTTTTCATTTGTAGCTGTAGATTCAGTGTGTCCCCGGGAGAGAGTGAGTTCAGGAGTCTCCTACGTGACCATCTTGAACCAGAATCCACCTACGTTTAATTTTTCAAGGAAACTCCATATTGTCTTTCATAGCGGCTGTACCAATTTACATCCCCCAAAACAGTGCATGAGGGTTCCCTTTTCTCCACATCCTTGCTAGCATTTCTTACGTTTTATCTTTTTAAAGATAGTCACTCATGGAAATTCCCTGGCGGTCCAGTGGTTAGCACTCTGCGCTTCCACTGCAGGGGCACAGGTTGGATTCCTGGTTGGGAAACAGATCCTGCATGCCGTGTGGTGAAGCCAAAAATGAAAACAAAAAATATAGTCATTCAGCAGGTCAAAGGTGATGTCTCATTCTGGTTTTGATTTGGAGACTTTAGGAATATGAATATATATATGCATATGTATATAAAATTATGTTATCAAATATAGAAAACTTAAATTATTTCTTTCCAATTCTTATGCCTTTCATTATTCTTTTTTTTTTTTCTTGTGGTACGAGGGCCTCTCACTGTTGTGGCCTCTTCCGTTGCGGAGCACAGGCTCCGGATGCGCAGGCTCAGCGGCCATAGCTCACGGGCCCAGCCGCTCCGCGGCATGTGGGATCTTCCCGGACCGGGGCACGAACCTGTGTCCCCTGCATCGGCAGGCGGACTCTCAACCACTGCGCCACCAGGGAAACCCTTTTGTTCTTTGTTTTTTACCTCATTACTCTGGTTAGGACCTTCGGTACTATGATGAACAGCAGTGGTAGGGGTGAGCATCATTGTCGTGTTCCTGATCTTAGGGGAAAAGCTTTCGGCTTTCCATCGAGTATGGTGTTAGCTATGGGTTGTCATGTATGGTGTTGTTATGTCGAGGTACATTCCCTCAATACCCACTTGTTGAGACTTGTTATTATAAACATATGTTGAATTTTGTCAATTGATTTTCTGCATCTATTAAAATGATCATATGATTTTTTTTCTGGTGCACAACAGTGATTTGGTATCTCTATACATTACAAAATCATCGCCACAATAAATCTAGTTACCATCTGTCACCACACAGACATATTACATTATCATTGACTGTATCTTACAACTGTACATTACACCCCCATGACTCGTTTATTTTGTATCTCTAATCTCCCTCACTTATTTCATTCGTCTCCCCTCTGGCAACCGCCTGTTCTATGTATCTATGAGTCTGTTTCTGTTTTGTTATGTTTGTTTACTTGTGTTTTTAGATTCCACTTGTAAGTGAAATCATACAGTATTTGTCTTTCTGTCTCTGACTTATTTCACTTAACATAATACCATCGAGATCCAGTCATGTTGTTGCAAATGGCTTTTTATGGCTGAGTAATATCCCATTGTATATACATAAATATATATATCACATCTTCTTTATCCATTCATCTGCTGATGGACACCAGATTGTTTCCGTATCTGGGCTATCGTAAATAATGCTGCAATGAGTCTAACGGTGCATGTACCTTTTCAAATTAGTGTTTGCGTTTTTTTTCCAGAAAAATACCCAGAAGTGGAATTGCTGGATCATATGGTAGTTCTATTTTTAATTTTTTAAGGAGCCTCCCTACTGTTTTCCATAGTGACTGCACCAATTTTACATTAATTTTGTAAATCATATTGATCATATAACTTTTATCCTTCATTTTTTTAAATGAAGTTGTATATCACCTTGATTTCACAGATATTGAACCATCATTGTATCCCTTGAGTAAATTACACTGACAATGTTGTATGATCCTTTTAATGTTGAGTTTGGTAATATTTTGTTGAGGATTTTACCAACTATGTTTATCAGGGATATTGGCCTGTAATTTGCTAGTATCATCCTTGTCTGGTTTTGGTATCAGGGTGATGCTGGCCTTGAAGATGAACTTAGAAGTGTTCCCTCCTCTTCCATTTTTTGGATGAGTTTTAGAGGATTGATTGGTATTAATCCTCCTTTTAATGTTTGGTAGAATTCGCCAGTAAAGGCTGAACTTTGTTTGGAGGTTTTGTTACTGATTCAATTCTCCTTACCAGTAATCTTCCTGTTCATGTTTTATATTTCTTTCTAATTCAGTCTTCGTAAGTCATATGTTTCTAGGAATTTTCCCATTTCTTCTAAATATCATATTTGTTGGTGTATAATGCTTTTTATAGTAGTCTCTTAATCTTTTGCATTTTTATGTTATCAATAGTAACATCTCCTCTCTCAGGTCTGTTTTTTTCATTTAAGTCCTCTCTATTTTTCTTGGTGAGTCCAGCTACTCATTTGTCAATTTTATCTTTTCAAGGAACCAGTTCTCAGTTTCATTGATCTTTTCTATCGTCTTTTAAAACACTGTTTTATTTCCTCTCTGATCTTTGTTATTTCCTCCCTTATAACTTTGGCCTTTGTTTAATCTTCTTTCTGCCTTGTTCCTGAGGTATAAAGTTAATTTCAAATTGTTTCCTGACGTAGGTATTTTTGCTATGAACTTCCATCTTAGAACTTGTTGCATCACAAAAGTTTCGAAATGCTGTATTTCTAATTTCATTTGTCCCAAGGTATTTTTTTATTCTTTTGATTTCTTCTTAGACCCACTGAGTTTTCAAGGAGCTTGTTGTATAATCACATATTGTGAATTTTCCTGTTTCTTTCTATAATTGATTTCTAGTTTTATACCATTGTAGTTAGACAAGCTGCTTGATATGACATGTCTTCTTAAATGTATTAAGACTGGCTTGTCTCCAAACATATGATCTATCCTGGAGAATGTTCCATGTACGCTTGAGAAGAATGTGTATGCTGCTTTTGGGTGGACTGTTCTGTATCTATGTGTTAAGTCTAGTCTATTGTGTCAGTTAAGGCTAATGTTTACTTATTCTCCACTGATGAAAGTGGGGCATTAAACTCACCTACTATTATTGTGTTGCTGTCTGTTTCTCCCTTCTGGTCTGTTAATGTTTGCTTTATATATTTAGATGCTGCTCTGCTGGGTGCCTAAGTATTTACAGTTATATCCTCTTGTTGGATTGACCCTTGTATTATTTTGTAATGCCCTTTTTTGTCTCTTATTACAGTCTTTATTTGAAGGTCTATTTTGTCTGATGTAAGTATAGCTACTCCAGCTTTCTTTTGGTTTCCATTTGAATGGAATGTCTTTTTCTGTCCCTTCCTTTCAGTTTGTGTGTTCTTACATCTGAAGTGAGTCTCTTGTAGGCAGCATAGAGTCTTGTTTTTTATTTTTAATCATTTTTTAAAAATTTTAATTAAATTTTTAAATTAAATTTTTAATCACTTTTTTTCATTCTTCTTTTTGCTGCTCTGAGTTCCACTGCTCTTTGAGTTCACCGATCATTTTTTCTGCCTCATGTAGTTTGCTCTTAAACCTCTCTAGTGTATTTTTCAGTGCAGTCATTGTGTTCTTTAGCTCTTTGACATCTATTTGGTACTTTCTTATATTTTCTCTCTCTTTGCTGAAGTTCTCATGGTGTTCATCCACTCTTCTCCTGAGTTTGGTGAGCACCTCTGCAACCATTACTTTGAACTCTTTATCAGGTAAATTACTTCTCTCCATTTCATAAAGGTTTTGTTTTTTTTTAAGTGAGATTTTATTATGTTCTTTTGCTTGGAACACACCCTGTGTTTCTTCATTTTTTTCTTGACTCTGTTTTGGTTTCTGTGCATTAGATAAAACAGCTCCCTTTCCCAGTCTTGCAGGAGTGGCTTCATGTAGAGATACACCTTATCGTTCAACACTACCCCCACACTTGGTGGTCTCTCAGACCTTTTGAGTGTCCAACATTCTTTTATTTCTGATGGTTCACTCTGTTTTATTTTCATTTGAGGCTATGCCAAGACCTGTCAGTGTCCCAGGATCTCAGTCAGCACCTAGATTCAGGCTGATTGTAAGCCAGACCCTCTAGCAGCAGTTCTTTAAATACGCAATATATACAGTCCTGTGGGACCACAAGTCTGGCCACCAGTGCCAGATGAACTAGAAGTATGCCCTGGGCAGCAGTCACAGAAGTCAGGGCTGTGGTCTGGGGGTACCAATGAGCTGTAGTGAGAGGGAGTGCACAGATGGCATGCACTGGTCTACATCCCCTGAAAACACATCTGCAGTCCCCTGGATGTGTGCTAAACTGGAAGCCTGCCCTGGATTCAGAAGCTCCAAGATAAGCAAATAGGCCTCTTTTAAAGAGAGACCAAGGATGTGTTTCAGTCTTGTTTTTATACAGCGCCCTGGTGGTGGTAGCATGCCAAGAACTATCTTTCAGGTTGTTACAGTCCCATGGGACCCAGGATCACAAGGCCCCCTGGCCACCAGTGCCACAAGATGCTGGGGCATCCTCGGGTAGCAGCTGCAAAGACTGAGGCACCAGATGTAAAAGCCAGGGCACCATATTAGTGTAAATGCTTCTCTTTAGGAGATAGCGGTATTCTGCAGCACAACAGAGAGAGTGTGAAGGTAGCACCTGGTCTCTGGGAAGGATTATAGTTCGATGTGTGTTTAATTAATCTAATTAATGCATCTATGATGATAAGCTAATAATCTTTCACAGAAAGACTGAGCTCCTGGGTCTGTTCACTCCTGCCGTGCCACAGAAGTGGTAGCCTTTAAAGAATCCTTTCTCTGTTGGTTACAGTTCTGTGGGACCCCTGAGTGTAAGCCCCGTTGACAAATCAGAGCCAGGCAAGATAGAGATGTCCCATGGTGACAGCTGCAAAAACCAGGCACCAGGCATAAAACCAGCCCACCAGATTCACGTAAAAGGTCCCCTCTGGGAGTAACTGGTGCTCTGGAGTGCAAAGATGATACCACTGGGTGGAGCAGAGGGTGAGCAACACGATGGCATCTGCTGGGAAACAGAAATGAAAAAAAGAAAAGAGGCCTCCAGCTAGTGCACGAGGCAGGGTGACTGTGAAGATGGTGCCCACCGGCTGGAGGAAGTCAAAGAAAGAGTATAGAGATGGTGCCCCCGGGAAAGAAAAGCCTAGAGTTAAAAGACAATAGCACCCACAGCTATAGCAAGGCAGAGGGAGAGCCAGAGCCGGCGCCCAAGAATCCTCTGTCCCCAGGCAGCCCCCAGGTGTACGTCAGATCAGAAGCCGGCCCTGGGCTGATGCTCCCAGACAAGCAGATGGGTCTCCCCAACACAAAGTCTGGGCACCCCTCGATCAGCCACTTCCACGCTGGGCCCTAGGGCACCTGAGTCCAGGTGTGTATGCCCTTTAAGAGCTGTTTCTCAGGTTGTCTATAGCCTTGTTGGGGACACAAGCCCCATTGGTTTTGAAAGCTAGATGGTTTGGGGGCTTGCCTCTCGGGGGCAGGTCTTAAAAGTTGGAGTCCTGATGTGGGGTTTAAACCCTTCACTCCTCAGGGGTTGCTGAGTTCCCTCCTGACCGGGGGTTTCGGCTCTGGAGGTGGGGCTTTACGGCGAGATCGCGTCCCAGCCCCTCTCACCTGCTTCAGGGTGGGCTGTCTCATTTGTGCAGTGTGTAGGAGTCAGTCAGCCAGGTGTTAGGCTTTTTCAGAGGAAGTTGTTCAATAGGTAGCCATAGATTTTGTGTGTTTGTGAGAGGGGGTGAGTTCAGAATCCTCTTACGTCACCATCTTGAAATGGAACTGTCCAGATGATCTTTTTTACATGGAGATAATAAGATGTTCTACCAGCTTTGTGGATTTGAATGTCCAACTCCTTCCCCAGGTTTGGGAAGTTCTCAGCTATTATTTCTTTAAATAAACTCTCTGCCCTCTTCTCCTTCTGGTACATCAATTATTCTTAGATTTGCTTTTCTGATTGAATCGCGTCACTCTCAAAGGGTTTCTTCACTTTAAAAAAAATCTTAGTTTCTCTTTCAACTGAATCATTTCTAACTTCACATCCTCTGAGTCTCTCATTCTTTTTTCCATCTGATCTGCGCTCTTACCTATGCTGTCTAATGAATTCTTCTTCTCATTCATTGATTTCTTCGGCTCCAGAATTTGTTGGTTTATTTTTATAATTTTAATGTCTTTGGTAAAGAACTCCTTCTGTACATTTTTGAGTTCATTGAATTGCATTTCTGAGTTTCTTGTAGCTTGTTGCATTTCTTTATGATAGCTATTTTGAACATCTGCTAGATCTCAACGTTCTGTGCCTTTGAGTTCAGTTGCTGTAGAATTATTTTCTTTTTATGATGCCATAATACCATGATGTTTCAAAATGTTTGATGAAATAGTACCTTTGCCTTCACGTTTGATGTAGCAAACACTTTTCTTCATTAAGGAATTATTTGTTTACTTTGGGTTTTTGCAGTTCAGCATGCTGGCGCTATATGTATATAGTGTGTGTGTGGTGTCCAGAAAGTTCCATAGGCTTTCTTCACTCTTTTTTTCTTTTTGCTCTTCTGACTGAATAATTTTACATGACATACATTCAATATTTGAGTTTGATTCTTTTCTCTACGTGGTTGAATCTTCCTTTGAAGCTCTCTGTTGAATTCTTCAGTTCAGTCATTGAATTCTTCATCTCTATAATTTCTGATTTTGTTTCTGTTTCATGGTTGAAATTCTCATTTTGTTCATGCATTGTTTAATTTCTTTGTGTGTCTCTGTGTTCCTGTATTTTACTAAAGTAAGAAGATTATTTTGAGTTCTTAGGCAGTTCATAGATCTCAGTTTCTTCAGGGTCAGTTATGGGCGCTTTGTTAGTTTCATTTGGGGGTGTCATCTTTAACTGATATTGTATGTGTGTGATTCCTGGTTCCTTACATTGGTATCTAAGCGTCTGAGTAAGCAGTCTCCTCTTCCAGACTTCACAGGTTCACTCTGGCAGAGACAGTTCTTCTCCAGTCCACTCTGCTTGGGTTTTTGAACGGGGCAGCTGGTAGCATCCTCGGGCACATGGTGTTGGCTGTTGGGACCTGGTTTTAGGTGAAGCTGCTGCCTGAGCTCTGAGGTCTGGGGGCCGGGGTGGGTGGGGCTGACTGAGCACTGGTAGATAGCACTGCTGGCTTGGTTCCCTGCCCACACACAGGGTGTGGATGGGCCCTGCAGTTGTCTGGATTCTCTGGTCAGGCTTCCTCGTTGGGTGGGTGTGAATTAGCATCACTGTTTGGGGGAGGGTGGTAGAAAGGGCCCCAAGGCCAGCATGGCTCATTGTCTGGGAACTCAGATCCAGCAGAACGGCACACTGAACTGCCTGGCCAGATGGGGCTGCCGACTTTGCTCTGCAGACAGACAGAGCTGCTGGCTGGCCTTTGCTCATTTGCCACTTTAAGTGGGGCTGAAGGATGGGCGACTCAGCTTCCTGGGTGCACTGGCTAGGTTTCCTTATCAGGCAGGTCTGGGGACAGCAGCAAGCAATAAGTTGGGCTATGAATGAGTTTTCCTGCCTGGGACGGGCCGGCAGAACAGGCCCCAAGACGGCAGTGGCAATGAACATGCTCCAGGGCTGGCAATGCTCATTGTTTAACGTCTCAAATGAGGCAGAACTGTGCGCTGAGTTCCCTTGCCAGACAGGGCCACCATCTTGGCTTTGCTGCCCTGCAGAGCAGCTGGCCGGGCTCTCAGCTTGAGTGCGCTGGGTTACGTAGCTTCTCAGGTGCTCCACCCAGGCTTCCTGGGCGTGTGGGACAGGGAGCGTATAGTTTGCAGTAGATGGGGCTATGAATTAAGTTTCCCTACCTGGGAAAGTCAGCGGAACAGCCTCCAAGCCTGGCAAGTCTAGCCATTTGGGGTCCTAAACCAGGCAGGACTGAAGTTCCCTGGTCAGACTGAGGCACTACTTGGGCCGTGTAGATGTGCGGAGCTGCTGGTACACACGACTGCTTGGGTGCAGTGCGTAGGTACTCATTCTGTCAGGATCTGAGAGCCGGTGGCCATAAAGCCCCATCTCCTTCTGCCACAATCCGATCTGCAGTCACCACCAGGCCTCACAGGACTCCACTTGAGAGGTGGGCGTGAACGGGCTTCCTGGGAAGCAACTCACAACACTGGGTGTCCAACTTGGGCTTTCTTTTTCCCACTGGGGAACCTGTAGGCCCAGGGATGCCCTCTCGGGGCAGTGCTGCAACGGCCTGGAGGAGGGGCGTCGTGGTCCGAATGTAGCTGCTCTTCTTACCCTTCTAATATGAGCCTTCTTGGTCTCCAACATTTGTGTCGTTTTTTTCCCTCTTTGTCAAACTTATTTTGTTCTTGTATTTTTAAAATTTAGACGGTTTATCTGTGTTCTCCGTAGCTGTCTGAGCTTCGTTTGATGAATTGTTTTGAACTCTTTATCAGGCAACTTGTGCAACTCCATTCTGGGGGGGACGGTCAGTCACTGGTAGTTTATTGTGTTTCTTTGGTGGTGTGTTTCCGTGACACCTAGGAGCCCTGTAGCCCTCCATGGGTATCTGCGCATTTGAAGAAGCAGTCACCCCTTCCAGACTTCATGGGCTGAGTTTAGTGAGGAAAGACCTTCTTCTGCGGGTGGGGACGTGCTTTAGCGTACTGTGGCCCTGTGTCGAGCGGCGCAGGGCACCAAGCGTGAGGGCACGCGACAGCGCTGAGTTGGGGGTGGGCGTGGTGTCGCGCTGGCTCAGGCCATCAGGGTCCACGACTTCAGTTGGGGTTTTCAGTGATGCCTCCGGATCAGTGGTGTGGGATCCGGGCAGGTGACTTGTCATGGCAAGGGCTGCTGGTACAGAGGCTGTGGTGAGGGCCGGGGCCAGCTGGGGACGTGAAAGCGGTTGCGGGGCCGGGGCTGTGAGTGTGCGCTCGCACAGCTGGAGGAGCTCGGTGTAGGCGTGTGCGTGACGGTGAGACGTGGTGACGGGAATCGGGGCTTGCTGCACGCAGGCACAAAGACGCAAGGCTTAACTGGGCACACGTGGCAGGGTAGGCCAGTGACAGGATCGTCGCTGGGGCCGGATTCAGGTGCGCCGGCAGCTGCTGGGACCCAGGCTGTGCCCGTGTTCACTTGAGCAGCTGCAGGGCTAGCTGTGGGTATCTATGCCAGACGCCAGGGCAGCTGCTTACAAACGGGCGACTGCAGGGCTTCGCCCTGCTCACGTGCCTGCGGTGGTGCGCGCGGAGTCTGGGTGCCGTAGCAGCGGCGGGAGCCTGCGCTGTTGGTGCGCGCTCATGCAGTTACAGTGCGTGCGCCGCTGTGAGGCGGCCACAGGGGACTAGACTGCTGTTACGCATGCACTCCGCCAGAGGCCGGGGCTGCCTGCTGGCTTGGAGCCTCGCACCCAGGGTGCCCCCCGTGGTGCGAGCCGGGTCAGCTCAGGCGGCTGGAGTCTCCACATGTGCAGTGCTGTGAGGCCCTCAGAAGCGGACCTGCAGAGGGTCCACTGCAGTTACGCTGGCCCCTGGTCTGCTCCGCGGTGAAAGCTACTGGGTTTTCTGCACAGCACTGCACTGGGGACTCCATCACTTACACCGCACGGCTGGTAATGGATACCCCTGCCCTTCTTCCCTGTTCCTGGCCATCTCTAGATGTCTCAGCTATGCCAGTCTCTGGGTGGCGACACTGAAGCAGGTCCTTCATGAGGGGCCCTGAAAGGCGGGGAAGCTGGTCCCCGACCCAGCTCTCCCTTTCCCATAGAGGGGAAGCCTTTCCAGCCGGTGAGCTCCCTCGTGGCACTGAGCAGTGACAGCCTGAGGGGTGGGATGATGCAGGCTAAAGAAACTGTTCCTCTTACCCTTTTTGTGCCGTTATTCTCAGGGTTTTTGCTCCACTGTATTGGTGAAGCTTCTTAAGTGAATCCCTGAGCTCTCCCCGAGCGATGTTCATTTGTGGAGAGCATCTAATTGTAGTTTGCTGTGGGAGGACAGAGATGGGGGTCTCCTACTCTGCCATCTTAGTGACGTCACTCATCACCAAGGATAATTTAGAATTGCATTACTTAATTTCCATACATTCAGAAAATTTCTAGCCATTTTCTTTTCTTGATTTCAAACTTACTGTCATGTAAATTATTCTGTATGATAGTGATCTTTTGAATTTGTCGTGATTTGCTTTGTGGTGCAACACGTAATCTATTTAGATAAATGTTCCAAGTAATGGCAAAAATAACGTGTTTTCTTTGGTTGTTGGGTATCATGTTCTGTATATGTCAATTAGGTTAACTAGGGTATCGGGTCAAATATTCTATATCCGTACTGATTCTTTTGTTTCCTCAATTCATGATTTACTAAGAGATGTGTCTTAAAATCTCCAATTATGGTTGCTGATGTATCTATTTCTTTTTTATTCTGTTACTTTTTGCTTTATATCTCTTAAAGCTATAGTATTGGTTGCAGTTAAACTGTTTCATCTTCCCATGGAATTTACTCCTCTAATTACTGGGACATCTCTCTATCTCTAGAAATATTGATATTTCACCTGATATTCATGAAGATCCAGCAGTTTTCTTTTGCTTCATGTTTGCTGATTTTCTTACCTTTTCATTTCAATCTGTCCTTATATTTAGAGTACGTATGTCTCTTATAAATAGTACATAGTTGAGTCTTTAAAAAAAATTCCCTCTGACAATTCCCTTCTATTTGGAATGTTTAGTCTACCACCTTGCTATTTTTTAGAAGAAAAATTTCCCATTTATTTGGAATCCTTGATGCTAGAAACAAATTGGGCTTTTTAGCGTGGATAAAAGGCTCAAGTAATTCCAACAGAAACACACACACACACACACACACACACACACACACACACACACACCAAGTAGCTCTAAATCACAGTTAGAAAAATGAGCATCTATAATTTTAACTTTCAATTACCACTTAATACGTAATGGCATTGCTTTCAAATATGCGTGCCTAACAGTCATGGGTTAATGTTATATCAGGACAGTGATAATGAGATTCTCTGATTCCCTGGTCTGTACCTGGGCTTGGGTGACTGTCAGTCTAAGTGACAATGTATCCTGTGACATATACAAATCAGTTATCACTGTCTGGATAGAAGATGTTTTCTATACTTTGAATTCACTGACAAATTAAAATATTTAATATTAAGTCATGATATATTCTTCTGCAGTGGATGGCTCAGATTACACAGAAAGGTTTTCCTTTCATTCTCCCATTTGTCATTATTTATAGATTATTTACTACCTGGAGAGTCACCTGACATTCCTTTTAAAACCTTTTGCCTTTGGACTTGGCTCAAAATAAGGCAGGACTGAAGGATCATTCCCTGTCTCCCTCCCCTCCCCCAATGTAGATAAATACCTTTGCCCCAAAGTACACTGGTGGAAATTGATTTTCTGCCACATACCATAAAACCACCAGAAAAACACAACATAAAGCAAACATTTACCCCCCGCAGGAGAGAATGAAGCTCAGTTATAAGATGGACATCAGCAAAATTCATGGTTTAGATTTCAATATAGGTTAATAAAGTGTTCATTATAGGTTAATAAAGCTCAAAATTAAATCATTCCGCTTAAAATCAATCACAGAGACTTACTCTACTTATTGCTCTGACTTCCTAACAGATGTTTAAAGTAGGACTTTACGTGCCTGTGGAGAATGTCTTCGGACCTGTGTGGGCTGAAGGTGGGAGGATATGCACAAGCTGCAAATGTAATTAGAATGCATTTTTTTCAAGGGAAAAATCTTTAACAACAACAAGAAAACATAGTCACCAGTGCACAAACGATTACCTGAAAAAAGAAATAGTAGGGAATAAAAGATGGGATACATATAAAAGGCACTAGATTCATTGGTCCCGGGTCATCCTGGACACACCACAGAGGAAATCTGGAGTCACCCTTCTATTTTTCATTCAGGTGTAATTGTCATAAAACCTTATACTAGTTTCAGGTGTACAATATAATGATTTGATATTTGTATATATTGCAAAATGATCACCATGATAAGTCTAGTTAACACCTGTCACCATACAGTTACAAATTTTTTTTTTGATGAGAACTTTTTTTTTTTTTGCGTTACGCGGGCCTCTCACTGTTGTGGCCTCTCCCGTTGCGGAGCACAGGCTCCGGACGCGCAGGCTCAGCGGCATGGCTCACGGGCCCAGCCGCTCCGCGGCATGTGGGATCTTCCCGGACCGGGGCACGAACCTGTGTCCCCTGCCTCGGCAGGCGGACTCTCAACCACTGCGCCGCCAGGGAAGCCCGATGAGAACTTTTAAGAGCCACTCCCAGCAAGTTTCAGATATACATTATTATTAACGATAGTCACCTTGCTGTACATTGCATCCCTATGACTTGTTTATTAACTGTAAGCTTGTACCTTTTGACCACCCTCAACCCATTTCTCCCAACCCCCAGCCTTACGCCCACCTCTGGCAACCACCAATCTATGTTCTGTCTCTGAGTTCAGTGCTTTTGCCCACAGTCAGTGAGATCATATGGTATTTGCCTGATTTATTTCACTTAGCGCATAATGCCCTCAAAGTCCATCCGTATCGTTGCAAATGGCAAGATTTAATTCTTTTTTATGGCTGAATAACACTCCATTTTGTGTGTGTGTGTGTATGTATGTATATATATGACATTTTTTTATTCATTCATCCGTCAGTGGACACTTAGATTGTTTCCATATCTTTGCTGTTATAAATAATGCTACAATGAATGTCGGGGTGCATATATCTTTTCCAGTTAGTGATGTTTTCTTCCGATAAATACCCAGAGTTGCTGGATCACATGGTAGCTTCAATTTTTAATTTTTTGAGGATCTTTCATGCTGTTCTCCACAGCGGCTGCATCAACTTACCTTCCCACTAAGAGCTCACAAGTGGTCCCCTTTCTCCACTTCCTTGTCGACACTTGTTATCTCCTGTCTCTTGGATGATAGACATTCTAACAGATGTCAGACGATATCTTATGGTGGTTTTGATTTGTATTTCCCTGATGATTATGATGTTTAAGATCTTTTCATTTACGTTTTGGCCATCAGTACATCTATAAGAAAAATGAGGCTCTGCCCATTTTTAAAATATATTAAAAAATAGGGCTTCGCTGGTGGCGCAGTGGTTGTCTGCCTGCTGCTGCAGGGGACGCGAGTTTGTGCCCCGGTCCGGGAGGATCCCACATGCCGCAGAGCGGCTGGGCCCGTGAGCCATGGCCGCTGAGCCTGCGCGTCCGGAGCCTGTGCTCTGCAGCGGGAGAGGCCACAACAGTGAGAGGCCCGCGTACCACACACACACACACAAAAAAACACGATAGTAATAGGGTTTTTATTTGCTATTGAGTTGTATGAGTTCTTAATATACCTTAGATATTAACCTTAGATATTAATCTTATTAGCTATATAATTGGAAAATATTTTCTCCCATTCTTTGGACTGCCTATTCTTTTTGTTTATATTTGTTTTCTTTGTCTTCTTTTGCTGTGAAGAAGCTTTTTAGTTTGAGGTGGTCCCTCTTGTTTATTTTTGCTTTTGTTGCCTTTGCTTTAGGTGTCAATTAAAAAAAAATTATTGCAAGACTGACATCAAGAAACTTATCCCTATGTTTTCTTCTACAAGTTTTATGGTTTCAAGTCTTACATTCAAGTCATTAATCCATTTTGAGTTAATCTTCTTTTTTTATTATCATTTATTCATTCATTTTTGGCTGCGTTGGATCTTTGCTGCGCGTGGGCTTCTCTAGTTGCAGCGAGCAGGGGCTACCCTTCATTGCGGCGTGCAGGCTTACATTCTGGTGGCTTCTCTTGTTGTGGAGCACGGGCTCTAGGCGCGAGAGCTTCAGTAGTTGTGGCACACGGGCTTCAGTAGTTGTGGCTCACGGGCTCTAGAGCGCAGGCTCAGTAGTTGTGGTGCACGGGCTTAGTTGCTCCGCGGCATGTGAGACCTTCCCGGACCAGGGCTCGAACCCGTGTCCCCTGTGTTGGCAGGAGGATTCTTAACCACTGTGCCACCAGGAAAGTCCTTGAGTTAATTTTTGTGTTTAAAGTTTGCTTAAATTACTATTGAGTTTCATTCTTTTGCATGTGGCTGTCCAGTTTTCCCATCACTATTATTGAACAGACTGTCCTTTCCCCATTGTATATTCTTGGCTCCTTTGTCTTAAATTAATTGACCACAGATGCATGGGTTTATTTCTGGACTCTACATTCTGTTCCATTGATCTATGTGTCTATTTTTATGCCAATACAATGTCTCTAGCTTTGTAATATAGTTTGGAACCAGGAAGTGTGATTCCTCTATCTTTGTTCTCCTTTCTCAAGATTGCTTTGGCTGTTCGGGGTCTTTTGTGGTTCTATACAAATTTTAGAATTGTTTCATTTCTGTGAAGTGCCTTTGTAATTTTGATAGGGATATAGCATTATATCTGTTTATTGTTTTGAGTAGTATGGCTATTCTAACAATATTCTTCCAATCCCTGAGTAAGGAATATCTTTCCATTGATTTGTGTCTTCAGTTTCTTTCATTAATATCTTATTTATCAGTGTACAGGTCTTTCACAGCCTTGGTTAAATTTATTCCTAGGCATTTTATTTGATGCAATTATAAATGGAATTGTTTTCTTCTTTTCTGATAGTTATTTAGTGTATTGAAATGCAACAGATCTGTATATTGATTTTGTATTCTGCAGTTGTACTGAATTTGTTTATTCTAACAGTTATTTGGTAGAGTCTTTAGAGTTTTATATACACAACATCAGGTCACCCACAATTAGTGACAATTTGGCTTCTTTCCAATTTGAATGACTTTATTTCCTTTCTTACCTATTTTTTCTTGCTAGGACTTCCAACTATGTTGAATAAAAGTGGTAAGGGTGGACATCCCGACTTGTTCCTGGTCTTAGAGGGAAAGCTTTCAGCTTTTCGTTGTTCAGTATGATACAGTGGCTTTGTCATACATGGCATCTCACATTGATTGATTTTTGTAGATGTTGAACCATCTTGAATCCCTGGAAGAAATCCCACTTGATCATTGTGTATGATCCTTTTAATTTTAATTCAGTTTGATAATATTTTGTTGATTTTTGTGTCTATGTTTGTCAGGAATATTGGCCTTAATTTTCTTTCCTAGTGGTGTCTCATCTGGTTTTGGTATCAAGGTAATGCTGGCCTCATAAAATGAGTTTGGAAGCATTCCCTCCTCCTAAATATTTCAGAAGAGACTGAGAAGGATTGGTGTTAATTCCTCTTTAAATGTTAGAATTCACCAGTGAAGCCGTTTGGGCCTTGACTTTTGTTTTGGGGCAGTTTTTTCGTTACTGATTGAATCTCCTAACTTGTAATTTGGTCTGTTCAGATTTTCTATTCTTCATAATTTTATATTTTCTCCAAATTCACATCATTTCTTCATGTTTCTAGGAATTTATGCATTTATTCTAGGTAGTCTGACTTATTGGCATTTAATGGTTCATAGTAGTCTCTTACAATCCTTTCTATTTCTTTGGTATTAGTCATAACGTTTCCTCTTTCATGTCTGATTTTGAGTCCCTTCTCTTGGTGAACCTTGCTAAAGATTTGTCAATTTTGTTTATCTTTTCAAAGAATAAGTTCTTAGTTTCATTGATCTTTTCTATTGTCTTTTAAAAATTTATTTATGCTCTTTATTTCCTCCCTTCTCCTAATTTTGGGCTTTCTTTGTTATTCTTCTTCTAGATCTTTGAGTTGTAAAGTTAAGTCATTTATTTGAGATTTCTTGTTTTTAGATATAAGCATTTACTGCTATAAACTTCCTCTTAAGACTGCTTCCGCATCATCCCATCAGTTTTAATAAGATTTATTTCCGTTTTCATTTGTCTCAAGGTAGGTTTCAACTTCTCCTTTGTTTCTCCATTGACCCGTTGGTTGTTTATAAGATGTGTAATCTCCACATATTTGTGAATTGTCCAATTTTCTTATTGTAATTTCTAGTTTTATAGTGTTGTGGTCAGAAAAATATCTGATATGATTTCAGTCTACTTAAATTTGTTAAGACTTGTCTTGTGGCTGAACATGTGATCTATTCTGGGGAATGTTCTATGTGCATTTGAAGAATGTGTATTCTGTTGATTTTGGATGAAATGTTCTGTATATTTTTGTTTAAGTGTCTGGTCTAACATAGCATTTAAGGCCAGTGCTTTCTTATTGATTTTCTGTCTGGAAAAATCTATCCATTAACGTTATGTGGAATATTAAAGTTCCTGACTATTATTGTATTGCTATTTCTCTCCCTATTTCTGTTAATATTTGCTTTATATATGTAGGTGCTCCTCTGTTGACTGCCTAAATATTTACAAATGTTATATCCCCTTGTTGGGTTGATCCCTTTATCATTATGCAGTGCTCTTCTGTGTCTCTTATTGTCTGTCTCAGTGTCTGTTTTGTCTGATATATGTAAAGCTACTCAGCTCTCTTTTGGTTTCCCTTTGCATGAAATGCCTTTCCCCATCCCTTCTCTCTCTCTCTCTCTGTGTACACACTTAAAACTAAAGTAAACCTCTTGATGGCAGCATATAGATGGGTCTTGTTTTTTAACCATTTAGCTACTCTTCTAAGAATTTACTCCATTTACATTTAAAGTATTGATAGGTACTTTATCAGCATTTTGATTCTTTCCTGTCTGTTTTGTAATTCCTTGCTTTTGCTCTCGTCCTTTGTGGTTTGATGACCTTCTTTAGTGGTATGCATTGATACTTACTATCTTTTGTTTATCTACTATAGGTTTTTGCTGTGGTTATAATGAGGCTTACGTGTAACAACTTACATTTTTAAGAGCCTATTTTAAGTTAATAACAACATGCGTTTAAATGTATTCTATACTTCTATATTTATACCCCTCCCATTTTGTTTTTGATGTCACATTTTACGTTTTTATCTTGTGTACCCCATTAACAAATTATTTTTCTGCTTTTGTCTTTTAATCTTTGGACTAACCTTACAAGTGATTAACCCACTACCTCTTTATGTACTTACAATTACCAGTGAGATTTATACATTCATGTGTTTTCTTGTTACTCTTTAATGCCCTTTCTTTTGGGCTTAAAGAAGTCCTTTAACATTTCTTATAAGGCCAATCCAGTGATTTTCAACTCTTAACTTTTGCTTGTGAGGAAAACCCTTTATCTCACCTTCAATTATGTGTGATTCCTTTGCTGGAGAGACTATTCTTGATTGGAAGTTTTTTTCTTTCAGCACTTTGCAGGCCATAAGGGAGTGAATATATTCAAAGTTTCTTTTGAAAAATCAGCTTATAGTCCTATGGGCACTTCCTTGTGCATAACAAGTTTTTCTTCTCTTACTACTTTTAATAATCTCTCTTTGTCTTTAACTTGTGACATTTTAATTACGATGTGTCTTTGTGTGGGTCTCCTCAGGTTCCTCTCAACTGCCACTCTCTACACTTACTGGTTATGGATGTCTATTCCCTTCCCCAGGTTAGACAAGTTTTCAGCCATTACTTTTTCAAAACAGATTTCTGCCCCTTTTCCTCTCTTCTTCTACTGGGACCCCTGTAATAGGAATGTTAGTAAGCTTGATACTGTCCTGTATCTTCACTATTTTTCATTCTTTTTCCTGCTCTGATTGGGTGAGCTCCACTGCCTTGTCCTCAAGTTGACTGATTGTTTTTTCTGCTTCATCTAGTTTGCTGTTAAACCCCTCTAAGGCATTTTTTCAGTTCATTTATTGTATTTTATTTATTTATTTATTTTTGGCTGTGTTGCGTCTTCATTTCTGTGCGAGGGCTTTCTCTAGTTGTGGCAAGCGGGGGCCACTCTTCATCGCGGTGCGCGGGCCTCTCACTATCGCGGCCTCTCTTGTTGCGGAGCACAGGCTCCAGACGCGCAGGCTCAGTAGTTGTGGCTCACGGGCCTAGTTGCTCCGCGGCATGTGGGATCTTCCCGGACCAGGGCTCGAACCCATGTCCCCTGCATTAGCAGGCAGACTGTCAACCACTGCGCCACCAGGGACGCCCCGTTTATTGTATTTTACATCTCTGTGACTTCTGTTTTGTACATTCTTATATTTTCTCTCTGTCGAAGTTCTCACTCTCTTCATCCAGTCTTCTCCCAAGTTTACTGAGCACCTTTATGACCAGGACATTGAACTCTTTATCAAGGAAATTACTTATCTCCATTTCCTTGAGTGTTTTTTTTTCTTCATGGTTTTATGTTCTTTTGTCTGGAACATACTCTTCTCTTTCTTCATTTTGCTTGACACTCTATGCTTGTTTCTGTGCATTCGATGAAAGACACCTCTCCCAGTTTTGAAAGAGTGTCCTCACGTAGGAGAGGAACCCTCTTGTTCAACCGTGTTCTACCTCTTGGTTGTCTCTCAGACCTTATTTATTGTTGAAGTGGTCTCTTTTATTTGTAATAGCTCCCACGTGTTGAGGGTGTGCAAAGACCTGTCCATGTCCCAGAGGGGAAGATCGCAGTCAGCACTGAGGTTCAGGCTGATGGGAAGCCAGACCCCCAGGCAGCGGCTTTTCAAGTGGGCAGATATCCACAGTCCTGTGGGGCTGCAAGTGTTTCTGCTGTTGGTCCTCAGACCCAGGTGATCTGGAGGTGTCCCTTGGAGTCGCAAAATCAGGGCTCCAGAGGTGTGCATAAGCTCCATTCTAGGACATAGCGGTGGGCTGCAGCAAAGCAGAGGAGGAGCTCAAAGGTGACATCCACCAACCTGTGGTCCCTGAGAGCGCCTCGTAGGGCCCTGTGTGTGTGTTAAAGCTAAAGCCTGCCCTTTAGTCCGAAGCTCCAGAATGAGCGAATAAGCCTCTTTCACAGAAAGCTTGGGAGTGTGTTTCAGTCTGCTGCTGTCTGTGCATTGCCCTCAGGGTGGCCACCAGCCCAGAACTGTCTCTCCAACTGTTACAGTCTCACGGGAGCCGGGAGCAAACCTCCCTGGCCACCAGGACCAGACGATCGAGGGACATCCCCTAGGGGCAGCTGCAGAAACTGGGGCATCAGAAACCTGTAATAGCTCCCCTTTGAGAGGTACTGGTGCTCTGAAGCATGGTAGAGAGAGAGTGAGAAGACAGTGCCACCGCCTGAGGTCTCTTGAAAGGGTCACAGTCAGCCTTAGATGTGTGTTTAATTAGAAGCCAGCACCTCAGGCTGCAGCTACGATGGTAAACTAATTGGTCCCTTTCACAGAAAGATTGAACTCCTGGGTCTGTGTCCTCTTGCTGTGCCCTGAGCCTGGTAGCTGTTTAAGAACTCTTTCCCCATCAGTTACGCCCTGTGGGACCTGCAGGCACGAGCCCCTTGGCCACAGGGGCCAGGTGATGTCCAGGTGTCCCCTGGTGGTAGCTACAGAAATCGTGCTCCTTTCAGGGAGATGCGGAAAGTTGGAGCGAGGCAGAGGGGAGAGCGTGAAGATTGCATCACTGGCCCCATTTCCCAAGAGCAACTCCATAGGCCCCTAAATGTGTGCCTATCCAGAATCCTGCCCCCAGCCCAAAGCTCCTAGACAAACAAATAGGCCTCTTTCTCAGAAAGACGAGGGGTGCGTTTCAGTCTGCCGCCCGTGCAGTGCCCTTGGGGGCGGTAGTCTGCCAAGAACTGTCTCCCTGTCACAGTCCACTGGGTGCCAGGAACGTGAGGCCCCCTGACCTCCCTAGCCAGGTAGTCGAGGCGCTTCTCCTTAGTGGCAGCCACAGAAGCTGTAGCACCAGACGTGAAAATCAGGGCCACAGATGTGGGTGACAGTCCCCCCCACACACCCCTGGGGACATACCTGTGCTCTGGAGCGCTGCACAGGGAGAAGCGAGCAGGTGGTGCCTGATGCCTCAGGCCAGGTGGAGGGGGTGTTGATGCTTGCTGCCAGTGCGGGGGAAGCAAAAACAAAGGCCTGGAATTAAAAAAAAAAAAAAAGGAGCATGCTGGGAGCTTGGCAGAGGGGAACATTAGGTGTGGGGAGAAGGCCTGGGTTTGGGGGGAGAAAACAGATGGCAGGGGTAGGTGGTCCCTAGCAGCCTCTGTCCCCAGTGAGTATCCCTGCAGGCCTCTAGGTATATGCTAAGTTGGAAGCCTGCCACTCGGGCCGGTGCTTTAAGACGAGCCAATGAGGGCTTCCGGGGTGGCGCAGTGGATGAGAGTCCGCCTGCCGATGCAGGGGACACGGGTTCGTGCCCCGGTCCGGGAAGATCCCACGTGCCGCGGAGCGGCTGGGCCCGTGAGCCATGGCCGCCGAGCCTGCGCGTCTGGAGCCTGTGCTCCTCAACGGGAGAGGCCACAACAGGGAGAGGCCCGCGTACCACCAAAAAAAAAAAAAAAAAAGACTAGCCAATGAGCCTCTTTCACGTGAAGTGTGGGTGTGATTAGCTGCTTCTGTGCTGAGCCCTTTGGCAGGTGAGGCGGAGTGGGTGAGGGCCGTTTCTCAGACTGCTATAGCCTGTGGGTCTCGGGCACAGGAGCCCCTTTGGTTTTCAAAGCTGCATATTCGGGGGCTTATTTCTCGGGAGCAGGTCTTAAAAGTTGGAACGCTTGATGTGAGGATGAAACCCTCTGTTCCACAAGGAGAAGCTCAGGGTTGTGAGTTCCCTCCCAGTTGGTGGTGGCCCGGCCTGGTGGGTTTGTGGTAACTGTGTCCCTCCTACTAGTTTCATTGTGGTTTTCTTTTCATTTGCTTAATGTGTAGTCATCGCTCAGCTACTTTCTAGGGTTTTTTTTTTTAACAGAAAAACTTGTTCCATATGTAGCTGTAGGTTCAGTGTGTTTGTGGGAGGAGTGGGGTTCAGAATCCCCCTACATTGCCATCTTGAACCAAAAATGTTTCCCTGGATACTGGGTGATGCCATTCAGGTCCAAGTTTGTACCTGACAGTGGTGCCTCACGGCCACCGCCATGAGGCTGCAGATGCAGACAGGTTTGTCTCCCAACTCCACAACCAGTCTTCTTCTTCTTTTTTTTTTTTTTTCTAGTAAACATGTGGATCATCAAACCTCTACTAGGTGATTTTGAAGCTCTTTAACTTCCCTTTGCAGTGACACCAGAATTGGGGAGAAGATTCTAGGAAGAGTATTGCCTTTGCCAGCAAAGAGCATTTAAACTGTGCTTTTGAGAAAGAGAATTTTTTTTCTTTGTCACCGTGCTTCACGTTGGCTCTGCACCCCCAGCACTGACGGGGTCCCTCATGGCCCCGTGATTGTATCTGAGCATCCGTGCTGCCCTGGCAGGGGAAGTAGCCTAGACTGCAACGTCTTGAACTTTTACTGCATCTCTAGCTGGGCTAGAGGATGAGCTTAATGCAAAGGATACAATTCAGGGGCACCCATAAGGAAGCGATGAATGAAACCAGGTATGGGGGAAGGAGTGTGGAGCTAGCACTTCCTTTCTAGGGGCACCACCCAAAAGATCCCGCTAGTTTTTCAGCATTAAAGTTTTTTTATTGAGTTATAATATGCATACAGAAAAGTACATATATCATAAACATACAGCTGGAAAGTTTTTATAAACTAACCAATTCCATGTAATTAGTACCCAGATAACAAGGCAGAATTAGCAGCACCCAGCCCCTCTTATTCACTGCCTTCACCCAATAACGACTATCCTAACTTCTAACATTATAGATTAGCTTTTTAAAGTTATTTTTTCAACTTATTTAAACTAAAAAAAGAAAACATTTCTGCCATCCCCACCTCTAGCAACTACCAGTCTGTTCTCGGTATCTGTGAGCTTTATTTTATTTTATTTTTTAAGACTTCACATGTGAGAGAGCTCTTTCTGTATTTGCCTTTCCCTGAGTCTATATCACTTAGCATAATGCCCTCGAGGTCTATCCATATTGTTGCAAATGGCAAGATTTCATTCTTTTTTATGGCTGAACAATATTCCATTGTGTGTATGTATACCACATCTCTTTTATCCATCTATCTGTTGATGGACACTTTGTTTCCATATCTGGCTATTGTAAATAATGCTGCAGTCAACATGGGGGTCCATATATATTTTTGAGTTAGTATTTTCATTTTCTTTGGATAAATATCCAGAAGTAAATGGCTGGATCATACGGTAGTTTTAATTTTAATTTTTTGAGGCCCTTCCATACTGTTTTCCATAGTGGCTGCACCAATAATACACGCCCACCAATAGAGGGCGCAAGGGCTCCCTTTCCTCCACACCCTCACCAACACTTGTTATTTTTGTCTTTTTCATAATGGGCATTCTGATAGGTGTGAGATGATACCTCATTGTGGTTTTAATTTGTATTTCCTTGATAATTAGTGATATTGAGCATCTTTACTTTTTTTTTTTTTTTTTTGTGGTACGCGTGCCTCTCACTGTTGTGGCCTCTCCCGTTGCAGAGCATAGGCTCTGGACACGCAGGCTCAGCGTCCATGGCTCACGGGCCCAGCCGCTCCGTGGCATGTGGGATCTTCCCAGACTGGGGCACGAACCCACGTCCCCTGCATCGGCAGGCGGACTCTCAACCACTGTGCCACCAGGGAAGCCCTATTGAGCATCTTTTCATGTACCTGTTGGCCATCTTTATATCTTCTTTGGAAAAATGTCTATTCAGATCCTCTGCTCATTTTTAAATCATTGTCTGTTTTTTGCTATTAAGTTCTATCAGTTCTTTATATATTTTGTATCTTAGCCCCTAGTCAGATATATGATTTGCAAATATTTTATCCAATTAAGTAGGTTGCCATTTCATTTTGTTAATGGTTTTCATTTCTGTGCAGAAGCTTTTTAAATTGAAAAATGTAGTCTCAGTTGTTTATTTGCTTTTGTTGCCAGATTTGAAAAATCATAACCAAGATCTATGGCAAGGAGCTTATCATCCATGTTTTCTTCTAGGAGTTTTATGGTTTTAGGTCTTACATTCAGTCTTTTATCAATTTTGAGTTCATTTTTGTGTCTAATGTAAGATAGTGGTTAAAGTTCATTCTTTTGCATGTGGCTGACCAGTTTTCTCAACATCATTTACTGAAGAGACTGTTCTTTTCCTGTTGTGTATTCCTGGCTCCTTTGTCATAAATTAATTGACCATATATGTGTGAGTTGATTTCTGGGCTACTCTTTTAACTACTATATAACTACTAATACCTACTACTACTATATATAACTACTATATAACTATATGACTACTAATACCTACTCTTTTAACTACTGTAGCCTTGTAATATAGTTTAGGAGCATGATGGCTCCAGTTTTCTTCTTTCTCAAGATTGCTTGGCTATTCAGGGTCTTTTATAGTTCCATACAAATTTTAGGATTTTTCTATTTCTGCAAAAATACCATTGGAATTTTGATAGGAACTGCATTGAATCTGTAGATTGCTTTGCGGAGTATGGACATTCTAACAATATTGATTCTTCCATTCCATGGACGTGGAAGTGTCCATTTATCTGTGTCATCTTCAATTTATTTAATGTCTTGTTTTCAATATATAGATCATTCACCTCCTTGGTTAAATTTATTTCTAAGTATTTTCTTCTTCTTCTCTTTTTTTTTTTTTTTTTTGCGGTACGGGGGCCTCTCACCGCTGTGGCCTCTCCCATTGCAGAGCACAGGCTCCGGACGCGCAGGCTCAGCGGCCATGGCTCACGGGCCCAGCCGCTCCGCGGCATGTGGGATCTCCCCAGACCAGGGCACGAACCCGCGTCCCCTGCATCGGCAGGCAGACTGTCAACCACTGTGCCACCAGGGAAGCCCGGTATTTTATTCTTTTGATGCAACTGTAAATGGGATTTTTTTCTTAATTTCCATTTCTGGTATTTGTTATTAGTATATAGAAAAAACAACAAATTTTTGTGTATTTTGTAACCCACAACTTTACTGAATTTTTTAGTTCTAATAGTTTTTTGATGGAGTCTTTGGATTTTCTATATATAATATGTCATTTGAAAATAATGAAGTTTAGTTTCTCCTTTCCAATTTGGATTTCTTTCACTTTTTCCTTACCTAATTGCTGTTGCTGGGACTTCCAATACAGTGTTGAATAAAAGTGGCAGGAATGGGTATTCTTGTCTTGTTCTTGATCTTACAGGAAAAGCTGTAAAGTGTTTTTGTATTGAGTATGCTATTAGCTCTAAGCTTGTCATACATGGCTTTTGTTATGTTAAGGTATGTTCCCTCTACATTCACTTTGCTGAGGATTTTTTTCATGAACTGACTTTGTATTTTTTCAAATGCTTTTTCTGCATCTATTAAGAACATATGTTTTTCTTTTCCCTTCATTTTGTTAATGTGGTGTATCACATTGACTTGGTTGTGGATATTACACCATCCTTAAAACTCTGGAATAAATCTCACTTGATAACGTGTATGATCTTATTGTATTGTTGAATTCAGTTTGGTAATATTTAGTTCAGGATTTTTACGTCTATGTTCACCAGGGTCATTGGCCTGTAATTTTCTTTTCTTGTGTCGTCCTTGTCTGGTTTTGGTATCAGGGTAATGCTCGCTTTATAAAATGAGCTTGGGAGTGTTCCCTCTTCTTTTTTTTGGGAGGAGTTTGAGAAGGATTGATATTCTTTGAGTATTTGGTAGAATTCACCATTAAACCATCTGGTTTTGAACTTTTGACTGTTGGGAAGTTTTTGATTACTGATTCAATCTCCTCATTAGTAATTGGTCTGTTCATATTTTCTATCTCATTTCATGATTTAATCTTTGTAGGTTGTATACCATAGGAATTTATCCATTTATTCTAGGTTGTCTAATTTGTTGGCATATACAGTAGTTGTTCACAGTAATCTCTTATGATCGTCTGTATTTCTGTGTTACTTGTTGTAATTTCTTTTATTTCTGATTTCATTCATTTATGCTCTTTCATTTTTCTTGATGAGTCTGGCTTAAAGGTTTGTCTATTACCTTTTCAAAGAACCAGCTCTTAGTTTCATCGATCTTTTCTATTGTTTTTTAGTCTCTATTTTTGCTCTGATCTGAAAGTGAGTTTCGTTAGCAGCATACAGATGGGTCTTGTTTTTTTTTATTTGTTTGTTTGTTTTGTTTTTTAATCCATGTAGCCACTCTTTTTTGTGTGTGTGTGGTATGCGGGCCTCTCACTGCTGTGGCCTCTCCCGTTGCGGAGCACAGGCTCCGGACGCGCAGGCTCAGCGGCCATGGCTCACGGGCCCAGCCACTCCGTGGCATGTGGGATCTTCCTGGACTGGGGCATGAACCCGCGTCCCCTGCATCGGCAGGCGGACTCTCAACCACTGCGCCACCAGGGAAGCCCCCACTCTTTCTTTCGATTGGAGCATTTAGTCCATTTACATTTAAAGTAAGTATTGATAGGTATATGCTTATTGCTATTTTATTGTTTTCTGGGTGTTTTTGTAGTTCCTCTCTGTTCCTTCTTTCTTGCTCTATTCTTTTGTGGTTTGAAGACTTTCTTTATTGGTGTTCTTATATTCCTCTCCCGTTATCTTTTGTATATCTACTGTAGGATTTTGCTTTGTGATGACCATCAAGCTTCCATATAATAACCTATAATTATAAGTCTGTTTTTTAGCCAATAACAAGTTTGAATGTACTCTTAAGTTCTACATTTTTACTCTTCCTCTCCCACGTTTTATGTTTCTGATTCACATTTTACATCTTTTTGTCTTGTGTATTCCTTAACTAATTATTGTAGTTATAGTTATCTTTACAAGTTTTGCCTTTATCTTTATACTAGCTTCACAGGTGATTAATTCACTACATTTACTATATATTTACCTTTACCAGTGAGATTTATACTTTCATATGTTTTCTTGTTATTAATTAGTGCCTTTACTTTTTCCCTTAAAGAATTCCCTTTAACATTTCTTGTAAGGGCAGTTTAGTGGTGATGACTCTTTTAACTTTTGTCAAGAAAACTCTATCTCACCTTTAATTCTAAATGATAACTTTGCTGGATAGAGTATTCTTGGTTTGGGAGTTTTTTTCTTTTCAGCACTTTGAATCTATTGTGCTATTTCTTCCCATTCTGCAGAGTTTCTGCTTAAAAATATGATGATGGGGATTTCTTTGTATATAACAAGTTGTTTTTCTCTTTTTGCTTTATTTGAATTTCACCAGTTTTTCCAGTAATGTCCTTTTTCTGTTCCACAATCCAATCCAGAATACCACATTGCATTTGCCTGCCCTTTTTTGGTTTTTTTTAATTAACCAAATTTTCCCAGTTTTTCTCTATTAGCTTTTCGTTACATAGTCTCATAATTATTTTTGAATGTTTAGCTTTGAACAAAGTAACTTGTACTTTCTGGACTGAGCTAGTTCCTTATCTGTGGATAACAGATTAAGTTGCCTTATTATTTTTACCTAATATAATTTTTTTTACCTAATAATTATTTTTACCTAATAATAATTATTATTATTATTACCTAAAAACCAGTTACAAGTTGGGAGGTACCTACTAAAACTGACAAGTTTTGTTTTAGGATAATTGACCTCTGTCTCTGTTTCTAATGGTAGTTAGGTTGCAGGGCCGGTTATCTATTTGGAGTCTCCTAGTGTGTGATATAAACATCATCTGCACGTCGGGAATATGCATCCTCCTATTTTGTATGTTAGAAGGAGAAACACTAAGCTACACTACATAACCTGGGCTTCCCATTCCTCCCCACTCTTACACTTTATTTGCATTTGGCTTATGTGTTTGTGTACATGCTCAATCAAGAATATTCTTCACACAGATTTAAATTTGGCTTCATATGTTTCTGTTTCTCTCAGCAGATAAAATGGACTTTATTTTTCTCTTCTTGAGAGTGACACACCCTATCAGAGCTTTTGTCCTTTTAAAAATTTTATTTATTTATTTATTTATTTAGGCTGCTTTAGGTCTTCATTGCTGCGCACGGGCTTTCTCTAGTTGCGGCGAGCAGGGGCTACTCTTCTTTGAGGCGCACGGGCTTCTGATTGCGGTGGCTTCTCTTGTTGCGGAGCACGGGCTGTAGGCCCGCGGGCTTCAGTAGCTGTGGCTCACGGGCTCTAGAGCGCAGGCTCAGTAGTTGTGCGGGGACTTAGTTGCTCCGAGGCATGTGGGATCTTCTTGGACCATGGATCGAGCCCGTGTCCCCTGCACTGGCAGGTGGATCCTTAACCACTGTGCCACCAGGGAAGTCCCTAAAATGGACTTTAGAGTGAGCACTCTGATTTCTTTCTATGCAGCTTAACTTCAATTTTATTATAGCTCATCCAGTAGGACAAAAATCACACTTAGACTTGATTACCAGTTATTATTAACTTGCAAACAAAAAAGTATAAATTTAAAGGTCGTTCCATTAGTCAGATCACTAGAGCATGGAAGGTTTCTCCCCAGCTTTCCTCATAAGTCACTGGACATCGTTCACAGTTAATCACTGGTGTCGCTAGTGCCATTTCTCCCTCCTCACCTCCCCGACTGATCTCTTTTTCTGTATGTCTGTAATCCAATAATAATGATCACATTGGCTAGAAATGGTGACCATATTGTTATATTCATGTTTAAGGCCTTTCATGTTTTAAAACAAATATTGAAAATCATTTAAATTATTTTTAAAAGTGTTTTCCTATAAATAGCTTCAAAATTTCTGGAAGAAATAAGACTGTTAAGATTCAACCATACCATTTCTTGAATCAGTACTATTCGAATAATTTACGGGATTTAAACACATTGTTCTTCTGTTGAAAGGTACGTATTTTGGAAATGTTCCTTCCCCCCCCTTTAATTTTGTAACGAAAACACTACCACTGGAGACAGACCATTTGAACGACCTACAGCTATGTGTGGCTAAACATCAGTCACTCTTCTGTTCTACTAAGGAATCCCCATGATAATTCCCCTTGTCATCTGCCAAGGGATGTCAGCAGCCATCCTGTGTAATGTTACTTCTTCTGTACTGATGACCCTCGATATGGGTCACGTGCCTTGACCTGTGACCATTTTGTTATCCGGCGTCTGAGTGTCTTTCTGAAGCTTCATTTGAACAAGCACTGACACCTCATAGAACAGTTAGAAAGGACATCTCCCATTGTCTCTGGCTTTCAAACCTTTCATTAGGCATTGTTCAGAGGGGACAGTAGGCTTCCTCTCTTTCTTTATTTTCTATACCTCACACTATTACTGTTTCTCTTATCAAAACCTAAAGCCCAGATTTTTTAATGATTGTTTTTCTCTTTTTTGGAAATCCATGCCAATTTCTATTGTTTACCGAACAGTATATTACTTTCAGGTTTGCCTTCTCTGCCAAGAGCTTTGTTTATTATTTAATATTACAACAGCAAAATTCCTCTACTTATATCTTTCAAAACCCTGGTATGTCTACAGAGTTTTTATCATTAATCTCCTGTCTTAAGCAAAAGATCCATCATTCTTCTATCATTCTCTCATACTTAGTCGCCCTATACATGTTCTTGGTTAACTTCTTGTTTCTTAATCATTTCAATATTTTCTTACTCATTCTGCTTTGCCCAATATTATTTAATTCAAAACCTATTTTGATCTCACCATGTACCACCCTGGATCAGGCATATCACATCACACTGGAGAAGAGACACAGTCCATGCCTTCCTGGAGCTGACAGCCCAGTAAGAGAGATAGATGAGACTTACGTTTTTCATTTAACAAACAGTTGTTGCTCCTTACCTCTCTAGTTGATTGTAGCTAACATCTCTAAAAAGGGCACAAGCAGCAACTACCTGAGGACTGAAAAGTAAACAACAGCAGGCACATTGAGGGGGAAATAAGAATCTGAAAAATGACCAGGACCAGCGAGAGTCCAGGAGTGTTTTTCTTTTATCTTCTGACTTTCACCTGAGCGCAGTCCGAGTTGCAGAACTACGCAGCAGGTACAGACAGCAAAACCTCCAAGAGAAACCCTATTTTTCTGGCCAGAGAACTAAGAAAAGGGGACCCTGTGAGCTGAAGGGGGCAGGGGGGATGGGGAAGCTGTTTTCTTTTTCTTTTTTTTTTTTTTTTGCCTTTTTTCTCTCTCGGCTCAGCCATAAAGCTAACTCATCTTGCAGAGGCACCTAAAATCCCAAAGGAAAACTATCTTTATGGTCAGAGGAACTGGGGAAAGAGGCCCTGGAGAGTCAGACTTTGTCAGGGAAATCCCAGAGAGAAGTGAGTTTGAGAAGGTCCTCCCCCAAGTCTGTGTAGGAATCTGCACAAGCCCCATGCTCATCCAGAGCTGTGAATGCACAGAACAGACCCAGTGAAGAATAGAAAGGCTTGGAAAACTGAACCGAGATAGGAAACACTGCCACTGAAGGCAAAAAGGACTTGCAGTCTCAACCTGACCAGGCTGACGGCCCGCTAAAACAGACCACACAAAATGAGCGTTCGCAAAGCACTCAGACAGGACCCAAGTCTCATATCACAAATACTTAATGTCTAAGATATAAGGCAGAATTACTTAATACAAAAAACTAAGGAAAGTATGACCTCCTCAAGGGAAAAGACAATCAAATGCCAACAGTGAGATGACTCAGATGTTGGAATCTGTGGACAATGTCTTTAAGTGGCTAATTATAACCATGCTTGAGATAAACAAAAGGTACAAATAAGTTCTCAACAGAGAGAGAAAATCTATTTTTAAAAAGAACAAGATGAATATTTTAGGACTGAAAAATACAATGTAATACAATTTTTTAAAAAATTTACTGGATGGGCTCAATAGAATGGACACATCGGAAAGAGACACACTAGAAAATAATTAATTGAAATAATCTAATCTGAAGTACACAGCAAACAAAGATTTAAAACAAAATTAACAGAGCCTCAGGGACCTGTGGGGACAATATCGAAATAATATCTAACATTTATATCATTGGAGTCTCAGAAGGAGAAGAAAAAGATTGGTGCAGAAAAGATATTTAGAAAAAAATTGGCATGCTTAACACTTACCAAATCTGAGGGAAAACATAAACCTCAGTGAACCTCGATCAGGAAAAACTTGAAGAAAACCATGCCAAGACACATCATAACCAAACTGCGAAGAGAAGAAGGATGGAGTGGAAAGCAGGTAAGGGAGAAGAGGAAGGGGAGAAGAAGACTTAAAAGGAGGAGAGACAGACTGAGAGGAGAGACACAGGGAGAGAGAAGAAGAAAAAAAGAAAAACTATGAAAGCAGTAGATAGAAACACATTACATACAGATAAAAATTACATATGATGGAAGATTTCTCATCTGAAACCATGGTGGCATGAAGACTGTCAAACATCTTTAAAGTGCTGAAAGAAAAAAAAAGCTATCAATCCAGAATTCTATATGTACCAAAAATGTCCTTTGGAAATACAAAATACATTTTCAAATGAAAAAAGCTAGGAGCTATTGGCACCAGCACTTCTGCTCTAAAAGAAATGCTAAAGGAAGTTCTCCTGGCTAAGGGAAACTTGAAACTTAAGGAATGAAGGAATAGCAAGAGAAATTATAAATATCTGGATAAAATATTTTTTTCTTTAAGCTGCTTAAAATGTGTGTGATGGAAAGCAAGCAAACATTAGAACATTGTTTAGTGAGGCTGCCAGTGTACATAGTCGTGATACATATGACAGTAATATAAAAGGGATGAGGCTAAAGGGACTGATATGCTTGTAAGGCCTCTATGTCTTGCTTAAAAAGAGAAATTAACTGTAACTGGACTATAAAGTATGTATGTTGTAGTAGAGCTACCAGGAAAAAAATACGCAATAGGAGTTTTTTTTAAAGATAAATTTAAATGGAATAGTAATAAATACATTCAAATAATACATTCCAAAAATGCAGGAAAGGGGGAGGATAGGAACAACAACTAAAACCAGGACAAACAGAAAACAAAATGATCAGCCTAAATTCAAACACATCCATAACATTAAATGTGACAAGTCTAAATGCACCCGGTAAACGACAGAGGTTTTCATATTAGATAAAAACAAGACTCCATTATTACAGGAAACCCACTTTATATATGGTGATAGCTTAAAAGTAAAACTATGGGAAAAGTAATATCCAAACACTAATCCAAAGAAAGCTGAAGGGGCCAAAACAAAATACATGATGATAAAGGGGTCAGTTCATTAAGAAGACAAAACAATCTTAAATGCGAATGCCCCTGACTACAGGGTATCAAAAAATATGGAGCAAACTCTGATAGAATTACACTAAAGTTTCAAAAACAACCAAAAAAGCCCTGCTAGAGCTAATAAACAAAGTTGCAGGATAAAAAATGAACACACAAAAATGGGTTTAATTTTAATGCACTAGGCAATCCAAACGGGAAATTAAGAGAAAAAATCATTTATGATAGAACCAGAAAGAGTAAAATATTTAAGGATAAATTTAACCAAGGAGACAAAAGACTTGTACACTGAAAACTACAAAAATTTCTGAAAGAAATTAAAGACGTAAGTAAATGGAGAGAGAACGCACGTTCATAGATTGGAAGATTTAATATTGCTAACATGACAAACTACCCAACATTATCTACAGGTTCAATAAAATCCCTCCCCAAATCTACTGGCAATAGAAGAAAATACAGTAATTGGAATTTATCAAAATTGAAAGATTTTATGCATCAAAGGACACTATCAAGAAAGTGAAAAGACATAGAATGGGAGAAAATATTTTCAAATCATATACTTGATAAAAAAGTAAGTTAGAATATATAAAGAACCCCTGCAATTCAACAGCAAAAATCAACACAATTCAGAAATGGACAAAATACTTAAATAGACATTTCTCCAAAGAAAGTATATAAGTGGCTAAAAAAGCGCACGAAATGGTACTCAACATCCCAAGTCATTAGGAGAGTGCAAATCAGAACCACAGTGAGATACCAGTTCACACACGATGGGATGGCTATTTTTAAAAAAAAGAAAAAAATGAACCAGTATCTGCCAATAAGAATGTAAAATGTGCAGCCACTGTGGAAAAATGTTTGATTCCTCCAAAAGTTGAACAGAGTTACCATATGATCCAGCAATTCTACTTCCAGGTATATATTCAAAGGAATCGAAAGCAGGGACTCAAATACTTGCACACCAATGTTCACAGCAGCATTATTCACAATAGCCAAAAGGCAACCCAAACATCCATCAACATATGAAGAGATTTTTTTTAATGTAGCATATATACATACTAGAATATTATTCATTCTTAAAAAGGAATGAAATTTTGATATATGCTACAACATAGATAAACCTTGAAAACATTATGTTAAGTGAAATAAGCCAGACACAACATGACAAATATTGTATGATTCCATTAATATGAAGTACCCAGAGTAAGCAGTTTCCTAGAGACAGAAAGGAGAACAGAGGTCACCAGGGTCTATGGGGAGGGGAACCTGCAGAGTTAGTGTTTAGTGGGTAAAGAGTTTGTTTGCCATGATGAAAGAGTTCTGGAAATGGATGTGGTGATGGCTGGATAACATTGTGAACATATTTAATGCCACTAAGTTGTACACCTATTAGTGGTTAAAATGCTAAACTTTATGCTATGTATTTTTACCACGTTAAGCAATTAAAAATGTTTTTAAATATGAGAGAATTTAAAAGAGATAAGTCTGCAATTATACTTAGAGATCGCAAGACCTTTCTCTTGGTAACTGATAGAACAAATAGACCAAAAATCAGCAAGGATGTAGAAGACCAGAAAAACATTACCAATCAATGTGATAAAATTGATAATTATACTCCACCCAAAACAGTAGAATACATAGTCTTTTCAAGTGCATAGGAAATATTTACCAAGATAAACCATATTCTGGACCATAAAACATACCTTAACAAATTTAAAAGCATAAATGGAAATTATTCCTGTTGTTTTCTCTGACCCTAATGGAATTAAATTGGAAATCAATAACTGAAAAATTCCCAAATATTTGTAAATTAAACAGTGTACTTCTAAATAGCTAATGGGGCAAAGAGGAATTTTCTAGAGTAATTATAAGGTTTGAACTGAATAAAAATGAAAATGCAATATGACATATTTGTGGAATATAAAAAACAAAAAAGCAAACTCAAAGCAGGAAGAAATAGTAACAATAAATGAAATTCAAAGCAGACATTAGAGAAATTTGACCCCAAACTAGTTCTTTGAAAAGATCAGTAAAATTAATGAACTACCAACTAGGCTGACCGAGAAAAACATGAGAGAAAACACAGATTACCAATAACAGGAATGAAAGATGGGATCCCAGTACTGATTCCATAAACATTAAAAGAACAAGGGAACACTATGAAGAACTCTAGTCTCATAAATTCAACAATTTAGATTAAACAGACCAATTATTTGAAAGGCACAAGCTACCAAATCTTGTTCTAGAAGAAGTAGAAACTGGATAGTTCTATATTTATTAAACTGGATATATAGCTTTAAAAAATTTTTTTCCCATTTGGAGAACTCCAAGCCTAAATGCCCTGATTTACTGGTGAATTTTATCAATCTCTTCCAGAATACAGAAGAGGAAATATAACTTCCCAGCATATCTTACAAGGTATTATTCTGATGCAAAAGTCATATAAAGAGGGACTTCCCTGGTGGTTCAGTGGTTAAAACTCCACGCTTCCAATGCAGGGTGTGAGGGTGCGATCCTCGGTTGGGGAACTAGGATCCCACATGCCACGCGTGGTGTGGCCAGAAAAAAAAAAATTATACAAGGAGAAAACAAGAGAAGAAAACTAGATACCAGTATCCTTCAGGAACAGAGTCATGAAGTTCTCAGCAAAATATTAGCAAATCAAATCTGGCAATATGTCAAAAGGATAATATATCACAACCAAGTGAGGTTCATTCTAGGAACTCAAGACTAGCTCAACATTCAAAAGTCAATATAACTCACCCTACTCATAGAATAAAAAAGAAAACCCAAATGGTAATCTCAATAGATGAAGAAAAACATTTGGAAAAAAATGAAAAATCAATGTAATTCATCATATAGAAAAAATAAAAACCATATTGTAATATCAATATATGCAGAAAAAGCATTGGTGAAGTTCAGCATCCATTTCTGATTTAAGAAACAGAAGCAAAAGGTTCCAGCAAACTAGGAATAGACAGTGTATTAGTTTTCTAACACTGCCGCGCAAAGTACCAAAAACTGTGTGGCTTAAAGCAACAAATTGTTACTTCATGCTTCTGGAGGCTAGTCTTAACCATTCTATGGAAGGATCCTTTCTTGCCTCTTCTAGCTTCCGCTGTTGGCTGGCAATCCTTGTTCTTTGGCTTGTAGATAAATCTGTCCATTCACGTGGCTGTCTTTTACCTGTGTGTGTCTATGTTTTCTTCCTCTGTATATGTGTTCAAATTTCACCTTTATGTGAGATGCTATAGACTGAATATTTGTGTCCCTCCAAAATGCATACGTTGAAATTCTGATGCCCAACGTGATGGTATTTGGAGGTGGGGGCCTTTGGGAGGTGATTAGATCATGATGGCGGAGCCCTCATGAATGGAATTATGCCCTTAAAAAGGAGACCCCAGACAGCACCTTGACCCCTGCCGCCAAGTGCGACACAGCAAGAAGACAGTTGTCTGTGAACCAGGAAGCAGGCTCTGACGAGGCACCAAATCAGCCAGGACTCGGACTACACACCCTCCAGATCTGTGATAAATTTCTGTTGTTTAAGCCACCCAGTCTATGGTGTTTTTGTTATAGCAGCTCAAATGTACTGACATAAGGACATCAGCCATATTGAATTAGGACCCACCCTAATGACTTCATCTTAACTTGATAATCTGCAAAGACCCTATTTCCAAATAAGATCACACTTATAGGTTTTTAAGGTGAGTATTTAAACATATCTTTTGTCGGGGGGGACATAATTCAACCTATAACAGAAGGGAACTGATCTTTGCAAACAAGCAAAGACAAAACAATGCAGAAAATATTGTCTTTTCAACAAATGGTGCTGATTAGATACATATATAAAACCACTACGTTGAACACCTTAAACTTATACAGTGTTATTTGTCAATTAAATCCCAATAAAACTGGGGGAAAATGGTGCTGGAACAACTGGACATCCACTTGCAATAAAATAAACCCAGACCCAGAAATTACACCTTTCACAAAAATTAACTCAATATGGGTCACAGACCTAAATGTAAAATGTAAAACTATGAAAACTTCTAGAAGATAACAGGAGGAAACCTACATGACCTTGGGTATGGTGATGCCTTTTTAGATAGAACACCAAAGACACAATCCATGAAAGACATGAATGATAAACTGCCCTTCATTGAAATTTAAAACTTCTGCTCTGTGAAAGACAATATCAAGAAAATTCGAAGACCAGCCACAGACTAAGAGAAAATATTTCTAAAAGACACATCAGGTAAAGAACTGTTCTCCAAAATATTTAAAGAACTCTTAAATCTCAAAAGTAAGAAAACAGATAACCCAGTTTAAAAAAAATGGACCAAAGACCTTAATAGACATCTTGCCAAAGAAGATATACAGATGACAGATAAGCATAAGATGCACCACATCACATGTCACCAGAGAAATGCAAGTTAAAACAAGGAGATACCACTACACACCTCTTAGAATGGCCAAAATCTGGAACGCTGACACCAACAAATGCTGGTGAGAATGTGGGGTAATAGGAACTCTCATTCATTGCTGGTGGGAATACAAAATGGTGCTCACTTGGGAAGACAGTTTCTTACTACACTAAACAGACTCTTACCATGTGACCCAGCAGTTATGCTCCTTGATATTTACCCAAAGGAGCTGAAAACTTGTGTCCACACAAAAACCTGCACATGCATGTTTTTATTTCATAATTGCCAAAACTTGGAAGCTACCGAAATGTACTTCAGTTAGTAAAAGGATAAACTATGCTACATCCAGGCAACGGAATATTAATCAGTTATAAAAAGAAATGAGCTATCAATCCACAAAAAGACATAGAAGAACCTTAAACGCATATTACAAAGTAAAAGAAACTAACCTGAAAAAGGTTACATACTGTATGATTCCAACTTTATGACATTCTGGAAAAGGTGAAACTCCGGAGAGAGTAAAAAAGCAGTACTTGCCCAGGGCTGGAGCGAGGAAGGGGTGAATACAGAGCACAGAGAATTTGTAGGACAGTAAAACTATTATTCTGTATGATACTATAATGATGGATACATGGCATTATACAATTGTTAAAACCCATAGAACGTACAGCACAAAAAGTGAACTGTAGGGCTTCCCTGGTGGCGCAGTGGTTGACAGTCTGCCTGCTAATGCAGGGGACACGGGTTCGAGCCCTGGTCTGGGAGGATCCCACATGCCACGGAGCGACTAGGCCCGTGAGCCACAACTACTGAGCCTGCGCGTCTGGAGCCTGTGCTCCGCAATAGGAGAGGCCACGATAGTGAGAGGCCCGCGCACCGCGATGAAGAGTGGCCCCCGCTTGCTACAACTAGAGAAAGCCCTCGCACAGAGATGAAGACCCAACACAGCCAAAATAAAATAAATAATTTTTTAAAAAAGGAACTGTAATATAAACTATGGCCTTTAGTTAATGTTCATATTGGTGCATCAGTTGTAGTAAATGTACAACACTAATGTAAGATGTTAGAAATGGGGGAAATGGGCGGTGTGTGAGGGGATATACGGGAACTCTCTACTTTTCGCTCAATATTTTTTGTAAATCTAAAAGTAAAAATTATCTTAATTTTTGTAAATCTCTAAAACAATTTTATAGCATCTCATTTCTCCCCCCCGCCTTTTTTCTTTAACCAAAATATAAAACAGGAACATAAGATTTACTAACATTACCTGTGTTCACTGCTGTCCTTTCTTTGTTAGTTTTCCTGCCATTTAGGAGACTGGCTAATTTTGCTTTCTCCACTGTCAAAAATAACCACCAGCAGAGGCTGCTAGAGTGCAGGCATCCCTCTCAGGAGAGGCACCTCTATGCTGCTCTGGCTTTGCTCTGACTGCCATGGACATGCACCATGGGAAAGCGTTTAATGGCAGAGGTTTTTCAAAGAATTTAAAATCTGTGTGTGTGTTCTATAGGGTGTCTTACGAATATTCTTGAAGTAAGGAGATAAATAGTCTGGATTGCTGAACGGCTGAAGTGAACTCACATCTTTATTTCTGGATGTTTATGTGTAAAGAAAGTTGAAAGAAAAAGAAATTATTTTCATTTTGTAGCCTCCACAGTTCCCAATCTAGCTCAGTTCTCAAGAAAATTAGGATAAATTTCACTTAAGTTAAATCACAACTGTAAGTGAGGGGTCCAGGTCTTGGCTTCATTTTTTTTTTACAAAGAAAATTCCCAGTATCGAGAGAGAAGAGATGACGATTTAAAAGCTTATTTTAAAAATACATTCCTCAGGACTATTTGATGAATTTGTAGAATCATTTTATTTTCAGTTCTTTCAATATCTGAGGAATGTCTAGAATTGCTAATAGGTTCATTAAGAGTTTCGTTAAACTCCCTCAATAAAATTCTGAATGTGATTTCACTTTATTCCCAGAGGTTATCCAAGAAAGGAAGTGGAGAATGTTCTTTTAGAAAACATGAAGTGGGAAAATGTTTAAAACTATTTATAGCAGCACTTAGCTGTGGAAATCCCAGACTCTACCATCTATTTATAGTTATTCTTTGGGTTAAAAGGGTGAAACCAGAAATCTTGAAAATGCTGCATGCTTTTATCCAGCAGTTGAAACTAATCAGCTGTCTTTTTGTGGTTATGATACCCAGATACTTACAAGAGTAATTCTGGAAACGACAATAAATATATCTTGACTAAGGAGGAAAAAACCTGTTTAAATCTAAAAGAGCGATGTTTTTCCTGAGTAAGTGATTCTTACTTGATTTTCTTGTGTTTCTAGTTTAGTGCAAGTTGGATTCTGTCTGTAGTATGTGGGCTTATCTAAGGTAGAGGAGGCAGGAGAGTGGGCTTAGGAAGGAATTCCCAGCCCTGGTTGATTAATCTGAATAAAAAAGAAGGCCAGGTAAAGTTACCAAGGCTTCAAACAGCAGACTTGAAACATTCCTCTGAGGAATACCGGTTTCTGGAAATTCCACCAGACTGTAACAGCAAACTCTGGCCTCGAATATGGGACACAGGATCTGCACATCCACAACATGAACTGTATATTCTCTTGACCCTTAGGAGCTCGATGGTTGTTTTCCTAATATGTTCTTCTGGAGGAGAAAGACACGTTAGGAGGTTATTGCAGTGGAATGTCCAGAGCTCGTGAGAGGGTGGCCCAGGGCAGGTCAGGAGCCTGAGCTGGGAGGTCTTGCCAAGGTGTTCGAGTGCTACGAATGAACTTCCAACCAAAAGGAAAACTTTGTCTCAATCATGTGACCTTTGGCTGTGGACGCAAATCTTAGAGATAATTTAGAACGAATTCATACAGCGGTGGGTAAACAACAAGGTCGGGTTCCTGCCTCAACTTTCTTTGCATACGCCTCATACGAAATCCCACCCAGCTGGGAATTTCTTAATCATCCCTAATGCAAACCTGTAAGCAGAACTTTTGCAGAACCCAATATGCTTTCGTGTCAACCACTTCAGACAGAAAAATCAGGCTTCCAAAATGCACGGAAGCATTTCATCTCCTGTGGCCATGTTTTATCAAAGTCCATCCTGTTGCCCAGGCAGCGCATCCTGGTATCACCTAAGAGCAAGGTCAACACCTCCCTGGGACCCTGACGCGTCCATGCCTTTTCATCCAGAGGATAAACCTACCCAATAACTTCTTTCTCATCCACCTACGTCGTGATCTCATCTTTTCAATTCCCAAAGCGGTAGTTGCTAAGCCGTCCACTTGTCACTTCACCCCATGCTGCCTTATGCCACCTCTGGCGCCACTGTCCTTTCTGTCTGTTTCCTGCGGCCACAGTGCTTCCTCTGTGTCCACCTCTGGGACCCCAGCCTCAGCGACCTCATTATCTGCCGTTGAGGACTTGCCTGATTTCCCTGGAAACCCCATATGCTGCCTTCACCAGAGGGAGACTGGGGGACAAGTCAGGGCCCTGGGGGCCTCACCCTTTTCTGCCATTAATTCCAAGTGATTCTGTACGATCATTTCACCTCTCTAAGTCTGTTTCCTCTCGTCTGAAATGAAGGTTTGGGCCAGATAATCTCTGAAGTCGCTCTGCCTCTAAAAGGCTTCATTCTCTCCCCTCTTGACTAAACTCCGAGGACCAGTGGATGGACCATCTGACTTACACCTTCCACCCGTCGTGCAGGAAAAAACCTACAAGCCCACCCCCAGATCAAAGTATTGTAAGAGGGTCCAAGTGGGTTAATGGACCAATGGAAGGCCTCACCTAGAAGCTGCGGTGTCCCGGAAGGGCCGAGGAGCTGACCTTCCTGTGCATCGAACCTAAGTCTTGTTTCCGTACTTGGATGCGAGATGCACGTAAAGCGTCTCACCCAGAGGCGTCGCAGAGCAGCTCCTCGGTAGATGGAGCCGTGCCTGTGATGATGTGCCTTGTCCTTGAGTCTCGGCCACTCGCATCTGCTTGACTCGGCCTCGGCCTGTCGGCACGAGCAGGCTGGCCTTCTGCAGGGCTGGGCGCGATGATTCTCGGTCACGGTGGGGCGGCGTCCAGGTGGCCAATGGGTGGAGTCAGAGGGGTGTGGGAAGGCAGGCCTGGGGCCATGGGGGGGGGGGGGGTCTGGGGTCCTGCAAGCTGAGGTCCGAGAGCCGCCTCCCTTTCCACCTGGATCCCAGCTGTGCTCACTGGTGATGGCCTGGGGGTCACAGTTCGCAGCTACGAGCATTGCCGTCCAAGGTCCCTGGGTCCTCATTCTTCATTTACTGTGACAGAACTTTGGGGAAAGAGACCTGGGGACCAAACAGACCCCTCCTGACGATGGCCAACCTCTGGGCACTGTCGCACCCTCCCCCTAACCTACTATAGCAGCTCCCTTGTCCCCTAGCCCAGGGTCGGGGGGTGTACCTCCTGTCTCTCCTGTTGCAGGCTGACGAGTGTCTCTGAGTACATTTGGTAATATCATTTTGACGGGGAGAGGACGGGGGCACTCCCAAAGCTTGATCCCAGTCGCAGCTTCAGAAACACCCAGGGAAATCCTGAGGAGTCCAAGTGTCTCAGAAGCACGCACACCCCGTGTCATCCAGGCCTTATAACCCAGTCCCTCCAATCCTGACACCCTCTGGGTATCGCATGTCAGCTGAGGGAATGCACAGTCATGGTCATTTTCAGTTTCTTCTGGAAGGTCATCAGTTATTCTTGTACCACGAATAAAAGACACTGCAAGAAGGAATCATTTAAAAGTGCACATGGTGGAGGGGGGTTGCTTCTGAATCTCTGGGACTGGAGCCCAGGCACAGTATTTTTGGGGGGTGAGGATGGGAAATAATCTCAGGTAACTCCGAGTCACAGCCAGAGTTGAAATTCACTACCTTAGCGTTATGACAAGACAACAAATGATTCAGCTCTCAATCTTCTGCCCTTGGCCTCATTCCTGTTTAATCTCCCAACAAATCTTGTTTCATGCTGGATAGGTGTTTCATGTATTCTACCCTGAATGCTTTGGCAGAGATTTTGATGGAATCACGTTGTATACTGTACCTCAGATCAAAGTGATTGAATAATACCACCGAAGCAATCATGAAACTACCCTAATTTTATATGGGAAATTTGATTATGCACGGTGCTTAAATATTTGTGACAAAACTCTTTTGTGCGCTCAGACAAGAAAGCAGTTTTTTGTTTGTTTGTTTTGAATCAACAAGCAACCCAGTACAGCTACGTGTCATTGGTAGTGATGGCGGAAGCCTGGTTTAGAGTTGGAGTCAAAGTCTTAGCTCATACAGAGGGGTGGTTTGCACAGCACACGGAATCTTCCTGTATTCAGGCATGTTTCATACAAAGGAACGTGGTTGGAGGCTATGCAGCTGTAGGCCTTGAATTGCTGGGGGAACGGCACGTGGTCAGCAGAGGATAGAGAGAGGTTGTCCACTAAACAGAATACTTGTCACTTGTCTACCATATTTTTCATAGAATCAAAGGATTCCTTGTTGAGTTTGAGTCCCAAGTTTAAGCCTCCCCTGGGCGATCATTTGGAGTCAGGAGTGGTAGTTATTTCATGAGGTCCTGCTGGGGTGAACTTAAAGGTTCAATGGCACCGTGGGATGGTGGGGAAATTGAGCACCAAATAAACACAGCACAGCATCCATCTTCAGACTTCTTGGTTGGTCTTGGTGAATGGGTTTTGTGGTCCTTCAGTGTCTGTTTGCAGACTATGTGTTTAATGTCAAGTATTTGTGCTGTCGAGGGTTGCCTAGTCATGAAACTGCATGGATATTAAGATGCTCTTTGAGGAATTCAATCATGTAAGGATCCATCCAACTGGTCCTTAGAGATTTTAATGCAGAAATCCTACAGGCTCCTCAGATTTACCTAGTATTCAAATTCATGTTCTTTCCTCTAAGCCTCTTTATCCTTGTATCCTCCCTAGTTGATGGGACTAAATTATCCCTCATCCACTGAGAATCCCGATTATCTAAATCAGGCAATCAACAGGTCCTATCGATCAACCCTCCTTCAAGACGACTCACTAATCTCACCCTTCCTCTCTCTTCTCTCTGTCGCTGCCGCAGCTCAGATGCTCCTAATCTTTCCACAGCAATAACCTCTCGGGTTTTCACCTCCAGTCTAGCCCCACCCAAGCCATCCAACGCTCTCCTATCAGAATGACCTGCCCCAAACACAAATTTGATCACACCATTGTTTTAAAACTTCTGGCGACTTTCCAGTGCTTACTAAATCACAAACTTAGCGTGAAACACCCAGGGTATCATTCACTCATTCCATCTAGTCTCCGTTTCTGGCATCGTAATCATCTTTTCTGCATCTTGAACCCTACAATCTAGTCTGTGTAGATGGATACATTATTTCCTGTAAGTGTCATGTAGTTCCATCTATATGCCTTCATCAGTGCTGCTTCCTTTTTCTGGAATGGTCTCTACACCATCCTCCCTCTGTCCAGAAATCCCATTCCCATTTTCCAAGGCTAATTCAAGGGCCATCTGGCCTATCACTCTCCCTCCTCCTTCATCCACTTAATTCCTATCCTCACTGTACTTTAAATGCAACTCTATGTGATAGACTTAACTATCAGTCGTTATCCTGGTTTATGACTGCCTCAGATGCAAGGATTCTATCTGTTTTTTGAAAACCCATCTCAAATAGGTGTTGTGTGTGCGTTTGCTTAGCCTGGGAAAGGGAAGGAGACCTTTGTTTGTTGAGACAGAACTCAGTGAAACTTCAAATAGATCCCTTGGCTTTACTTCCTACTTTTGTCACTTGGAAGAGTTTACTCACAACTCAATGAATTCCTACCAGACACTTATCAAAAAAGCAACAGGCTGTTTTCCAGGGTGGTTACAAATTGAGCCCAGTCTCTTAGACTTTCCACAAACACAGCATGGTACAATAATTCTGAGGTTCTGGAAGAAAGATTCTCTGGTGAGTACATTGTACTTATTAGGACAAGAAAACGGAGGAAAAAACGTGAAAGATTTTCAGAAGGAAGGATTGAACTCAAAAAGGGTTTCTGGTTAACCACTTTAACCGGGGAACTCAGAGAACTATGACATTCCTGTCTCTGAATATCACTGTTAGCTGAAGATTTATTACATTTGAAAGCAGTAAATAATGAGACATATTTCTTAGCAGGCTGTAGAGTTACAATTGTGAATGTGAGATTCGACACTCGACTTCCTTCACCAAATCTCTACAGCTTAGTTTTACTATATTAATGGAATTCAATGTAGATGGGATCTTTACTTCTCTACATGATTTTAACTTTTCTTGTCTGATTTTTTTTTTTTTTTTTTGCCTATACTCATGAGTTTGAGAATCTCATGCATTTCACGGGAAGTATGCAGTCCTATAAACTTATTTGTTTTTGTTGTTTTTAATCCTCGAGGGATAGTTTGTCTGGCAGACGTATCATTATCTGATTCGTTCTAAATCATCTCAAAATTAGTATTTTGGTTTGAGAACATTACGTGACAACAACTGAATGTACTGAATTGTTTGAAATTCTCCCGTGTCCCCTTTTCCTTCAGGAGCGTTATTGGTTACCGTGGTTTAACTGGTGCCTGCTGGTAAGGCATCTCAAGTGGGCTCTGCAGGAAGGGACGTGCACACCAGCCTTGCTGAGGCAACCGTTTAGGGCTGGTACTCTTGTGATGTGCAATTGTGCTTTTCTCGAGCCAACCCGTGTTCCCTCCTCCAGCAATTCCTCTGTTACGGAGATTTCCTTGGGGGTGCTCAGGAGCCCCCTGTGGCTGCAATGCAGATCCCATGCGTTTATTTCACGGGCGGGAGAGGAAACAGGAGGCAAAGCACCATGAACCTGAAGTAACTGGTTCGGGAAGGACCCCTTCATCCCTAAGGAAAGGGTTCTCGCACATCGTCCGTCTTTGGAAATTTGTTTGGAAAGAATGTGGCTTTTGGAATCAGCCTGGTGGGATCCGAATCTCCCTTCTGCCACTGAGGCGTGGGCGCCCTTGGGAGGTGGTTTCACCCACAAGGACAGACATTCCTTCTATGACGTGGGTCCCTTCCATCTGTGTCCTCAATCTCTGAAAAAGCAGTTGGCTTTTCAACTTTGCTGTGAATTACTTTACTCAGGCGAGTGATGGAGATGGTCAAGGAATGCAAGATTTGATTCGGGAATAGAAATCCGGCCATGGCAGGCCGACCAGAGTAGGGTGGTGACTTTAGTCCCCACAGAGCTGCCCAGGGGTGGCGGCAGGAGGGGTCTCACAAAGGGAACCGGGGCCGGCCCGAAAAGGACTCCGATTTTGCAGTTTTGATCAGGTGCCTCTTTGCAGGTGGCATCACTAGGTTCAGTAAGTGCTGCAAGCCAACACTCTCCACTCAGCCCATTTCCCCCTCCCTAGATTGTTCCAGTCTTCTCAGTCCAACGCTTGCCTTTCTTCCCATAGAGGGAGAAGACGAGGAAAGAGGAGAACTAAGTCTCCCCTTGGGTCTTCGATCCTCTTCCACCCCATTTTATCTGTGTGGTACCTTCTGGTGCACCAGGCACCGAGGGCTTCCCTGCCTCTCTGGTGAGTGCTGCTAGGAAGCCGGGATGCAGGACCAAGGATGCGGTGTATGAAAAACACACATGCTTCACATCATAACCTTTCATCCACTTAAGCTTCGGAAGAAAAGGCAACGGATGTCTCTGAGCTGGTGTGGAGCCCCTCACCACTATTTTAGACTTGATGAGAATTGGCACATGGGATGGGCATAGCTGAACAGATGCACTCAAGGCTTGGACCCCACGCACAAATGAATATGCAGAGAGTAGCACAGAGGCCCCAGCTAAGACCTTCAGATCCCCTCCCAACTCAGTGAGTCTAGGGCTAACAGACCCCTCACTACTTTTCTGGGCCTCCCTGGGAGCAGGGGACTCCTTTTCCTTCCCTGGCTTCCCCACCGTGCCCGGGGCACCCCCAGAAGTCCTAAAGCCCATTTCTGAGGAGGCAACTCAGTAGTTGAGGGTCTCAAAGCCAAGTCGACTGGTGGCTCCCCTATTACCGTAGTTGCCCAGACCTGGGGACTTGCAGAAGCTCTGGACCAGCAGCCTTCTTGCTTCTCTTCCCAGGCCTGAGTCACCGCTACCCTCATGGGAGCCTCCTGGTAGCCTCAGCCCCACCCCCCCACGCCGTGGGAGGGGAGGTCCTGGCTGTGGTGGTCCCGTCGTCTTTGCTTCGGTGGAAGTTGTCAATTTCGCTGGCATTCCCACCCATTCCCCATCGCAGCTGCACTGCTCCCCGGAACCCTTGGCCCAGGCACCATTCACATGCCATGTGAGCCTCAGTGTACCTCTGGGGAGGATGTAGAAGGGGCTACCCACACTCCAGCCTGAACACCCTGTGAAGGCATCCATCCTGGCTAGATCCTACCTGGGTCCCGAGGCCCACACCTCTCCCCGGCTGACCATGGCTGCCTTGTCCACGGCCTGCCCGTGGCCCCCCAAACACCAGGAATACCCCAACTCTGGAACGCTTTCCTCCTCTTCACTTGGCTGCAGAAGTCCTCATTCCTCCCCACACGCGTTTCTTCTGCCCTCTCCTCTCTTCCCACAGCCTCAGGGGCCAAGTCTTAATTCCCACAAGGGGTGTCATCCCAGGGGTGCCCCAAACCGGAGTCCACCTGACACAGGAAGAGTTTCAGCTAACACCGAATACTGTGAGTGGGCTCTGAACACTGGACAGGGGCCAGAGGGATGGGGCTGAGTCAAGTGTTCGGTGGCTCCCAATCCTTATGTCCTTGGAGGTTCTAGGAACTGCCCTGGGGGAATTGACATTCCTCCTTCCTGCCCCAGGAAGGGAGGGCTCTGGCCCCCTACGGCAGTCTTTGCCCACTGGCTGACCGCCCGGCAGGCCCCTGGGGCTCCCCTTGCTCTCTTCCTCTTCCACTCCTCTTAAAGGCTGGGGGAGACCTCCAGAGATAAGTGCCCCTTCCTTTGCTGGAGACCACAGACCTTCCCTGCGCTGTGAACAGTGCTCACCCCTTTTGGAGTAGGTCCTACAGTTCCCACACCCTTTCCTTGGACCAGTGGTCAGTTGAGGACAAAATCCAAATTGCCTGGCCAAAAACGAAACAAAAAAAGAAGGGAGGAGACAGAGCTGAAGACTGGGTTAGCTGACCCGGTCCTGTGAACTATGTCTGTGTTGTAATATGGTTAAGAAAAATGGTTGCTCCACAGCGTTATTTCCTATTGTAAATATATAATACCTCAGTGATGCTATGGATAATAGTTATATAATGGTAAGACCAGGAAGCAAGTACCAGCTAAGACAGTGTTTCTGTAGAATTCCAAACACCTGACTCACAAACTCATAACACACTGTAATTTGGGGACTGTTGGCGTTTTGTAACTAGTAAGATGCAAATTCAGGTGATGTCTTCTGAGTCACTTTTATGTCAAGAAGGTGTCTGGAGGTACTGTCTGTCAATAAGGACAGCATCCAGCTGGTCAGTAAGACTTGAAAATTTACAACCATGTTTTGTGGTTGAACCGCAAAAATAAGAACCGATGAAATAAGAACCGATGAAATAAGAACCTTGTGGTAAAACCCACTGGTCCAGGAGTTAAAAACAAATTGTCAGCCAAAATTACAATGTAAAATTGAATAAAACAACAGATGATTTGGTTTAACTTTTAAAAGTTACAAAGGAATCAGCTGGCTGGGTGGAGAGAAAACGGTTGAGGAGAGTTTTCATTGTGAGAGCTGAAGGGTTGCCCCATGCTACCAGCTGAAAGAATGAATGTTTTTCTGGCATCAACTCCATTCAAGTACAATCACAAAGTATCTTTTTTTTTTTTTTTTTTTTTGCTATTAAAAGATCTGAGCAGTCTCCCTGCAGTATCTGAAGTGAATACCAGAGCCGGGCCACACCAGCACCCCTGTTCCCCAGCACAGGGGCACCATCAGGTCCTTACACACGTGCTGCTCAGGCAGTGAGGGGGCAGTTGGTATTGGGGGGAGGGAGATACAGCTGCTCTTTTGAGGAGACTGAAGGGAGAGAAGGAGGTGACCATCTAAAGTCCATTTTCCCTGCTGGAGTTTTTAAACTGGGTGCAGATTTAAAAATTAACCTAAAATATTTTAATAATGAGGGATGTATCAAATGTTATAAATTATAGTTCTCGGTAGGAAAGCCTAAGGAATCGTTGCTTTCGTTTCCTGTTTACCCTATAGCCTATCAAAAAGACAGCCACTTGTTTTCTCTGAATGGCCTAATACTATCCTACGCCCCCATGGAAAATCTTGAGGCACGTTGATTTACTAACTCTAAATTCTCTCTGCTTTAGTTTTTCATCTGCTTTGGCATTTCATTTATTTCTCTTCACATCTCTGGAAGATAGATGCATTTTTCTATTCTTTTAGTGGTTCCCTTTGAAACGTTTTATATATGCTTCACAGTCCAAAGTTAATGGCTATCTTACCATCCTCCTGAGTGGTACAAGGATTTGAAGATGCTTTGGTTCCACTGTCCACTGCTTCCACTTTACGCGCTATGGGGATACCATATTGTGAATGTTTTCACATTTCTCCGGTTTTAACCTTGCTGACTACGTTACTATGGTCATTAACTGAATGTGTGTTTGTTTACCCATATGTTTACCATTTTGTTTACTTACCAAATCTTTCATTTTAGAGTTTCTCCCTGGGATTGTCTCGTTCTTCCTGAAGTACACCCTTTGTATGTTCCTTCCCTGAGTCTTTTGGGGGTAAACGTTCTCAATTTCTGAGAGTGTCTTTAGGTCTATAATGATTTTCTAGCACATTGAAGATATTCTACTTCCTTCTGGCTTCCATTGTTGCTCTTAAAAAAACTGTTGTCAGCCTAATTGATATTCTTTGGTAGATAATCTGGTTGATTTTGTAATCTTGTCTCTGTCTTTGATGGTATATAGCGTCACTACGAGATATCTATGCATGAATTTATTTTGCTTTGTATATTTTGGTGCTTCCTCAATTCTGGAAGATTCCTGGCCATCATTTATTTAACATCTTTATTGGAGTACAATTGCTTTACAATGGAGTGTTAGTTTCTGCTGTATCACAAAGTGAATCAGCTATATATATACATATATCCCCATATCCCCTCCCTCTTACGTCTTCCTCCCACCCTCCCTATCCTACCCCTCTAGGTGCTCACAAAGCACTGAGCTGATCTCCCTGTTCTATGGGGCTGCTTCCCACTAGCTATCCATGTTACATTTCGTAGCATATATATGTCCATGCCACTCTCTCACTTCGTCCCAGCTTAGCCTTCCCCGTCCCTGTGTCCTCAAGTCCATTCTCTACGTCTGCGTCTTTATTCCTGTCCTGCCCCTAGGTTCTTCAGAACCGTTTTTTTTTTTTTTTTAGATTCCATATATATGTGTTAGCATAGGGTATTTGTTTTTCTCCTTCTGACTTACTTCACTCTGTATGACTGACTCTAGGTCCATCCACCTCACTACAAATAACTCAATTGCGTTCCTTTTTGTGGCTGAGTAATATTCCATTGTATATATGTGCCACATCTTCTTTATCCATTCATCTGTTGATGGACACTTAGCTTACTTCCACATCCTGGCTATTGTAAATAGTGCTGCAATGAACATTGTGGTACGTGACTCTTTTTCAATTATGGTTTTCTCAGGGTATATGCCCAGTAGTGGGATTGCTGGGTCCTATGGTAGTCCTATTTTTAGTTTTTAAGGAACCTCTATACACGTCTCCATAGCGGCTGTATCAATTTACATTCCCACCAACAGTGCAAGAGGGTTCCCTTTCCTCCACACCTCTCCAGCATTTATTATTTGTAGACTTTGATAATGCCCATTCTAACTGGCATGAGGTGATACCTCATTGTAGTTTTGATTTGCATTTCTCTAATGATTAGTGATTTGAGCATCCTTTCGTGTGTTTGTTGGCAAGCTGTTTATCTTCTGTGGAGAAAGGTCTCTTTAGGTCTTCTGCCCATTTTAGTTTGGGTTGTTTGTTTTTTTGATATTGAGCTGCATGAGCTGCTTGTATATTTTGGAGATGAATCCTTTGTCAGTAGCTTCATTTGCAAATATTTTCTCCCATTCTGAGGGTTGTCTTTTCATCTTGTTTAAGGTTTCCTTTGCTGTGCAAAAGCTTTTAAGTTTCATTAGGTCCCATTTGTTTATTTTTGTTTTTATTTCCATTTCTCTAGGAGGTGGGTCAGAAAGGATCTTGCAGTGATGTATGTCATAGAGTGTTCTGCCTATGTTTTCCTCTAAGAGTTTGATAGTGTCTGGCCTTACATTTAAGTCTTTAATCCATTTTGATTGTATTTTTGTGTATGTTAGGTGTTAGGGAGTGTTCTAATTTCAGTCTTGTACATGTAGCTGTCCAGTTTTCCCAGCACCACTTATTGACGAGGCTTTCTTTTCTCCATTGTATATTCTTGCATCCTTTATCAAAGATAAGGTGACCATAGGTGCGTGGGTTTATCTCTGGGCTTTCTATCCTGTTCCATTGATCTATATTTTTGTTTCTGTGCCAGTACCATACTGTCTTGATTACTGTAGCTTTGTAGTATAGTCTGAAGTCAGGGAGCCTGATTCCTCCAGCTCTTTTTTTCTTTCTCAAGATTGTTTTGGCTATTTGGGGTCTTTTGTGTTTCCATACAAATGGTGAAATTTTTTGTTCTAGTTCTGTGAAAAATGCCATTGGTAGTTTGATAGGGATTGCATTGAATCTGTAGATTGCTTTGGGTACTATAGTCATTTTCACAGTGTTGATTCTTCCAATCCAAGAACATGGTATATCTCTCCATCTGTTTGTATCATCTTTAAATTCTTTCATCAGTGTCTTATAGTTTTCTACATGCAGGTCTTTTGTTTCCTTAGATAGGTTTATTCCTAGTTATTGTATTCTTTTTGTTGCAATAGTAAATGGGAGTGCTTCCTTAATTTTACTTTCAGATTTTTCATCATTAATGTATAGGTATGCAAGAGATTTCTGTGCATTAATTTTGTATTCTGCTTCTTTACCAAATTCATTGACTACTCTATTAGTTTTCTGGTAGGATCTTTAGGATTCTCTATGTATAGTTTCATGTCATCTGCAAACAGTGACTGTTTTACTTCTTCTTTTCCGATTTGGATTCCTTTTATTTCTTTTTCTTCTCTGCTTGCTGTGGCTAAAACTTCAAAAACTATGTTGAATAATAGTGGTGAGAGTGGGCAACCTTGTCTTGTTCCTGATCTTAGAGGAAATAGTTTCAGTTTTTCACCATTGAGAATGATGTTGGCTGTGGGTTTGTCATATATGGCCTTTATTATGTTGAGGTAAGTTCCCTCCATGCCTACTTTCTGGAGGGTTTTTATCATAAATGGGTGTTGAATTTTGTCGAAAGCATTTTCTGCATGTATTGAGATGACCATATGGTTTTTATTCAGTTTGTTAATATGGTTTATCACATTGATTGATTTGTGTATATTGAAGAATCCTTGCATTCCTGGGATAAACCCCACTTGATCATGGTGTATGATCCTTTTAATGTGCTGTTGGATTCTGTTTGCTAGTATTTTGTTGAGGATTTTTGCATCCATGTTCATCAGTGATATTGGCCTCTAGTTTTCTTTTTTGTGACATCTTTGTCTGGTTTTGGTATCAGGGTGATGGTGGCCTTGTAGAATGAGTTTGAGAGTGTTCCTCCCTCTGCTGTATTTTGGAAGAGTTTGAGAAGGATAAGTGTTAGCTCTTCTCTAAATGTTTGATAGAATTCGTCTGTGAAGCTATCTGGTCCTGGGCTTTTGTTTGTTGGAAGATTTTTAATCACAGTTTCAATTTCAGTGCTTGTGATTCGTCTGTTTATATTTTCTATTTCTTCCTGGTTCAGTCTTGGAAGGTTGTGCTTTTCTAAGAATTTGTCCATTTCTTCCAGGTTGTCCATTTTATTGGCATAGAGTTGCTTGTAGTAATCTCTCATGATCCTTTGTATTTCTGCAGTGTCAGTTGTTACTTCTCCTTTTTCATTTCTAATTCTATTGATTTGAGTCTTCTCCCTTTTTTTCTTGATGAGTCTGGCTAATGGTTTATCAATTTTGTTTATCTTCTCAAAGAACCAGCTTTTAGTTTTATTGATCTTTGCGATTGTTTCCTTCATTTCTTTTTCATTTATATCTGATCTGATCTTTATGATTTCTTTCCTTCTGCTAACTTTTGGGGTTTTTTTGGTTTTTCTTTCTCTGATTGCTTTAGGTGTAAGGTTAGGTTGTTTGTTTGAGATTTTTCTTGTTTCTTGAGGTAGGTTTGTATTGCTATGAACTTCCCCCTTAGAACTGCTTTTGCTGCATCCCATAGGTTTTGGGTCGTCGTGTTCTCATTGTCATTTGTTTCTGGGTATTTTTTGATTTCCTGTTTGATTTCTTCAGTGATCTCTTGGTTATTTAGCAGTGTATTTTTTAGCCTCCATGTGTTTGTATTTTTTTACAGTTTTTTCCCCGTAATATTGATATTGATATCTAGTCTCACCGTGTTGTGGTCGGAAAAGATACGTGATATGATTTCAATTTTCTTAAATTTACCAAGCCTTGATTTGTGACCCAAGTTATGATCTATCCTGGAGATTGTTCCATGAGCACTTGAGAAGAAAATGTATTTTGTTGTTTTTGGATGGAATGTCCTATAAGTATCATTTAAATCCATCTTGTTTAGTGTGTCATTTAAAGCTTGTGCTTCCTTATTATTTTCATTTTGGATGATCTGTCCATTGGTGAAAGTGGGGTGTTAAAGTCCCTTACTATCATGTGTTACTGTCAATTTCCCCTTTTATGGCTGTTAGCATTTGCCTGTATGTTGAGGTGCTCCTAGGTTGGGTGCATACATATTCGCAATTGTTATATCTTCTTGGATTGATCACTTGATCGTTATGTAGTATCCTTCTTTGTCTCTTGTAATAGTCTTTATTTCAAAGTCTATTCTGTCTGATATGAGAATTGCTACTCCAACTTTCTTTTGATTTCCATTTGCATGGAATATCTTTTTCCATCTCCTCCCTTTCAGTCTGTACATGTCCCTAGGTCTGAAGTGGGTCTCTTGTAGGCAGCATATATACGGGTCTTGTTTTTGTATCCATTCAGCCAGTCTGTGTCTTTTGGTGGGAGCATTTAATGCATTTGCATTTAAGGTAATTGCATTTAAGGTATGTTCCTGTTACCATTTTCTTAAGTTTTGGGGGTTTGCTATTGTAGGTCTTTTCCTTCTGTTGTGTTTCCTGCCTAGAGAATTTCCTTTAGCATTTGTTGTAAAGCTGGTTTGGTGGTGTTGAATTCTCTTAGCTTTTGCTTGTCTGTAAAGGTTTTAATTTTTCCATCGAATCTGAATGAGATCCTTGCTGGGTAGGGTAATCTTGGTTGTAGGTTTTTTCCCTTTCATCACTTTCAATATGTCCTGCCACTCCCTTCAGGGTCACAGAGTTTCTGCTGAAAGGTCAGCTCTTAACCTTATGGGGATTCCCTTGTATGTTATTTGCTGGCTTTCCCTTGCTGTTTTTAATATTTTTTCTTTGTATTTAACTTTTGATAGTTTGATTAATATGTGTCTTTGCGTGTTTCTTCTTGGATTTATCCTGTATGGGACTCTGCGCCTCCTGGACTTGATTGACTATTTCCTTTCCCATATTAGGGAAATTTTCAACTATAATCTCTTCAAATATTTTCTCAGTCCCTTTCTTTCTCTCTTCTTCTTTTGGGACCCCTATAATTGGAATGATGGTGCATTTAAAGTTGTCCCAGAGGTCTCTGAGACTGTCCTCAATTCTTTTCATTCTTTTTCCTTTATTCTGCTCTGCAGTAGTTATTTCCACTATTTTATCTTCCAGTTCACTTATCCATTCTTCTGCCTCAGTTATTCTGCTATTGATTACTTCTAGAGAATTTTAAATTTCATTTATTGTGTTTTTCATCATTGTTTGTTTGCTCTTTAGTTCTCCTAGGTCCTTGTTAAACTTTTCTTGTACTTTCTCCATTCTATTTCCAAGATTTTGGATTATCTTTACTATCATTACTCTGAATTCTTTTTCAGGTAAACTGCCTATTTCCTTTTCATTTGTTTGGTCTGGTGGGTTTTTACCTTGCTCCTTCATCTGCTGTGTGTTTCTCTGTCTTCTCATTTTGCTTAACTTACTGTGTTTGGGGTCTCCTTTTTGCAGGCTGTAGGCTCATAATTCCCATTGTGTTTGGCGTCTGCCCCCAGTGGCTAAGGTTGGTTCAGTGGGTTGGTTAGGCTTCCTGGTGGAGGGGACTGGTGCCTGTGTTCTAATGGATGAGACTGGATCTTGTCTTTCTGGTGGACAAGACCATGTCCGGTGGTGTGTTTTGGGGTGTCTATGAATTTATTATGATTTTAGGCAGCCTCTCTGCTAATGGGTGGGGTTGTGTTCCTGTCTTGGTAGTTGTTTGGCATGGGGCGTCCAGCACTGGAGCTTGCTGGTCACTGAGTGGAGCTGGGTCTTCACGTTGAGATGGAGATCTCTGGGAGAGCTCTTGCTGCTTGATATTACGAGGGGCCAGGAGGTCTCTGGTGGACCAATGTCCTGAACTCGGTTCTCCCACTTTAGAGGCTCAGGTCTGACACCTTGGCCGGATTGGCCATTATTTTTTTTAAGGAATATGTTAAATATTCTTTAAATATCTCTGTCCTCTCATTACTTTAACACTTTGATTTGACACTTGAAATTGACATATGTTGGACTTCCTCATTTTTCTTAACTTCTCTTTTATATGCTCTACATGTGCTTCTGTGATATGTTCTCATGGCCAACAGGTACATGTAAAGGTGCTCAACATCACTAATGATCAGGGAAATGCAAATCAAAACCACCATATGAGATATCACCTCACACCTGTCAGAATGGTAGGTGAAAAAAGACAAGAAATAACAAGTGTTGGTGAGGATGTTGATAAGAATGTAAATTGGTGCTGCCACTCTGGAAGACAGTATGGAGGTTCCTCAAAAAATTTAAAAAGACTACCATATGATCCAGCAATCCCACTTCCGGGTAGTTATCCCCCCCAAAAGGAAATGCTAATTTGAAAGATGTATGCACCCTCACATTCATTGCAGCGTTATTTGCAGTAACCAAGATATGGAAATAACTTGTGCCCATCAGTGGATAAAGAAGGTGTGAGGCATTCTGAGCAATTTCTTTGGACATTATTTTCCAGTTTGCTGATTCTCTCATGAGTTGTGTTTAACTTGAAAACTGCACTTCCTTTAAATATTTTTTTCTTACCCTTGGTCATTTAATTTTTTTCACCATCTCTTTTAAGTCTTTTAAATTTCCTTATGTTCCTCCTTTACCTCCTTTTACTCCCTTGCAGTTTGGCCAGTTTCTTCTGAAGAACCCAAGTCATTTGATCTATACCATTTCCCACCATGTGGACATTGGTGGTTGCAGACTCATGGTGCAGTTCAGCATGTTCCTCTGTCCTGTGCATGTCCTGAAAACTGGTAGCTGAAACCACTGACTGGATGACTCAGGCTCAATGCCTTCGTTAAGCCAATTGGAAGAATATAATGCGTGGTTGTCTATTTTGTGATCTTAGCAGTCAGTGATACTGATACTTAACATCTATTTCCATTTGTAGAGGTTTGCAAAGGGCAGTTTCTAAGTCTATCAGTACCTTTTCATTTATTATTTGGAATACATTTATAAAGATACACTTTCCCTCATAATTCTTTGTTTACCAAGTGGTACAGTTTGTAAGGAAGTGGTAGAATAAATGTTTGATTGCTTCAAGATCAGTTTTCAAGAGAATAAATTTGTTCCTTTTCATTCCTGTCATTTTTCAGAGCATTAAGAACCCATGGATTTAAACATCTTTGAAGGGCTTTAATCCATTGCAATTATTCTTATTAGAGCTCAAAGTGTCTCCTTTCATCCAGTGGGAGCCTCTTCTAGTTGGCTTCTTGGTCCTTTTGAGATCACCTTAACAGTCTTGGACGTCTTCCTTGCAGTTTTGTATGACAAGATGTCCCACACTCACACTTTTCCTTTTATAGACATGAAATAAGCCATTTCTTCAAGGTTTGATTTCTTAAAGTGAAATGATATTTCGAGGCCACAGTTTTGTCCCTAAGGGATGTTTAGTGAACAGCGCTAAGAAATATATACATATATTAAAAGTAAAATATCCCATGAGTCCAATTCTGATCAGTCTCTTCTCAATTACATCTGTATCTTCTTTCTTTCGTACCTGAGAACCTAGTTCTCAAAGACACAGGAGATGATAGACTTAGAATATCCCATAAAAACTCACTGGTTTTATGCCATATTATATACCCAGAAGTCTCAGAATAATAATACCAATGCTACCACCAATATGATTCCTAAAAACACTACATTTTTTTTTTTTGGCATGTGTTCTCCCATTCTCCCTCCATTTCTTTTCTCCCTCTACCATTTTTGAAATGGTTGTACTATAGCTACATTGTCAGAGCTTGTAGATATTATACTGTCACTCTCTTAAGCTTCATTTTTGTGTGTGTGATGTATGTGTGCATGTGTGTATTATATATGTACACCTCACCTGTACTTAATTCAATATCTCTTCAGTCATTTTGGTTGTCTGAGCCTTGATCTCTAATAGATTACTCAGGAAAAACTCATGAATATATTTTCTGAGTTCTGGCATGTTGGTAACGGTGCCTTTTATACTTAAGTCAGTTTTGCTGGATATAAAATTCTTATACATTTCTTCCTTGAGTATCTTAAATATGTTATTTCATTTTCTTTTCCTAAAGCAGTGCTGTCAAAAAGTTTGATCATCTATTTTTTTCTTAATAGTCACCATGCTCTTTTTTTTTTTGGATGTCCAACAGATCTTTTCCTTTTTCTTTAAACTTTTGTACTTTTACCATTTGGGGTCAGTATTCTCAGGTATGTTGTGTACTTTTTCAATACATAGCTTCAGGTTTTTTTTTTTTAATTCAAGAAAGGTTCTTGAACTGTAGTTTTTAGTACTAATTCAGATTTTTTTGTGTTTTCTTCAAGAGCTCCTGTGTCTAATCTCCTTTGCCTATCTTTAATATTTGTCACTTTCTCTGACATTTAAAAAAATATTTCTTTTTTGTATTTATTATTGTGTTCCTTTTAGTTTAGCCTTTGCTTCTGAAATTCATTTCCTTTATTTCTAAATCGTTCCTGAATTCTGTTACCTCATTGTTGAGTTTTTCTAATTCTCACTTATGTGTTATTTTATGTCTTACATAATTTTCTTAAAGTCATAATAGTTCTTGATCTATTTTGTGGTCATGTCTTTATTCATGCTTTTATTGTCTGTGCAGGATTACTCCTTCTTCTCTTTTTTCCTATAATAATTCTGTATGGGATTTCACCTTGATAGTTTTGTGTTGGCTATATCTTATTTCTTCGTGAAATTAGTTTGAACTTTTAGGATGAAGCGTGGCTTAAGGTGGCTTTTCTAACTGAACCCTCTGCTGCTGCTTTTTGGTAGTCTTCAAAAATAAGGTGGCTTGCTTTCTGAGCTTTTTTTTTCTTTTAAATGTACTTATTTTTGAGATGTAAATGACATACAACATTGTGTAAATTTAAGATGTACACGTGTTGATTTGGTACACTTATATATTGCAATATGATGATCAATGTGTGTTAGCTAACACCTCTATCATTTCACATAATTATTTCTTTTTTTTGTGGTGAGAACAATTCAGATCTAGTTTTTTATGACTTTGAATTATATAATACAGTATTGTTGACTGTAATCACTATGCTGTGCCTTAGATCTCTAGAATTTATTTATCTACCAGTTGCAAAGTTGGACCCTTAACATTTCCCTAATTCTTCCAGCTCCTGTCTCTTGGTAACCATTATTCTACTCTTTACTTTTACAAGTTTGATTTTTTTTAGATTCCACATATAAGTGGACATCTTACAATATTTCTTTCTCTGACTTATTTCACTTAACATAATACCTTCAAGCCTCATCCATGTTGTCACAAATGGTAGGATTTCCTTCTTTCTCCTGGCTGAATAATATTCCATTGTATGTGTATACCACATCTTCTTTATCCATTCATTTGTTGATGGACATTGAGGTTGTTTCCATATCTTGGCTATTGTGAATAATGTTGCAATGAACATGGTGGTGCAGGTATCTTTTTGAGATATTTATTCCACTCCTTCAAATATATACACTCAGGAGTGGGATTGCTGGATCATATGGTAGGTCAACTTTTAATTTTTTGAGGAACCTCCATACTGTTTTCCATAGTGGCTCCACCACTTTATATTCCACATTCCCACCAATAAGGTGTATAAGGGTTCCCTTTTCTGCACATCTTTGCCACATTTTTTATCTTTTGTCTTTTTTGGTAAAGGCTATCCTATCAGGTATGAGGTGGTATGTCATTGTACGTTTGACTTGCATTTCGTGATGACTAGTGATGTGGGAGCATCTGAACTTCCTTGCGTCTTTTCCTCTACCCTACTTTGATTGATACTAGGGCTTGGAAAAGTAGATCTTGCCCACTGCCAATTTTTGTATGTCCTGTGAGTTAAGAGTGGTTTTTACACTTATAAATGGTTGAAACATCAGAGGCAATAAAACAAAAACAAAAGGATATTTTGGACATATGAACATTATATGAAGTTTATATTTCAATGTCTGTAAATAAAGTTTTATTGGGACACAGCCACGTCCACTCATATCATGTGTGGCTACTTTGGCACTATAACTGCAGAGCTGAGTAGTTGTAACAGAGACTGTCTGGTCCTCAAAGCCTAAAATTTTTACTATCTAGTCCTCTGCAGACGAATCTGTGGATCCCTGATCTTGACCCTCTCTTTTGTCTCTGTTGTGCCTGTCTTAATTTTGGTTCCACTCCCAGCAGTTTCTCCTCAGTGTAGGACCCTAGCCTAGAAACACATTCAGGTGGATCAGTTTTGAGAATTCACAGGGTGTAGACTGCTCCAGTACCCTTCAGCCCTTCTTACTGTAGGCCCCTTGTACTCACATGCTATTGAATTGGGCAAAACCCAGGTGCTGTTCTCAAATTGGCCCCACTGTGCATTCTGGTAATAACTTATAGCTATTTAGGGATTGTCTGTTCTTAGGTCATCAGCCACTGACCCATAACCTCCTCCTTTTTCCTCCTTTATCGACATTGGTACCCACACAGATCTTGTGGCCGAGGGTGCTTTGTCACCACATGCTTTTGTATTGGAGTTCATGAGAATACCTTGGTTTGTTTTTTCTATCCAGGACATCTTTTTTATGTGGAGGTTCAAAACGATTTAAACACTGTTAATTTTTTTTAAAATTTCTCTAAGTTCTGTTTGGTTCTTTTTCAACTCTGTCTTATCATTTTGTCACATTTCTTGCTCCTTTCTCTTTTTTGTCCTCCTACTTCTTTTTTTTTTTTTTTTTGGTACGTGGGCCTCTCACTGTTGTGGCCTCTCCCGTTGCAGAGCACAGGCTCCGGACGCGCAGGCTCAGTGGCCATGGCTCATGGGCCCAGCCGCTCCGCGGCATGTGGGATCTTCCCGGACCGGGGCACGAACCCGCGTCCCCTGCATCGGCAGGCAGACTCTCAACCACTGCGCCACCAGGGAAGCCCCTCCTACTTCTTTCAATATGTTAAACATTCTTATTTTATAATCTATGTCTGATTCAGTCTCTTAAGTCTTGGTCAGTCTGGTCCTATTAGTTGCTTTTCCTAAAGACGATCATGATGGTTTATTTGGAAGTGTCTGTGCATTCATATTTGCAGTCGCTTTATCTGTGAGTATTATCAGAAGCCCAGGTTAAGGAACACTCTTCCTGGAAGGTATGTGTTACTTCTTCCAGATGCCTAAGGATGTTGCTGATAAAGACAAACGTCCTTCTTGTTTGCCTTGGGAAAGAAGTCATTGCCCCTGATGAGTGCATTTCCAGGAGAGTAACCCTTCCCGAGCCCCTGCTTTATCAGGTGTGCTCTCCATTCCAATTTCCCCTTGCCCCCCTACACACACACACACACACACACACACACACACACACACACACACACAGTTCTAGATCAGTAGGGTCTTCCCAGTTTCAGTGATGACCTGCCTCTCTCCTTTATTTCCAGCCCTAGAGTTCGTAGGTTTATCCATTATTCAAAAGGAAATTCTCTATATTTCATTCTGCCTTTTTAGATGTCCATTATAATGTTCATTTTCTTGCTGAAAATGGAAGTCACTTCTTTACTTTTTTGGATCGCACAAATAGCTAGATTTAGAAACCCGGCAACTACTCTTGGACTATCTAACAAGCTTAAGATACAGTTCTGAAACAGAGCTGTGCATTGATCTCCCCACCCCCATCTTTCTGACAAGTGTCCTCAGCAGTGAGAACTTGACCGCTTTGTATCCACTGGGCAGCAAACTCCCTTCATGGCTAAAGCACTCCGGTACATTTTGTCCCGTTAGCTTACGGATATGATTCCTCTTAAAATATAGGTCTTCCTGATCATTCTAACACTGTATCCCTGAACCCGGAGACTCATCCTTGCTCAGCTGTGTCTTCTTACTTTGCATGGCTACTCAGTCAGCAAGTTCTGTTCATTCCATTTCTTAAATAGCCTTCAAGTCCATCTCCTCCTTTGCATTTCCAGGAGCATTTAGTCCAGCACCCCAGCATTTTTTGCCTGGAGAATTACAGGAGCCTCTCACGACTAGCAGATGCTCACATATGGCCCGGGCTCGTCTGTCAATGGCACGTCCTCCATCTCCACTCCCACTCAAAGCTCCAGGGCCCCTGTGACCCAGCAGGCTTCCCGACACCTCCACAGCCTCTTCCTTGCTGTGTTTTCCTGTCGGTGGACACCTCAACTTCCTTTAAAACCTATCTCAGATGTCAGTTTCTCCCAGAAGCATTTGCTGGAGGGAAAGAGAAGGGTTTAGGATGAATCACCCCTTTCTCAGCATTGTCTCTTTCCCCAGCCTTTGGTGAGCTTATCACACTGCACTACAATTTGCTTTCTGACCCGACTGCCTCCCTCCAAGGCTGTCGACTCTGAGGGCAACTGCTCTGTCACTTATTCTGGTCCCCAGAGCCAGGTATATATCTGTACCTGCAGTGGAATGGACGTTCAAACAACATCTTGTGGGTCTGGGCTCTTTGTGTTGGGTGCGAGCAAACATTAGATGTGTGCTAGAAGGTAAACGGTAGAATAAGGACAGCAAACACTGGCTGCAACGTGGGGAAGAGCGGGTGGACACAGCCTGCAAGAAGCCACAGAATTCTTGCCCGAGCAACAATGTGGAAAAGATACCCACGTCTTAAAGCTACGATCACTTTGCCTCTGGTGGTGGGTCCATCAAAGCTGAGGATCAGGGACTTCCCTGGTGGTGCAGTGGCTAAGAATCCGCCTGCCAATGCAGGGGACACGGGTTCAAGCCCTGGTCCAGGAAGATCCTACATGCTGCGGAGCAACTAAGCCCGTGCGCCACAACTACTGAGCCTGCGCTCTGGAGCCTGAGAGCCACAACTACTGAGCCTGCGAGCCACAACTACTGAAGCCCGTGCGCCTAGAGCCCGTGCTCCACAGCAAAGACAAGCCACTGCAATGAGAAGCCTGTGCACCGCAATGAGGAGTAGCCCCCGCTCGCCGCAACTAGAGAAAGCCCACACGCAGCAATGAAGACACAACGCAGCCAAAAAAAAAAAAAAAAAAAAACAAAACCAAAAACGAAAAACAACAACTGAGCATCGTAGGGGTCATTTCCCCCCATTTCTTCACTCCTTTAGTGCAGGAAGTGAACTCTTAAGCCCTGGAGCGTGGATATGTTATCCGTTCAAGTCTAATTTGGTCTCAGAGGCTATTACAAGTGGCCCCTGAATCCAGTAAGTCACAAAGATGGGTGTGCGTGTGGGAATTGCTCAAGAAAAGCAAAATGCCAGTGAGTTGAAAGTGACCAAATTCCTCTGTCTCCAGCGTCCTTGGAGGGCTGCCCCCGTCGTCTTTTCTGGGCTCTGTGGCCGCGAAGACAAGGTGACAGTCTTTCGTCGCCCGTCTGCGATGAGGTCTGTCTCGAGCCTTCTACCTCCTGCTGTGCCCTTGGCCCCATCCCTGACATAATGTCCCCAGATCTGTTTTGGGAACAACCCTTGTGGCATCATGAGTCACAGCCCTTCTCCTGCGCTCCACCCTCGGCAGCTCCACACACTCAGGACAAAGAGTCTTTCTCTCTCTGACCAGTTCCCCCAGAACTTAATGATTGGGTTTCACGTAGCTGGCGGAGCACATCATCTGGCTGGCAGCTGGCTCTCCATGCCAAGCTTCGGGGCTGGCAGTCACTTCATCTCCTGCTCTGCCTGGGCCCCTGTGGCGGCTGCGAGCTGCTAGAACCGCTACTAATGTGCCCCATTCCTGCGCTCATGTTGACAGAGCGGATGGACAGACAGCTGGGCGATCCCCAGGAAGGGGTCCTCCTGACAATTCCTCTCTCCGTAGGTTTGGCTGGGAGTTCATCGGCTGGCTTGCCGTTAGGGATATCAAACTCTTTGAGTAAATCTTCTCTCTGAAATACTAAAGAGGGAAAGCCATTTGTTCCCATAGATCAGCTGTGAATCCGAGCAATTGAAAAATTGAAACCAGACTAACAACGGAACGACGGGGGCCGGTGTCTCCGAGTTCTAGGTGGAGCTTAGGACCTTGGAAGGTCCCAAGGCTTTGGGAAAACATCAACGCCTAAACTGGGAACGCATACCAAACAAAATACTAGTTTAGCCTGAGGAATCTTTGTATGGGCTTGTTTAGCTTCAGTTCAATAATTTAAATATTTGTCTCAGTTAACAGTACAAATAGGACAGGGGTAGAAGTAGACACGGTTCTCCAGGCACAGAAAATAGGCTTTATAGTTTTAAAGGAAAAGATGAAACAAAATTGACAACAGGGAACGTAAAACTTTAATTACAAGCACGGGTCACTTTAAAATAGACACATTTCCTTCTTACAGTATGGTCAAGCAAGTTAACTAATTGCTAAACACACGCAACAGTTGTAAGCAGAGACGTTGTCGACCCTCTTCATCATTTCAGTTGTTTGGAGTGAGGCCTGTTTGCCAAGCGTTTCTTAATGTGTGCTGGGAATTCCTATCACCTGGAGGTTTGACACGTGTGTTGGCAAAGACGTGGCTCCCTGAATAATGCTGCGTCTGCTCCCAGGCTGACCTTCATCCTGGGCTCCGAGGTCTCCAGACAGGAAGTGACAAAATTTCTTTGCTTGGTTAAACTTCAGTCCATCTCCTGAAGCTTCTCCCAGGCCCGTCTGTCGCTTTGTCAAATCCAGCTTGAGCAATAGCCCTGCTAAGTCCATTTAATGAGAACCTCCACTCTTGATACCTGGTCAGGTTCCTCATCTCACAGGTGAAGGTTAACTGCTTGGTCTGCTTCCAGCAAGAATCCTGTTAGGTTGGTTTACTCAGAATCCCCCTTATCGCTGTTGTTTCCTCTTAGTAATTTTCCATCCTCTGACCCCACTGTGCTCCTTGGCAACCTCCACTTGCCCAGGCTTTTTTTTAAATTAAGATAGAATTGACATATCCCATGTTAGTTTCAAGTGTACAGTGTGATTCAATATTTGTACATATTGTGAAATGATCACCACAGTAAATCTCATTTATATCCATCACCACAAATAATTAGTTTTTTTCTTGTGAGGACAAATGTTAAGATCTTTCTTAGCGACTTTTGAATGTGGAATACAGCATCGTTAACTATGGTCACCACGCTGTACCTTATACGCCCAGGACGCTTTTTTTTTTAATAGTTGTCAATTTATACTTTTTGACCCATTTCACTGCCCCCAACCCCCATTTCTGGCAAGCACAAATCCAATCCATTCTCCATATCTTTTTCTTTTTAACGTCTTTATTGGCGTATAATTGCTTTACAAGGGTGTGTTAGCTTCTGCTTTATATATTCTCTATATCTTTGAATTCAGTTTTTTGTTTTGTTTTACATTCCACATATAAGTAAGATCATATGGTATTTGTCTTTCTCTAACTTATTTCATTCAGCATAACATCCTCCAGGTTCGTGCATGTTCTCATGTGGCAGAATTTCCTTCTGTTTTATGGCTGAATAATACTCCGTTGTATATGTATACCACGTTTTCCTCATCCATCCCTTAAATGATGAACACTTAAGGTTGCTTCCACATCTTGAATTTTGTATATCATGCTGCAATAAAGATGGGGCTGCATATATCCTTTCAAATTAGTGTTTTCAGTTCCTTTGGCTGAATACCCAGAAGTAGAATTCCTGGATCAGATGGTAGTTCTACCTTTAATTTTTTGAGAAACCTCCGTATTGTTTTCCATAGTGGCTGCACCAATATACATTCCTACCAACGCTTGTTATTTCTTGTCTTTTGATAATAACCATTCTGACAGACATGAGGTTTTGATTTGCATTTCCCTGATGATTAATGATGCATCTTTTCATGGACTTGTTGGTCGTCTGTATGCTTTTGTTGAAAAATGTTTATTCTGATTCTCTGCCCATTTTTAAATTGGACCGTTTATTTGCTATTGAATTGTATGAGTTTCTTATATATTTCAGATATTAAACCCATAATAGATAAATGATTTGTAAATACTTTCTCCCATTTGGTACGTTGCATATTCATTTTGTTCATCGTTTTTTTTGAATAAATTTATTTTATTTTTGTCTGTGTTGGGTCTTGCTGTGTGCAGGCTTTCTCTAGTGGCGGTGAGCAGGGGCTACTCTTCCTTGCAGTGCGCAAGCTTCTCATTGCGGTGGCTTCTCTTCTTGCGGAGCACGGGCTCTAGGCGTGCAGGCTCAGTAGTTGTGGCTTGCGGGCTCTAGAGCGTAGGCTCAGTAGTTGTGGCACACGGGCTTAGTTGCTCCGAGCCATGTGGGATCTTACCAGACCAGGGCTCGAACCTGTGTCCCCTTCATTGGCAGACAGCTTCTTAACCAATGCACCACCAGGGAAGCCCCTGTTCATCGTTTCTTTTGCTGTGAAGAGCTTTTATTTTGATGTAGTCTCACTTGTTTATTTTTGCTTTTGTTGAACTTGCTTTTGGCATCAAATGCAAATAATCATTGCTGAGACTGATGTCAAGGAACATAGCCCCTATGTTTTTTTCCATGAGTTTTATAGTTTCAGGTCTTACAATCTTTAATCCATTTTGAGTTAATTTTTGTTTATGGGGTAAGATAGTGGTCCAATTTTATTCTTTAATGAAACCTGCTGTCCAGTTTTCCCAGCACTATTTATTGAAAAGATTGTCCATTCTCGGATCATTTGTCATAAATTAATTGACCATATGTGTGTGAGCTTATTTCTGGGCTCCCTATTCTGTTCCATTGATCTATGTGTCTGTTTTTATGCCAGTACCGTATTGTTTTGATTACTATTGCACTGTAATATAGTTTGAAATCAGGGAACGTGATGTTTCCAGCTTTGTTCTTTCTCAAGATCGCTTAGGCTGTTCAGGGTCTTTTACGGTTCCATATAAATGTTAGGATTGTTTGTTCTATTTCTATGAAAAATACCATTAAAATTTTGATAGGGATTACATTGAACCTGTAGATTGCTTTGGATAGTAAGGATATTTTAACAGTATTCTTCCAATCCATGAGCATGGAATATCTTTCCAGTTATTTGTGTCTTCAGTTTCTTTCATCAGCGTCTCATTGCTTGCAGTATACAGGTCTTTCACCTCCTTGGTTAAATTTATTCCTAGATATTTTATTCTTTTTGATGCAACCATAGATGGGATTGTTTTCTTATTTTCTCTTTCTGCTAGTTTGTTAATAGTATATAGAAACAACAGATTTATGAATCTTAATTTTGTATCCTGAAGCTTTACTGAAGTCATTTATTAGTTCCAACAGTTTTTTGGTGGAGTTTTTAGGTTTTTCTATATATAATATCATCTGCAAAAAGTGAAAATTTTACTTCTTCCTTTCCAACTGGATACCTGTTATTTCTTTTTCTGGGCTTATTGCTTGGGCAAGAACTTCCATTATTATGTTGAATAAGAGTGATGAGGCTGGGCATTCTTTCTCATTCCTGATCTTAGCAGAAAAGCTTTCAGCTTTTCACTGTTGAGTATGATGTTAGCTATAGGCTTGTCATATATGTCTTTATTTTGCAGAGGTACCTTCCCTCTATACCCACTTTGTTGAGAGTTTTTGTCATGAATGGACCTTGAATTGTGTCAAAAGTTTTTTCTGCATCTATTGAGATGATCATATGATTTTTATCCTTCATTTTGTAATATGGTGTATTACTTATTGATTTGCAGATGTTGAACTAGACTTGCTTCCCTGGAATAAATCCCACTTGATCATGGTGTATGATATTTAAATGTACTTTTAAATTTTGGTTTGGTTATATTTTGTTGAGGAATTTTGCATCTGTGTTTATCAGGGATATTGACCTGTAATTTTCTTTTTTTGTGGTATCAGAGTAATGCTGATCCTGTAAAATGAGTTTGGAAGTATTCTCTCATCTTCTATTACTTGGAAGAGTTTGAGAATTAATTACTTTTTAAATATTTTGTAGAATTTACCAGTAAAAACATCTGGTCCAGTGATTTGTTGGGAGGTTGTTGATTACTGGTCCAATCTCCTTACTAGTAATAGGTCTGTTCAGATTTTCTGTTTCTTCATGATTCAGTCTTGGTAGGTTGTATGTTTCTAGAAATTTATCTAATTCATCTGGGTTGTCCAGTTTGCTGGCATGTCTTTTACAATCTTTGTATTTCTGTGGTATCATTTGTAATGTGTTCTCTTTCATTTATGATCTTATTTGAGCCCTCTCTTTTTCTTGTTGATTTTTGGTAAAGGTTTGTCAATTTTGTTTATCTTTTCAAATAACCAGCTTTTAGTTTCATTGACCATTTCTATTGTCTTTTTGTCTCAGTTTCATTCATTTCTGCTCTGATCTTTATTTCCTTCCTTCTACTAACTTTGGGCTTAGTTTGCTCTTCTTTTTCTAGTTCTTGTGGTTGTTTATTTGAGATCTTGTTTCTTAATATTGGTGTTTATCACTATGAGCTTCCCTCTTAGGACTGCCTTTGCAGCATCCCATAAATTTTGTTATTTTTTTCATTTTCATTTGTCTCAGTATATTTTTTAAATTTTTGAATTTTTCAGTTTTCTTTTTGTAATTGATCTCACTTTTATACTATCATGATCAGAAAAGATGCTTGATATGATTTCAATTCTTAAATTTATTAAGACTTGTTTTGTGGCCTAACATTTGTTCTATCCTGGAGAGTGTTCTATGTGCATTTGAGAAAACATGTACTGTGTTGCTTTGGGATGGAATGTTCTATGTGTATGTTTGTTAAATGACACATCTGGAATAACGTGTCATTTAAGGCCAGTGCTTTTCATTGATTTTTCTGTCTGAATGATTTGTCCATTGATGAAAGTGGTGTATTGAAGTCTCTTCCTATTGTACTGCAATCTGTTTCTCCCTTTAGGTCTTGTAAAATTTGCTTTATATAATTCAGTGAACCTATGTTGGGTGCTAAAATATTTACAAATGTTATACCCTCTTGTTGGATTGGCCACTTAATAATTATATGACGAACAACTTTGTCCCCTATTAGTCTGTCTTAAAGTCTATTTTGTCTGAAGTAATTATAGCTATTCCAGCTTTCTCTTGATTTCCATTTTCGTGAAATGTCTTTTTCTATCCCTTTACTTTCAGTCTGTGTGTATCCTTAATATCTGAAGTAAATCGCTTATAGGCAGCATATTGATGGGTCTTTTTTTTTATCCATTTAGCCAACCTGTGTTTTTTCATTGTAGTTCCTTTGTTTTGTTACCATGAGATAGTATTGACATTTTAATAATTTTTCAGTTCACTAACACAAGATACCTTTCCATTTACTCATGACTTTTTCTATTTCTTTCATCAGTGTCTCACAGTTTTCAGAGATCTTTTACCTCCTTTTTAAAGGTTATTGCTAAGTATTGTTTTTATGCTATTGTAAATGGGATTGTTTTCTTTCATTCTCCAGTAATTTTTGTTAGTGTATAGAAATGATATTGACTTTTGTAGTTAATATTGTTTCCTGTGATTTTACTGAATTTGTTGATTAGATGGAACAGTGTTTTGGTGGTCTCTTTAGAAATTTCCTAGAAATAAAATCATGCCAACAATAGATAAAGTATTACTCCTTTCTTTCTGATTGTGATGCTTTTATTTCTTTTTGTCTGATTGCTCTGGCAAGGACTTTCAGTACTATGTCGAGCAGGAGTGGTGAGAGTGGGCACTCTTGTTCTTGATCTTTCAACTTTACCAGCCTTTTACTGTTGAATATGATATATACTATGGGCTTATCATATAGGCTACTATTATGTTGGGGACATTCCTTCTATACCTAATTAGCTGAGTTTTTACCATGGACAGATGTTGAATTTTCTCAAATGCTTTTTCTGCATCTATTAAGATGATCGTATGATTTTAAAAATTCTATTGATGTATCACATTGATTGATTTGTGTTTGTCAGACCATCCTTGTATCCCAGGCAGAAATCCCATTTGGTCATGGTGGATGATCCTTTTACTATGCTGCTGAATTCAGTTTGCTAGTATTTTATTGAGAATTTTTGCATCTATATTCATTAGGGATATTGGCCTGTAGTTTTCTGGTAGTATCCTTTTCTGGCTTTGGTGTCAGGATCATACTGAACTTGTAAAATGAGTTTGGGAGTGTTCCCTTGTCTTTGATTTTTGGAAGAGTTTGAAAAATATTGGCATTAGTTCTTTTTTAAATGTTGGTAAATTTTACCAGTGAAGCCATCTGTCCTGGGCTTTTCTGCATTGAGAGTTTGATTACTGATTCAATCACCTTTGTAGTAATAGTTAGATTCAGACTTCCTATTTCTTCCTAAATCAGTCTTGGTAGTTTGTATGTTTCTAAGAATTTTCAATTTTTTGTATAGTTTGTCCAGTTTGTTGGCATGTAGTTGTTTATAGTACCTTTTTATGATCCTCTGCATTTCTGTGGTATCAGTTGTAGTGTCTTTTTTTAATTTATAATTTTGTTGATTTTGATCCTCTCTTTTTCCCTCAGTTAGTCTAGCTAAAGGTTTGTCAATTTTGTTTGTCTTTTTGGTTAATCTTTTCTATCATTTTCCTATTCTTTATTTTATTTTATTTTTTTGCCTAATCTTTATTATTTCCTTTGTTCTGCTAACTTTGGTCTCAGTTTGTTCTTTTTCTAGTTCCTTAAGGCATAAAGTTAGGTTGTTTATTTGGGATCTTTTTACTTCTTAACATAGGTGTTTATTGCTATGAACTTCCCTCTGAGAACTGATTTCACTGCATCCCATAAGTTTTGGTAAGTTTCCAATTGTCTCAAGATACTTTTTAATTTCTCAGTTAATTTCTTCTTTGATCCATTGGTCGTTCTGGAGAGTGCTGTTTAATTTTCCTGTGTTTGTGAATTTTTCAGTTTTTCTCTTATTATTGATTTCTAGTTTCACACCATTATCAGAAAAGATACTTGATATGATTTGTCTTCTTGAATTTGCTAAGACTTGTCTTGTGACTTAACACATGGTCTATCCTAGAAAATGTTTTATGCACACTTGAGAAGAATGTGTATTCTGCTGTTGTTGGATAGAATGTTCTGTATATATATGTCTCAGGTTCATGCGGTTTATAATGTTCATATCCACTGCTTTCTTATTGATTCTCTGCCTGGATGATCGTACTCCTTGTTGAGAGTAGGGTACTAACTTTCCAACAATTATTGTTTTGCTGTTTATTTCTCCTGTCAGCTCTGTTAGTTCTGCTTTATGTGTTTAGGTGCTTCAATGGTGGCTGGATAAATATTTACAATTACTATATCTTCTTGATGTATTGACCTCTTTATCATTACATAATGACATTCTTTGTCTCTTTTTAACATTTTTAGTTTAAATACTATTTGTCCGAGATACAAATATAGTTACCCTGCTTATTTCTGGTTACCATTTGCTTGAAATCTTTTTCCATCCCTTCCCTCTCGGTTTATGTGTGTCTTTAAGACTAGCATGAGTAGGCAGCATATTGTTGGACTTGCTTTTCTGTCTTTTGATAAAAGAATTTTATCTGTTTATGTTTAAAGTAATTATTAATAAGTAGGGACTTAACTATTGCCATTTTGTTTTCTGGTTGTTTCATAGGTTGTTCCTTGTTTCTTATTCTGCTGTCCTTTTTTGTGATATAGTGTGTTATGGTATTGGTATACTTTGGCTTATCATGTTCTTTTGTATAATTACCAAGGGTTTCCCTTGTGGTTGCCATGAAACTTACATAAAATATCTTAAAATTATAACACCCTATTTTAAACAAATAAGAGCTGAACTTCTATAGATTCCTAAGCTTACACTTTTAGCTCTCATTCTCCTCACATTTTGGGTTATTGATACTACAATTTTTATTGTGTAAGTAATAACAGATTATTGTAGTTATTTTTAGTTTCTTTATTGTTTTAACTTTTAAACTAGAGCTGTGTGTTATGCACCACCATTACCATATAGCAGAATTTAATTTTTACTGTATAATTACAATTACCAGAATGTTTTACTCTGCTTTCTTTATTATGTTATTTAGCATCCTTTTACATCTGCTTAAAGAACCCCCTTCAGTATTTTTTGTAAGGCAGGTCTAATGGTGATGAATTCCTCAGCTTTTGTTTGCTTAGGAAAATGTTTATTTCTCCTTCATTATTAAAGGAAAGCTTTGCTGGGCATAGTACTCTTGGTTGACATTTTTTTTCTTTGAACATTTTGAATACATCATCCCATTCTCTTCTGGCCTTAAAAGTTTCTGTTGAGAAATTCTCTGATAGTCTTATGGGGTTCCTTTTATGTAACTTCTCTCTTTTTTTTTTTTTTTGATGCTTTTTCATTTTTTTCTGTCTTTGACTTTTCACAAGTTAATTATAATGTTTCTCAGTGTACCCCTTTCAGGTTCAACCTATTTGGAGTCCTTTGGACCTCCTGGATCTGGATATCTATTACTCTCCCCAAGTTTGGGAAGTTTTCAGCCATTATTGCTTTAAATATTCTTATTGACACTTTCTCTTCTAGAATTTCCATAACACAAATATTGTTTCATAAATTCCAAAGGCTTTCTTCACTGTTTTTCATTCTTTCTTTTTGCTCCTCTGAATGGATAATTTCAAATGTCCTATCTTTCAGGCCAATGATTCTTTCTTCTCCATGGTTGATTCTGCTTTTCAAGCTCTCTGTTAAATTCTTCGGTTCTGTTATTGTATATTTTTTAGCTCTAGGATTTCTGGTTTTTAAGAATGTTTTCTCTTTCTTTGGTGAAGTTCTCATTTTGTTTATGCATGATTTTCCCAATTTTGTTCAGTTGTCTCTGTGTTCCTGTGGTTCACTAAACTTCTTTAAGAAAATTGTTCTGAATTCTTTGTCTGAGAGTTCATAAATCTTCATTCTTTTGTCAGTTACTAGAGCTGTTTCCTTTGATGGTGTCAATATCTACCCAACTTCTAATGATCTTTTACTTCTTACAGTGGTATCTCCACAGTTAAGCAGGTGGTCTTCCCTTTCAGACTTGGCAGACTTGCTTTGACAGAGGCAGTTCTTCACCATTCAGCTCAGTTTGAGCTAGACATGTCTGCTGGTAACGTCCTTTGGTGCGGGGGCATGATCTAAGGTATTTTTGGGTGAGGTCAAGGGTGGGCAAGTGTGCTGCTAGCTAAGAACATCTGAATAGGGCTGCTTGCTTTGTTCCCTGCCCAAGTGAAGCTGTGATGGGCTCTCTGTGTACCTCATTTTATTTTTATAATTTTGATTCCTTTTCCCTAGAGATGGCACTGAGAAGTTGTATGCAGCTCAGGCCCCACAAAACCTGAATGTACCCTTTTTTAGTCAATCTGTATGATAAATTAATAGAAATGGGATTTGCTGGGTGAAAGGTATATACATTTATAACTATAAAGGTGTTATAAATTTGCCCTCTACCAAAGTTGTAAAATTTACATTCTCAATAGTAAAATATAGATTGCCTATTTTCTACATCTTCACTAATGTATTATCAAGACAGTTATCAAACTTTTGGATCTTCATAAATCTGATAAGAGAAAATAGGAACTACTGGTCCTCCTTTGCATTTTTTTTTTTGTATTATGATGGAGGTTGAGCATACTTTCATAAGTGAAAGAGCCATTTCATTTTTCTTTTCAGTGTATTATCTGTCCAAATCCTTTGATTATTCTTATTGATTTGTAGAAGCTCTGTGTATATTAAGGACTATTTACCATTTGTGATTTGAGTTATATTTTCCCCAGTTGCTTTTCTTTTGACCTTGGTTGTTTTTATTTTTTTCCTTCAGACTTTTGAAAACAAATGTCCTTTTATAGTTGATACCTTGGTGGAATAATTAGAAAGGTGTTCCCCATTCTGAAAAACACATATATCTATGTATATTCTATTGCTTGTGTTTCTCTGGAGAACCCTAATATAGATGGTTTGTGTTATTGTTTTCAATTATCTATTTCTTCTCCTTGAAAGAAGATATCCCCACCTGTTACCAAGTTACTTATATGTTTACATATATAGCATGCATAGGCTTATCATGTGTGGTATAATAAAACACATATCTGGTCTTTGTCCCTAGTGTCTGGCAGAGAGCATTAAAAACTCTCAGAAACAATAGGAGTATCTTTGTTATGCTAATGAGCTATCTCATGGTGGGCCCTTAGATAACTTCTGGATAGGCGCTGGTCACCAGAATGACCAACCATGTGATTAGAAGATTGGAACTTTGAGTTCAATCACGTGGCCAGTGATTTAATCAGTCATGCCTATGTAGTAACACCCCAATAAATACTCTGCACACTGAAGCATGTTGAAGGTTCCTGGTCGATGAACACATTAATGTGTCAGGAGGGTTACATGCCTTGATTTCATGGGAAGAAGGCATTGAAGCTGTGTGTTCCCTCCCAGACCTCATCCTATGTGTCTCTTCATTTGGCCGGTCCTGATTTGTATCCTTTATAAGAGAACTGTAATTGTAAGTAAAGCAATTTTCTGAAGTCTGTGAGGCATTCCAGCAAATCATCAAACGTGGAGTTGTGGGAACCACCCACATTTGTGGCCAGGTGATTGGGATAGCACAGGTGACCTGGGATTCCCCCTGCCCCCCAATGTGTGGCTGCTGCCTGAAGAGAGGGCAGCCCTGTGGAGTACGAGTCCCTTAAACCTGTGGAGTCTGATGCTGGCCCTGGCTAGTTAGTGTCACAGGTGTCTGCAGTCCACCTCCACTGGTATGGGAGGAGAATACCATGAGACTTGCTTCAGCTGGTAAAATGGGAACAATGGGGTATCAGAGTAGAAGCTATAAGAGCTATCACGTATTTCTAGCTTTCTTGTTCTGTTTCTCTGTCCAGATGGGAACTGTTCCTTTAGCCTGGGTCCTAGCAAAACATATACAGCAGAGCTGTATCTGTCTTATAGTTTTGGATGTATAGCGGGAACAAAAAATAAACTGTTAAGATAAATCATTATAGTAAAGCACTGTAAGCCATTGTTAAAATTTGTGGGTTGTTACAGCAGTATAACATAACACAAACTGACGTATCTGTGCTCCAAACTGTTTCCTTTACCTCTTCATTCATAGAGCCATTAAGTGGCATCATCGACCTAGTCACTCAGCAAGAACCTAGGAGTCACTCTTGATGCTCCTCTTTTCCTCATCTTCCACATTGAATCCATCTTTTAGCAAATCCTATTATTTCTATCTCAAAAATCCATTCTCAAAATCTTTACTGTCATGGTCACCTCTTGTCTCGATTACTGCCAAAGTCTCCTAACTGGTCCCTAATTCTGTTCTTGTCCCCTTCCAAAGCATTCTCTACACGAGCTGCAAAAATCATCAGGAAAGATAAATTGGATATCATTCTTCTGTTTAAAACCCTCACTGGTTTTCCATTAGCTTTAGCATGAAGTTGAACACTCTTTCCACGACTTACACATCATACCTGGTCTGTCCCTTGCTTGTCTCCAACCCCATCACATACCAGCCCCTTCCTTATTTGTCTTGCTCCAGACACACTCCCCTTCTCTTGTTGTTCAGATACAACCAGCCCCTTCTCACCTTGGCATCTTTGTGTGTGTTATTTCCTCCATCTAGAAAGCTTTTCCTGTCACTCTTTGAATGGCTAGCTCTTTCTTTATTTCTGAGCTTAAATGTTATCTTAGAAGCCTTTCCCGACCACGCTATCTGAAGTAGTTCCCCTCTCCACAATTCTCTATCTCCATTCCTGTTCCTTTTCTTACTTACTTAAACTTACATATTTTAACCTGCCTTTCCTGTAGAAATGTTTCCTTTATGAGGGCAGAGACAGTAGTTGTCTCGTTCACTGTGTTTTTCCCCAGAGCCTTGCACGCATGAGGGGCTTAGTAAACAGTTGTTGAGTGAATGAATCTTCTGATCGTGAGCAGGTGGGATACAGAGCAGGCCACATAAAGAATTAGTCTGGCAGACAAATAGGCCTGTAACTAACCCTAATCTTGGGGATCTCCATTGTCGGGTGCTTGTCTTGGCTGCCCTTGGGTAAAGGAAAACACTCAGTGTTCCATACCGTGAGGCTTCCCTTTGCCTAGTACACTGCTTTCCCCAGCCACCCTCCCTCCCCAGCCTGATCACGAAGGCTGCCAAGTCATGATGCCAGGCCTCCACTTCTCACTAGCAGAGTGAGCAGATGGCTGACAAGCTATTTCCCTGTAGTAGGTAGCAGATTGCTCTTGTCCAAAAGAGAGGGCACAGAAGATGTTTCAATTCTCAGAGCAGGTTTCGATGCAGTATCTCCGCCCAGATCAGGAGTGTGCCTGGAGACAGGCTTTTGTTGTGCTGCTATTTGCTCTTCCCCCCAAGCCTTCCCATCCAGTCATCCAGACCCTCCGTCTCTAGCACTTCTCCCCAGCCAGTCTTTCCCTAGCTGCCCCCACCCCAATCCCTACATCTAACACCCCTGTTACCAAGCTCAGGGGTGAGAGAAGTGAATATTTTCTCCCTCCCTCCTCACCTCCCCACCTCCTTTATTCTCTCAGGCTTGTGGGGAGAGGGGCATTCCATTAGGAATATGTTGATCATGAGGATAGAGCTGAAATGTATCGGTGGAGTTTGCTACCTGGCGTTCCAAGGATCGCACTGACTACAAACAGGACAGTTAAAGCAATGTGTCCAGAACAGACAAATTGTTTCGCATTTCCTCTGCTTCTTGGATATCTGTATATTCAGATTTACGTTTCATGCTGGGGAGTTTACCCCCTTTTGAATTTACTCCTTCTCATTAGCTTTTGAGCCATGAAAAATGATGTTGCTACACCTGAGTGTCTGATTATATCACAGATGAGGTAAACTTTGAGGCTTTAAGTGGGTGGGGGGAAGCTTAGGAGATGCATTTTGTTCTCCAGTATGAATTATCTGATGCTGCATAAGGTTTGAAGTATGAAAAAGGCCTTCCAGTATTTACATATGTTCTATGTTTTTTTCTCCATTATAAATTCTCTCATGTTCTTTCCTATGTGAACATTGGGGGAAAGCCTTCCCACATTCAATATGTTTATAAGGTGTTTTGCCTATGTGATTGGTATTTTAACTGTATTTTTGGTGTTATTGTTTATACAGATGTCTTAACTTTTAATATTTATTCATTGACATTTATATAATACAATTTATTTCATGTTTTTGCTTTATGGATTGTGGTGTCTGTGTGTTTTAAGAAATCCTTCCCACTTATAAAGTTTTTCTCATATTTTATTCTTTTTTTTGAATTTTATTTTATTTTTTAGACAGCAGGTTCTTATTAGTTATCCATTTTATACATATTAGTGTATACATGTCAATCCCAATCTCCTGGTTCATCTCACCACCCCCCCCCACTTTCCCGCCTTGGTGTCCATACAATTGTTCTCTACATCTGTGTCTCAACTTCTGTCCTGCAAACCGGTTCATTTGTACCATTTTTCTAGGTTTCACATATATGCGTTAACATACGATATTTGTTTTTCTCTTTCTGACTGACTTCACTCTGTATGACAGTCTCTAGATCCATCCTCGTCTCTGCAAATGACCCAATTTCGTTCCTTTTTATGGCTGAGTAATATTCCATTGTATATATGTGCCACATCTTCTTTATCCATCCGTCTTGTCGATGGGCATTTAGGTTGCTTCTATGACCTGGCTATCGTAACTAGTGCTTCAGTGAACATTGGGGTGCATGTGTTTTTTTGAATTATCTCATATTTTTTTCTTAAAGCTTTAGACTTTGAACTATCAGTCCACCTGGCATTGATTTTTTGTGTGTGTATGGTGTGAAGTAGAGAGTCTTTCTCCCCATATGAAGAACACAATTTTCCATAATGTCCCTACTAACTTGTCAAACCATCTTTGTTATATACTAAGTTTCTATACATGTGTGGGTCCATTTCTTGGTTCTCTATTCTTTTCTGTTGATCTGTGTATCTGCCCTTACCTCTATATTTACCACACTGTCATAATTACTGTTGCTGTATTTTGAGTCATCTTATCTGGTGGAACAAGCCTCATCATGTATTCTCCTATTCAGGAGAGTTTTAAATATTACTGTTTGGGGGATTTGAGAATCAGCTTGTCAGAATACATACACATGCACATACAACAGAATTGACTTTATAGATTATTTGGGGGGAAATTGACATCTTTACAAAATTGTCTTCCTATACATATACATTGTATCCCTTTTTGTGTACTTAATCTATCTCATGATATCTTCATTTATTTTAGATCTTCTTAAGGTATTCCAGTAAGTTTTATAATTTCCTCTATATATGTTCCACGCAAAGCTTATGAGATATGTTTTTAAAGTACCTCATACTTTTGGTGCTGTTTCACATGTAATCTTTATAAAAGTTGCTAGTATATAGAAATACATTATTTCTTACATTGATTTTTGTATCCAAAATGTTTCTGAACTCTAATAATTTGCTTGAGAAGTCCTGGCTTTTCTATTTAGATAACTCTAGCTTTTGCAAGTTAGGACAGTTTTGATTTTTTCTTCATAATCATTAGGCTTTTCATTTCTCTTGTTTTGTCATTTGGCTAGAACATCCAGTAAGTGTTGAATAGCAGGGATGAGAATAAGCATCCTTATCTTGTTCCTGACTTTTAAAAGAATATGTCTAATTTCATCATTAACTGTATTTGGTATAGGTGTCAGAAAATACCCCTTATCAGAAGATAACACTGCTCCTAAGAATTTTTATCATTACTTTGTGTTGATTTAAATTTTTTCCTATTGATTTAGAGACAATCACACATTATTTCCTGCTTTAATTTGTTAATGTATTCATCTTGCTGTTCTTGGGTTGATCGTCATGTGTGTATATGGGTATGTTTTATTGTACTGTATTATATGATTGAACAAACTATTCCTTTAGAGTATTGTCCTTGTGTAGTTTTTTGTTTTGAAGGGGAGGGGTACTAGAAAAAGTTTTTACTTTATTATTTTTCTCCTTTTTATTGAGATATAATTGACATATGATAGTTTCAGCTGTGCAATATTGATTTGATATATGTATAATTGTGAAATGATCACTACAGCTCTAGTTAACATCCATCACCACATGTAGTTACATAATTTTTTCTTATGAGAACTTTCAAGATTTATTCTCTTAGCAACTTTCCAGTATGCAATACAGTGACATTAACTGTAGTCACTATGCTGTATATTACATCCCCAGTACTTAGTTATTTTACAACTGGAATTTGTACCTTTTGACCACCTTCAACCATGTTGTCCACTACCCACCCCCACCTCTGGCAATCACCAAACTGTTCTGTATCTCTGAGTTTGTTTTTTGTAGAATCCATGTATAAGCAAGATAATACAGTTTTTTGGCTTTCTCTATCTGACTTATTTCCCTTAGAATAAGGCACTAAAGGTCGATCTATGTTGTCTCAAATATCAGGATTTCTTGTTTTATGGCTGAATAATATTCCAGTGTGGGTGTGGGTATGGGTGTGGATCACGTTATCACATTTTCTTTATCCATCAATGGATACTTAGGTTGTTTCCATGTCTTCATGATTGTAAATAATGCTGCGGTGGACACAGATTTGCAGATATCTTTTTTGAGGTAGTGTTTTTATTTACTTCAGATAAATACCAAGAAGTAGAATTGCTGGATCATATGATAGTTATATTTTAAATTTTTTGAGGAACCTCCATACTCTTTTCCATAGTGGCTGCACCAACTTACATTCCCACAAACAGTGCACAAGTCTTCTGCTTTCTCCACATCTTTCCTAGTAAACTGTTATCTCTTGTCTTTTTTGTAATAGCCATTCTGACAGATGTGAGGTGATCTCATTGTGGTTTTGATTTTCCATTTCGCTGTTGTTTAGTGATGTTGAGCACCTTTTCATGTACCAGTTGGCTAATTGTATGCCTTCTTTAGAAAAAATGTCTATTCAGGTGCTTTGCCCATTTTTTAATTAGACTTTTTTAATTTTAATTTTTTTGTTGAGTTATATGACTTCTTTGTGGTTTTGGATATTAACCCATTATCAGACATATAATTTGCAAATATTTTGTCTTATTCAGAATTTTGCCTTTTCATTTTGCTGATGGTTTCCTTTGCTGTGCAGAAATTATTTAGTTTGATGTAGTTTTCACTTGAGTTTTTGTTTGTTTTTCTTGCCTTTGTTTTTGGTGTCTTATCCAAAAAATCATCACCAAGACCAATGTCAAGGAGCTATGACCTATGTTTTCTTCTAGGAGCTTTATAGGTTCAGGCCTTACATTCAAGTCTTTAATCCATTTTTCTGTGTGTTGTAAGGTAGCGGTCCAGTTTTATTCTTTTGCATGTGGCTGTCCAGTTTTTCCAACACCATTTACTGAAAATACTGTCCTTTCCCCATTGTATATTCTTGGCTCCTTTGTTGTAAATTAATTGACCATGTGCATGAAGGTTATTTCTGGGCTCTCTATTCTGTAGATATACGTGTCTGTTTTTATGAAAATATCATACTATTTTGATTACTATAGCTTTGTAATATAGTTGAAGTCAGGGAGCATGAAGCCTCCACCTTTGTTCTTTCTCAAGATTGCTCTGGCTATTTGCGTTTTTTTGTGGTTTCATACAAATTTTAGAATTGTTTGTTTTACTTCTGTGTAAATGCCATTGAAATTTTGACTGGGAATGTATTGAATCTGTAGATTGCTTTCGGGTAGTATAGACTTTTTTTTTTTTTTTTTTTTTGCGCGGTACGTGGGCCTCTCACTGCTGTGGCCTCTCCCGTTGCGGAGCACAGGCTCCGGACGCGCAGGCTTAGCGGCCATGGCTCACGGGCCCAGCCGCTCCGCGGCATGTGGGATCCTCTCAGACTGGGGCACAAACCTGCATCCCCTGCATCGGCAGGCGGACTCTCAACCACTGCGCCACCAGGGAAGCCCCAGTATGGACATTTTAACAACATTCTTCTAACACATGAGCATGGAATATCTTTCCATTTATTTGTGTCTTGGTTAAATTTATTTCTAGATATTTTGTTCTTTTTGATGCAATTGTAAACGGGATTGTTGTCCTAAATTCCCTTTCTGACAGTTCACTATTAGTGTATAGAAATGCAAATGATTTTTGTACATTGATTTTATATCCTGCAACTTTACTGAAATTTGTTTATTTTTTCTAATGGTTATTTGATGAAGCCTTTAAGGTTTTCTCCATATAATATGTCATCTGCAAATAGTGACAATTTTACTGCTTCCTGTCCCATTTAGATGCCTTTTATATCCTTTTCTTGCCTAATTGCTCTGGCAAAGATTTCTAATACCATGTTGAAGTGGTGAGAGTGGACATCATTGTGTTGTTCCTGATTGTAGAGAAAATGCTTTCAATTTTTCACCATTGAATATAATGTTAGCTGTAGGCTTGTCATATATGGCATTTATTTTGTTGAAGTAACTGTCTCTATACCCATTTTGTTAAGAATTTCTAATATGAATGAAGAATTTTTCAAATGCTTTTTCTACATCTATTGATATAATCACATGGTTTTTATCCTTTATTTTGTTAATGTTGTGCATCGCATTGATTTTATGGATTGTTGAACAATTCTTGCATCCCTGGAATAAATACCACTTGATCATGGTATATGATCTTTTAAATGTATTGTTGAATTCAGTTTGCTATTATTTTCTTGAGGATTTTTGCATCTGTGTTCATCAGGGATATTGGTCTGTAATTTTCTTGTATTGTCCTTGTCTACTTTTGTTATCAGAATAATGCCGGCCTGTAAAATGAATTTGGAATTGTTCCTTCCTCTTGTCATTTTTGAAAGAGTTTTGAGAAGGATTGCTATTAATTCTTAAAATATTTGATAGAATCCCCCAGTGAAGCCTTCTGGTTCTGAACTTTTGTTTGTTGGGAGGTTTTAAATTATTGATTCAGTCTCCTTTACTAGTAATCAGACTGTTATCTCTTTATTCCTAATTCAGTCTTGGTAGATTGTATGTTTCTAGGAATTTATCTTTTCTTTTAGGTTGTCTAATCTGTTAGCATATAATTGTTCAGAGTAGTCTCTTATCCTTTGTATTTTGTGGTGTCAGTTGTGATGTCTCCTCTTTCATTTAAGCTTTTATTTATTTGAGTTTTTTTTCTTAGTATAGCTAAATGTCTATTTTTTAAAATCTTTCCAGAAAACCAGCTCTTAGTTGCATTGACCCTTTCTATTGTCTTTTACATCTCTATTTCATTTATTTCTGCTCAGATCGATACTATTTTCTTCCTTCTAACATTGGGCTGTTTGTCCTCCTTTTTCTAGTTTCTTGTGGTAAAGAACTGTTTTATTTGAGATCTTTCTTGTTTCTTAATGTAGGCATTTATTACTATGAACTTTTAGAACTGCTGTTGCTGCATACAATGAGTGTTGATATGTTGTTTTTCCATTTTCATTTGTCTCGAATTATTTTTTGATTTCTCTCTGATTTCTTGTTTAATCCATTGGTTACTCACTAGCAGTTTTTTAATCTCCATATATTTGTGAATTTTCCAGTTTTCTTCTTGTAATTGATTTCTAGTTTCTGCCATAGAGGTCGGAAAAGATGCTTGATATGATTTCAGTTTTCTTAAGACTTCTCTTTTACCATAACATGTGATCCACTCTGGAGAATTTTCTTTGTACACTTAAGAAAAATATGTTTCTGTTGCTTTTGGATGGATTTTTCTATATATGTGTGTTAAGTCCATCTGGTCTAATATGTTTAAGGCCAGAGTTTTCTTAATGATTTTCTGTCTGGATGATCTATCTATTGATGAAAGTGGGGTATTAAAGTTCATCACTATCATTGTATTGCTGTCAGTTTTACCTTTATGTCTGTTAATATTTTCTCTCTATATTTAGGTGCTCCTGTATTAGATGCATGAATATTTTCAGTGTTATATCCTCTTGTTGCATTGGCTACTTTATCATTATATAATAAATACACTTTTTACAACAGATAGTCTTTGTTATAAAGTCTATTTTGGGGACTTCCCTGGTGGCACAGTGGTTAGGAATCTGCCTGCCAATTCAGGGAACATGGGTTCTATCCCTGGTCCAGGAAGGTCCCACGTGCTGTGGAGCAGCTAAGCCCGTGTGCCACAACTACTGAGCCTGTGCTCTAGAGCCCACATGCCACAACTACTGAAGCTCGTGAGCCTAGAGCCCGTGCTCTGCAACAAGAGAAGCCACCGAATGAGAAGCCTGCACTTCGCCACAAAGAGCAGCCCCCGCTCTCTACAACTAGAGGAAGCCCGTGTGCAGCAACGAAGACCCAACGCAGCCAAAAATAAATAAATAAATAAATAAAAATTTAAAATCAAACCTATTTTGTCTGATACAAGTACAGCTACCCCAGGTTTCTTTTGTTTCCATTTGCATGGAATATCATTTTCCATCCCTTCACTTTCTGTGTGTGTGTGTGTGTGTGTGTGTGTGTGTGTGTGTGTGTGTGTGTCCATCCTTAAAATTAAAATGAGTCTCTTGTAGGCAGTATAAAGATGGGTCTTGGTTTTTTATTCATTCAGCCACTCTACATTTTTTGATTGGAGAATTTAGTCTGTTTACATTTAAAATAATTATAGATAGGTATGTACTTACTGCCATCTTGTTAATTGTCACCTGGGTCTTTTGTAGATCCTTTCTTCTCTTGCTCTCTCCTTTTGTGATTTGAGGATGTATGTATGTATATATCTACTGTATGTTTTTCTTTTTGGTTACCATGAGGCTTACATAAAATAACTTACATTTATAACAATATATTTTAAGCTGGTATCAAGTTTAGTTTGAAAGCATTCTAATGCTCTACATTTTTACTCCTCCCCACCACTTTTTGTTTTTGATATCACAATTTGCATCTTTTTATATTGTGTATTCCTTGACAAATTGTAGTTATAATAGAGCTACTACTTTTGTCCTTTAATCTTCATACTAGCTTTATAGGTGATTAACCCACCACTTTTACAACATTAGATCTTTTGAAGTTTACTACATTTTTACCTTTACCAGTGAGATTTATATTTTCATACGTTTTCCTGTTAGTAATTAGCACCTCTCATTTCAGCTTAAAGAAGCCCCTTTAACTTTTCTTGTAAGCCCTGTCTAGTGGTGATGAAGTCGTTCACTTTTGCTTGTCTGGAAAACTCTTTATCCCTCCTTCGTTTCCAAAGAATGACTTTGCTAGGTAGAGTATTTGGGGTTGGCAGTTTTTTCTTTTAGCACTTTGAATACCATGCCTGTTCCTTCTGGTCTTCAACGTTTCTGCTGAGAAACCTGCTCATAGTCTTATGGGAGTTCCCTTGTATGTAACAAGTTGTTTTTCTCTTAGTTGTTTTTAAGATTCTTTCTTTGTCTTTAACTTTTGACTATTTAATTAAAATGTGTCTTGGGGGGCATCTCTTTAGGTTCATCTTATTTGGAGCTCTCTAGGCTTCCTGCATCTGGATGTCTGTTTCCTTCCCCAGTTCAGAGAAGTTTTCAGCCACCTCCCTCATTCTTGAAGGAGCATCCTTTTGTAGGAGACAAATCTGTCTTATCATTCAACCCTGCCTTAGCTCTTGGTTGTAACTCAAACCTTTGTGATTGCTCAAGCAGCCTACTTTATTATTAGTGGCTCGCAGGAGTTGAGGGTGTGTTAAGACCTGTCAATATCCCAAAGGAGAGGATTTCAGTCAGCACCAAGATTCTTGGTGATTGGAAGTCAGACCCTAAGGAAGCAGCTTTTAAGTATGTGTATATATACCTCTTTCAAAGGGAAGACTGGGATACGGGCATCTCTGTCTGCTCCCTTTGCACTGCACCCTGGGGTAATAGTTAAGATCTCTTTCTTTGCTATTGTCTTGTTGAACTTGTGAATGCCAGCCCCACTGGCAGCCAGATCTAGGCCATCAAGGGATGCGTCCTCTGGGCAGCATCCACAACTAATGGGCCACCAGATGTACACACAGGTTCCACTCCAGGAGAAATCAGCCGTTGCCTCTCTGGGTGTCTGGAGAGAATTACGCAAGGGCCCTGGATGTGTGTTTAATTAGGATCCTGGCCCTCAAGCCACAGCTGTAAAGATAAGCTAACAGGCCTCTTCCACAGAATGCCTAGTATGTTTCTGTCTGCTTATGTCTGCACTGTGCCCTGGGGATGATGGTTGGTTTAGAACCATTTCCCCATTTGTTACAGTCCTATGGTACCAGAAAATACAACCCCACTGGCTACCAGAGCCAGGTGATCAAGGGGCATCTCACTGGGTGGCCACAAAAACCGAGGCACCAGACATAAAACCCAGGGTGCTAGATAAATGCAAGAACTCTCTTTTGGGAGGTACCAATGACCTTGAATCAAGCAGAAGGAGAGCGCAGATGTAGTGCCTGCCATCCAGGTTCTCTGAAGAGAGGATTACAGCCTGCTCTAAAATGTGATTTTAATTAGAGGCCTACCCATCCAGCCCCAGCTTTGAAGATAAGCTAACAGGCCTCTTTTGCAGAAAGACTCCATTTTTCAGTCAGCTGCCACTCTGTTGTACCCTGGGTGTAGCCGGTTAAGAGTGGTTTCTCCACTGTTACAGCCCTGGGGGACCTGTGAATGTTGCCCTGCTGGCCACCAGAAGCAGGCGATCAGGGGGCAACCCCTGGGCTGGGGCACCGGAAGTGTGCAGTGCACACACTCCATTCTGGAAGGTACCAGCAACCTGGAGTGAGGCAGAGGGAGGTCAGGGGGGTCAGGAAGTTGGCTCCCCCCAGCCCCCAATACTCTTCGGTGAGCATTTCAGTCAGACTCTTGGATGTGAGTTAAACTGGAGGTCTGCCCTGCAGGCCAAAGTGTCCTGTAAGCAAATAGGCCTCTTTCACAGGAAGACTGGGTGCATTTCAGTCGGCTGCCTCTGCTCCGCTCTGCTCACCGGGGTCTGAGTCTTTGTGTATAAGCCTTTCAAGAAGTGTTGCTCAGACCTCTATAGCCTTGTGGGTCTTGGGGACACAAGCCCCACTGGCTTTTAAAGCTTGATGTTTGGCGGTTTTCTCTCTCAGGGGCAGGTGTTAAAAGCTGCGGTTCCGGATGTGGGGTGCAAACGTATCACTCGTCAGGGAGAAGGGTTGTGAGTTTCCTCCCAACTGTGGGTCGCTGCACAGAGAATGGGGTTTATGGTGAGACTGTGTCTCAGCCTGTCCTACCGATTGGATGTGTTTTTCCCCTCTCATTCACCTGGTGGGTAGGAGTCACTTATGTAGTTTCGGGGTTTCTTTCACATGAAATTGTCCCGTAGGTAGCTGTAGATTTGATGTGCCTGGTGGCAGGAAATGCGTTCGGGGTCCTTCTACATTGCTACCTTGAAGTAAAACATTTACTGTTTTTGTTGTCTTTCTAGAGGACTTTAAGGTTCACCATAAGACTGAAAGGTGTGGAGGTTTCCCATGTGTCCCCTGAAGTACACAGCCTTCCCATTATCAACATCCTGCATCAGACGGTACATTGGTTACAACCGATGAACCTATATGGACACGTCATAATCACACGAGTCCATCGTTTACATTAGGGTTCACTCTTGGTGTTGTATTGGGTTGTCCAAAAAGTTCCTTCGGGTTTTTCTGTAAGATGTTATGGAAAAACCCGAACGAACTTTTTGGCCAACTCAATACATTCTGTGGGTTTAAACAAATGTATAGTGAAATGTATTCATCAACACAGTGTCACAGAGTATTTTCTCTGCACTAACAATTCTCTGCACCCCACTTATTCACCCTTCCTCTCCCCAACTCCTGGCAACCACTAATCTTTAAAAAATTTTTTTATATTTTGGCAACCACTAATCTTTTCACTATGTCCATAGTTTTGCCTTTTCTAGAAGGTGATATACAGCTGACCCTTGGACGATGTGGGGCTTGGGGGCAATGACCAACCATGCAGTCAAAAATTTATGTATAACATTACAGTCAGCTCTCCATGTCTGCCGTTCCACATCTGCAGATTCAAGCAACTACAGATTGTGTAGTACTATCATCCGTATTTAGTAAAAAAAAAAAAAGAAAATTTCCGTATATAAGTGGATCCTCAGGGTTCAAACCCATGTTATGCAAGGGTCCACGCTATTGGAATCATACAGAATGTAGCCTTCTTTCACGTAGAAATTAGTATTTAATGTTCCTCCCTGTCTTTTTATGGCTTGATATCTCATTTCTTTTTAGTGCTGAATAATATTCCATTGTCTGCATTTACGTGTAGTTTAGTCATTCACCTACTGAAGGACATTTTGGTTGTTTCCGTATTTTGGCAAATATGAATAAAGCTTCTATAAACATCTGCATGCAGGTTTTTGTGTGGACATAATTTTCAGTTCCTTTGGGTCAACACTGAGGAGCGTAATTGCTGGTTTATGTCCTAAGAGTATATTCAGTTTTATAAGAAATGGCCAAATTGTCTTTCAAAGTGGCTGTAACGGTTTGCATTCCCACCAGCAATTAGTAAGAAATGTTTGATGACTGAGACTGTCCTATTTTGCTCCTTACCTGTGCAGTCTTTCCTTGCTGAAAAGTACCCACCCCACACAAATTGTAGGCAAATAAAATATATGTCTGAGATTAATCTATATTGGCTATCTTTTAAAATTTATTTTATTTATTTATTTATTTATTTTGCGGTACGGGGGCCTCTCACTGTTGTGGCCTCTCCCGTTGCGGAGCACAGGCTCCGGACGTGCAGGCTCAGTGGCCATGGCTCACAGGCTCAGCCGCTCCGCGGCATGTGGGATCTTCCCGGACAGGGGCACGAACCCGCATCCCCTGCATCGGCAGGCGGACTCTCAACCACTGCGCCACCAGGGAAGCTCCCCTATCTTTTCTTTTTAATTGAAGTATATTTACAGTATTGTGCCAATCTCTACTGTACAGCAAAGTGACTCAGTTTTACACATATATACGTTCTTTTTTAAAAAATATTCTTTTCCTTTATGGTTTATCACAGGAGATTGGATATAGTTCCCTGTGCTTTACAGTAGGATCTTGTTTATCCATCCTATATATACTAGTTGCATCTGCTAATCCCAAACTCCCACTCCATCCCTCCCTCTCCTCCCCTCCCCCTTGGCAACCACAAGTCTGTTCTCTATGTCTGTGATTCTGTTTCTGTTTCGTAGATAGGTTCATTTGTGCCATATTCTAGATTCCACATATAAGTGATATACGGTACTTGTCTTTCTCTTTCTGATGTACTTCCCTTACTACGATAATCTCTACTTGCATCCACATTGCTGTAGATGGCATTATTTCATTATTTTTATGGCTGAGTACTCTTCCACTGTATATATGTACCACATCTTCTTTATCCATTCATCTGTCAATGGACATTTAGGTTGCTTCCATGTCTTGGCTATTGTAAATAGTGCTGCTATGAATATAGGGTTGCATGCATCTTTCTGAATTATAGTTTTGTCCAAGTATATGCCCAGGAGTGGGATTGCTATATCATATGGTAATTCTATTTTTAGTTTTCTGAGGAACCTCCACACTGATTTCCACAGTGGCTGCACCACCTTACTTTCCCACCAACAGTGGAGGAGTGTTCCCTTTTCTCCACACCTTCTCCAGTGGCTTTTATTTTTTCTTACAGATAGAGGTTTGCATGGCACCTGCTAATATTCTATTCTCTACTGTTATTATACTTTTGATTTTGATTTTTGGTGTCAGCCTATTTTTGCTGAATTACGTCTACTCATTTCTAATATAATATTAGATCAACTTTCTCTGGTTTTCTATCAGTTGTTTATTATCAATTTCATAAAAGTTTTCAAAATACTTCAAATTTGAAAAATTAGAGTTGTGTATATGTGTGTGTGAGTGTTTCCCTTTTCAAGTCTAGTATTATTTTCCTCTTTTTTCCTCCTTAAGCTTTCAGAGTTACTTTTTTTTTAACGTTTTTTATTGGAGTATAATTGCTTTACAATTGTGTGTTAGTTTCTGCTTTATAACAAAATGAATCAGTTATACATATACATATGTTCTCATAACTCTTCCCTCCTGCGTCTCCCTCCCTCCCACCCTTCCTATCCCACCCCTCTAGGTGGTCACAAACCACCTAGCTGATCTCCCTGTGCTATGTGGTTACTTCCCACTAGCTATCTATTTTACATTTGGTAGTGTATATATGTCCATGCCACTCTCTCACTTTGTCACAGCTTACCCTTCCCCCTCCCCATATCCTCAAGTCCATGCTCTAGTAGGTCTGTGTCTTTATTCCTGTCTTACCCCTAGGTTCTTCATGACTTTTTTTTTTCTTGGATTCCATATATATGTGTTAGCATATGGTATTTGTTTTTCTCTTTCTGACTTACTTCACTCTGTATGACAGACTCTAGGTCGATCCACCTCACTACAAATAACTCAATTTTGTTTCTTTTTATGGCTGAGTAATATTCCATTGTATATATGTGCCACATCTTTATCCATTCATCTGTTGATGGACACTTAGGTTGCTTCCATCTCCAGGCTATTGTAAATAGAGCTGCAATAAACATTTTGGTACATGACTCTTCTTGAATTCTGGTTTTCTCAGGGTATGTGCCCAGCAGTGGGATTGCTGGGTCGTATGGTAGTTCTATTTGTAGTTTTTTAAGGAACCTCCATACTGTTCTCCATAGTGGCTGTATCAATTTACATACCCACCAACAGTGCAAGAGTGTTCCTTCTCTCCACACCCTCTCCAACATTTATTTTTTCTAGATTTTTTGATGATGGCCATTCTGACCAGTGTGAGATGATATCTCATTGTAGTTTTGACTTGCATTTCTCTAATGATTAGTGATGTTGAGCATTCTTTCATGTGTTTGTTGGCAATTTGTATATCTTCTTTGTAGAAATGTCTATTTAGGTCTTCTGCCCATTTTTGGATTGGGTTGTTCTTTTGTTATTGAGCTGTATGAGCTGCTTGTAAATTTTGGAGATTACTCCTTTGTCAGTTGCTTCATTTGCAAATGTTTTCTCCCATTCTGAGGATTGTCTTTTGGTCTTGTTTATGGTTTCCTTTGCTGTGCAAAAGCTTTGAAGTTTCATTAGGTCCCATTTGTTTATTTTTGTTTTTATTTCCATTGCTCTAGGAGGTGGGTCAAAAAGGATCTTGCTGTGATTTATGTCATAGAGCGTTCTGCCTATGTTTTCCTCTAAGAGTTTGATAGTGTCTGGCCTTACATTTAGGTCTTTAATCCATTTTGAGTTTATTTTTCTGTATGGTGTTAGGGAGTGTTCTAATTTCATACTTTTACATGTACCTATTTTCCCAGCACCACTTATTGAAGAGGCTGTCTTTTCTCCACTGTATATTCTTGCCTCCTTTATCAAAGATAAGGTGACCATATGTGCGTGGGTTGGTCTCTGGGCTTTCTATCCTGTTCCATTGATCTATATTTCTGTTTTTGTGCCAGTACCACACTGTCTTGATTACTGTAGCTTTGTAGTGTAGTCTGAAGTCAGGGAGCCTGATTCCTCCAGCTCCATTTTTCGATCTCAAGATTGCTTTGGCTGTTCGGGGTCTTTTGTGTTTCCATACAAATTGTGAACTTTTTTGTTCTAGTTCTGTGAAAAATGCCAGTGGTAGTTTGATAGGGATTGCATTGAATCTGTAGATTGCTTTGGGTAGTATAGTCATTTTCACAGTATTGATTCTTCCAATCCAAGAACATGGTATATCTCTCCATCTATTTGTATCATCTTTAATTTCTTTCATAAGTGTCATAATATTCTGCATACAGGTCTTTTGTCTCCTTAGGTAGGTTTATTCCTAGATATTTTATTCTTTGTGTTACAATGGTAAATGGGAGTGTTTTCTTAATTTTACTTTCAGATTTTTCATCATTAGTGTATAAGAATGCCAGAGATTTCTGTGCATTAATTTTGTATTCTGCTACTTTACCAAATTAATTGATTAGCTCTAGTAGTTTTCTGGTAGCATCTTTAGGATTCTCTATGTATTTCATCATGTCATCTGCAAAGAGTGACATCTTTACTTCTTCTTTTCCTATCAGGATTCCTTTTATTTCTTTTTCTTCTCTGATTGCTGTGGCTAAAACTTCCAAAACTATGTTGAATAATAGTGGTGAGAGTGGGCAACCTTGTCTTGTTCCTGATCTTAGTGGAAGTGGTTTCAGTTTTTCGCCATTGAGGACAATGTTGGCTGTGGGTTTGTCATATATGGCTTTTATTATGTTGAGGAAAGTTCCCTCTGTGCCTACTTTCTGGAGGGTTTTTATTATAAATGGGTGTTGAATTTTGTCAGAAGCTTTCTCTGCATCTATTGAGATGATCATATGGTTTTTCTCCTTCAATCTCTTAATATGGTGTATTACGTTGATTGATTTGTGTATATTGAAGAATCCTTGCATTCCTGGAATAAACCCCACTTGATCATGGTGTATGATCCTTCTAATGTGCTGTTGGATTCTGTTTGCTAGTATTTTGTTGAGGATTTTTGCATCTATGTTCATCAGTGATATTGTCCCGTAGTTTTCTTTCTTTGTGACATCTTTGTCTGGTTTTGGTATCAGGGTGATGGTGGCCTCAAAGAATGAGTTTGGGAGTGTTCCTCCCTCTGCTGTATTTTGGAAGAGTTTGAGAGGGATAGGTGTTAGCTCTTCTCTAAATTTTTGATAGAATTCACCTGTGAAGCCATCTGGTCCTGGGATTTTGTTTGTTGGAAGATTTTAAATCACAGTTTCAATTTCAGTGCTTGTGATTGGTCTGTTCATATTTTCTATTCCTGGTTCAGTCTCGGCACGTTGTGCATTTCTAAGAATTTGTCCATTTCTTCCAGGTTGTCCATTTTATTGGCATAGAGTTGCGTGTAGTAATCTCTCATGATCCTTTGTATTTCTGCAGTGTCCGTTGTTACGTCTCCTTTTTCATTTCTAATTCTATTGATTTGAGTCCTCTCCATTTTTTTCTTGATGAGTCTGGTAATGGTTTATCAATTTTGTTTATCTTCTCAAAGAACCAGCTTTTAGTTTTATTGATCTTTGCTATCATTTCCTTCATTTCTTTTTCATTTATTTCTGATCTGATCTTTATGATTTCTTTCTTTCTGCTAACTTTGGGGGTTTTTTGTTCTTCTTTGTCTAATTGCTTTAGGTGCAAGGTTAGGTTGTTTATTTGAGGTGTTTCCTGTTTCTTAAGGTAGGATTGTATTGCTATAAACTTTCCTCTTAGAACTGCTTTTGCTGCATCCCATAGGTTTTGGGTCGTCATGTCTCCATTGTCATTTGTTTCTAGGTATTTTTTGATTTCCTCTTTGACTTCTTCAGTGATCACTTCGTCATTAAGTAGTGTATTGTTCAGCCTCCATGTGTTTGTATCTTTTACAGATCTTTTCCTGTAATTGATATCTAGTCTCACAGTGTTGTTGTTGGAAAAGATACTTGATACAATTTCCGTTTTCTTAAATTTACCAAGGCTAGATTTCTGACCCAGGATATCATCTATCCTGGAGAATGTTCCATGAGCACTTGAGAAAAATGTGCATTCTGTTATTTTTGGATGGAATGTCCTATAAATATCAATTAAGTCCACCTTGTTTAATGTATCATTTAAAGCTTGTGTTTCCTTACTTTCATTTTGGATGATCTGTCCATTGGTGAAAGTGGGGTGTTAAAGTCCCCTACTATGATTGTGCTACTGTCGATTTCCCCTTTAATGGCTGTTAGTATTTGCCTTATGTATTGAGGTGCTCCTATGTTGGGTGCATAAATATTTACAATTGTTATATCTTCTTGGATCAATCCCTTGATCATTATGTAGTGTCCTTCTTTGTCTCTTGTAATAGTCTTTATTTTAAAGTCTATTTTGTCTGATATGAGAATTGCTACTCCAGCTTTCTTGTGATTTCCATTTGCATGGAATATGCTTTTCCATCCCCTCACTTTCAGTCTGTACGTGTCCCTAGGTCTGAAGTGGGTCTCTTGTAGACAGCATATATACAGGTCTTGTTTTTGTATCCATTTAGTCAGTCTGTGTCTTTTGGTGGGAGCATTTAATCCATTTACATTTATGGTAATTATTGATATGTATGTTCCTATTCCCATTTTCTTAATTGTTTTGGGTTTGTTACTGTTGGTCTTTTCCTGCTCTTGTGTTTCTTGCCTAGAGAAGTTCCTTTAGCATTTGTTGTAAAGCTGGTTTGGTGGTGCTGAACTATCTCAGTTTTTGCTTGTCTGTAAAGGTTTTAATTTCTCCATCAAATCTGAATGAGATCCTTGCTGGGTAGAGTAATCTTGCTTGTAGGTTTTTCTCCTTCATCACTTTAAATATGTCCTGCCACTCCCTGTGACTTGCAGAGTTTCTGCTGAAAGATCAGCTGTTAACCTTATGGGGATTTCTTGTGTATTATTTGTTGTTTTTCCCTTGCTGCTTTTAATATGTTTTCTTTGTATTTAATTTTTGATAGTTTGATTAATATGTGTCTTGGTTTGTTTCTCCTTGGATTTATCCTGTATGGGACTCTGTGCTTCCTGGATTTGATTAACTATTTCCTTTCCCATATTAGGGACATTTTCAACTATAATCTCTTCAAATATTTTCTCAGTCCCTTTCTTCTTCTCTTCTTCTTCTGGGACCCCTGTAATTCGAATGTTGGTGCGTTTAATGTTGACCGTCTCTGAGACTGTCCTCAGTTCTTTTCATTCCTTTTTCTTTATTCTGCTCTGCAGTAGTTATTTCCACTATTTTATCTTCCAGGTCACTTATCCGTTCTTCTGCCTCAGTTATTCTGCTGTTGATTACTTCTAGAGTATTTTTAATTTCATTTATTGTGTTGTTCATCATTGCTTGTTTCCTCTTTAGTTCTTCTAGGTCCCTGTTAAATGTTTCTTGCATTTTCTCTATTCTATTTCCAAAATTTTGGATCATCTTTACTATCATTATTCTGAATTCTTTTTCAGGTAGACTGCCTATTTCCTCTTCATTGGTTAGGTCTGGTGGGATTTTACCTTGCTCCTTCATCTGCTGTGTGTTTTTCTGTCTTTTCATTTTGCTTATCTTACTGTGTTTGGGGTCTCCTTTTCATGGGCTACAGGTTCATAGTTCCCGTTGTTTTTGGTGTCTGTCCCCAGTGGCTAAGGTTGGTTCAGTGGGTTGTATAGGTTTCCTGGTGGAGGATACTAGTGCCTGTGTTCTGGTGGATGAAGCTGGATCTTGTCTTTCTGGTGGGCAGTTCTACGTCCGGTGGTGTGTTTTGGGGTGTCTGTGGCCTTATGATTTTAGGCAGCCTCTCTGCTAATGGATGGGGCTGTGTTCCTGTCTTGCTAGTTGTTTGGCATAGGGTGTCCAGCACTGTAGCTTGCTGGTCGTTGAGTTAAGCTGGGTGCTGGTGTTGAGATGGAGATCTCTGGGAGATTTTCGCCGTTTGATATTATGTGGAGCTGGGAGGTCTCTTGTGGACCAGTGTCCTGAAGTTGGCTCTCCCACCTCAGAGGCACAGCCCTGACGCCTGGCTGGAGCACTAAGACCCTGTCCTCCACATGGCTCAGAATAAAAGAGAGAAAAAATAAGAAAGAGAAAGAAAGGAAGGAAGGAAGAAAGAATTAAAAAGTAAAAAAAAAAAAAAAAAGCCACACAGAACCCTAGGACAAATGGTGGAAGCAAACCGATACGGACAAAATCTCACACAGAAGCATACACATACACACTCACAAAAAGAGAAAAAGGGAAATATATATATATATATCATTGCTCCCAAAGTCCACCTCCTCAATTTGGGATGATTTGTTGTATATTCATGTATTCCACAGATGCAGGGTACATCAAGTTGATTTAATCCACTGCTCCTGAGGCTGCTGGGAGAGATTTCCCTTTCTCTTCTTTGTTCTCACAGCTCCCAGGGGCTCAGCTTTGGATCTGGCCCCGCCTCTGCGTGTAGGTCGCCTGAGGGCGTCTGTTCTTGGCTCAGACAGGACGCAGTTAAAGGAGCAGCTGCTTCGGGGACTCTGGCTCACTTAGGCCTGGGGGAGGGAGGGGTATGGATGCGGGGCGAGCCTGCGGCGGCAGAAGCCAGAGTGACATTGCTGCAACAGCCTGAAGCACGCTGTGTGTTCTCCCGGGGAAGTTGTCCCTGGATCCTGGGGCCCTGGCAGTGGTGGGCGGCACAGCCTCCCCGGAAGGGGGTGTGGAGAGTGACCTGTGCTCGCACACAGGCCCCTTGGTGGCGGCAGCAGCAGCCTTAGCGTTTCCCGCCCGTCTCTGGGGTCCGCGCTGTTAGCCGCGGCTCGCGCCCGTGTCTGGAGCTCCTTTAAGCGGCGCTCTGAATCCCCTCTCCTCGCGCACCAGCAAACAAAGAGGGAAGAAAAAGTCTCTTGCCTCTTCGGCAGGTCCAGACTTTTTCCCGGACTCCCTCCCGGCCAGCCGTGGCGCACTAACCCCTGCAGGCTGTGCTCACGCCGCCAACCCCAGTCCTCTCCCTGCGCTCCGACCGAAGCCCGGGCCTCGGCTCCCAGCCCCGCCCGCCCCGGCGGGGGAGCAGACAAGCCTCTCGGGCTGGTGAGTGCCGGTCGGCACCGATCCTCTGCGCTGGAATCTCCCCGCTTTGCCCCCCGCACCCCTGTGGCTGCGCTCTCCTCCGCGGCTCCGAAGCTCCCCCCTCCGCCACCCGCAGTCTCCGCCCGCGAAGGGGCTTCTAGTGTGTGGACACCTTTCCTCCTTCACAGCTCCCTCCCACTGGTGCAGGTACCGTCCCTATTCTTTGTCTCTGTTTCTTCTGCTTTCTTTTGCCCTACCCAGGTACGTGGGGACTTTCTTGCCTTTTGGGAGGTCTGAGGTCTTCTGCCAGCGTTCAGTAGGTGTTCTGTAGGAGCAGTTCCACGTGTAGATGTATTTCTGGTGTATCTGTGGGTAGGAAGGTGATCTCCGTGTCTTACTCTTCCGCCATCTTCTCAAATCTCCGAGAGTTACTTACTTTAACAGCGTTCTCAGTGATCATCTTTTGACGAATAGATGATTTCATTTCTTTATTTTAATCTTTTCCAGTTTTTTTTTTGAGATATAATTGACATACCTCACTGTGTAAATTTAAGATTTACAGCGTAATGGTTTACTTACATATAGTGTGAAATGATTTCTGCAGTAAGTTTAGGTAGCATCCATCATCACGTATAGATACAATAAAGAGAGAAAGCAGAAAAGAAAAATTCCTTGTGATTTACTCTTAGCTGTCATATGTTATCATACAGCAGTGTGAGCTGTAGTCAGCATGCCGTACGTTATATTTGTAGTCCTATTTGTCTTATAACTGGAAGTTTCTACCTTTTGACCACCTTCCTCCAATCTTCCCATGCCCCCACCCCCAACCTCTAGAAACCACAAACTAGGTCTTTTGCTTTGAGTTTTTTTTTTTCTGATTCCACATATAAGTGAGATCATACTGTATCCATCTTCCTCTGTCTGACTTATTTCACAAAGCATAATGCTTAAGTTCCATCCAAACTGTCACCAATGGAAGGATATCCTAGTTTTTCAGAGTTGAATAATATTCCATTGTATATATATGTATCACATGTTCTGTATTCATTCATCAGTGGACACTTAGGTTGTTTCCATATCTTGGCTGCAGTGAACATGGGGTGAGATACCTCTTTGAGATGATGATTTCATTTTCTTTGGATGTATACACAGAAATGGGATTACTAGGTCATAGGGCAATTTTATTTTTAATTTTTTGAGGATCCTCTATGCAGTTATCCATAGTGGTTGTACCAGTTTACAATCCCACCAACGATGCACAAGGGTTCCCTTTTCTCCACACCCTCATCTATCAGTACATCTATTATCTCTTATCTTTTTATGACACCCATTCTAACAGGTGTGAGGCGATATCTCATTGTGGTTTTGATTTTCATTTCCCTATGACTAGTGATGTTGAGCACCTTTTCATTGTACCTATTGGTCATTTATATGTTGTCTTTGTAAAAATGTGTATTCAGATCATCAGCCCATTTTTAAATTGGATTATTCATCTTTTTGCTTTGAGTCATATGAATTCGTTATATATTTTTGATATTATCTTAAATATATGGTTTGTAAGCCATTTTTCCCATTCCATAGATTGTCTTTTCCCTTTGTCGATTGTTTTCCTGTGCAGAAGCTTTTTAGTTTGATGTAGTCCCACTTGTTCATTTTTTATTTCGTTGCTTGTGCTTGAGGGGTCATATCCAAGAAATCATTGCCAAGCCTCGTGTCAAGGAGCTTTTATTTTTCCTAGGTTTTCTTCTAGGAGTTTCGTGGTTTCAAGTCTTTAATCCATTTAGAGTTAATTTTTGAGTGGTGTGAGATAGAGGTCAAATGTCATTGTTTTACATGTGAATATCCAGTTATCCCAGGACCATTTATTGGAGGCTGTCTTTTCTCCATTGAGTATTCTTGGTTCCTTTGTCAAATATCCGTTGACCATATATGCTTGGATTTATTTCAGGGCTCCTGACTGTTTCATTGATCTATTTGTTTCTATACCAGTACCATACTGTTCTGTAGTATAGCTTGAAATTGGGAAGTGTGATGCCTCCTGCTTTGCTGTTCTTTCACAAGAGACTGCTTTGTCTATTTGGCATCTTGGTGGTTTCACACAGCCTTCAGGACTGTTTTCCTACCTATGTAAACAAAATAAAATGCCACTGAAATCTTGATAGGGATTGCACTGAATATATAGATGGCTTTTGGTAAGACTGACATTTTAATATTACTAATTCTTCCAATCCAGGAACACGGGACACCTGTCCATTTCTTTGTCTTTAATTTTTAAACATCAATGCCTTGTAGTTTTCAGAGTAGAGATCTTTCAACTTTTTGGTTAAGTTTATTCCTAAGAATGTTATTGTTTTGATGCCATTGTAAATAGGATTGTTTTCTTGATTTCTTTTAAATTAATTAATTAATTAATTAATTTTTGGCTGCGTTGAGTCTTCATTGCTGTGGGTGGGCTTTTTCTAGTTGCGGCCAGTGGGCGCTGCTCTTTGTTGCGGTGCGTGGGCTTATCATTGTGGTGGCTCTCTCGTTGTGGAGCATGGGCTCTAGGTGCATAGGCTTCTGTAGTTGTGGCACGCAGCCTCAGTAGTTGTGGCACACGGGCTTAGTTGCTCTGTGGCATGTGGGATCTTGCCAGACCAGGGCCTGAACCCCCGTCCCCTGTATTGGCAGGTGGATTCTTAACCACTGCACCACCAGGGAAGCCCTCTTGATTTCTTTTTCAGATAATTTGTTGTTAGTGTACAGAAACACTACTGGTTTTTGTATGTTAATTTTGTATCCTCCAATTTTATTGAATTTGTTGTTTAGATGTAACAGTTTTTCGGTGGAGTCTTCAGGATTTTCTACATATAAAATTTTACCATCTGCAAATAGAGACTATTTTATTCTTCCTTTCCAATTTTAATGCCTTTTATTTCTTTTCTTGCCTGATTGATCTGGCAAGAACTTCCAGTATTATGTTAAACAGGGTGGTGAGAGTGGGCACCCTTGTCTTGTTCCTGATCTTAGAGGAAAAGCTTTCAACATTTCACCATTGAGCAGTATTAGCTGTGAGCTTGTTATATCTGTTGTTTATTATGTTGAAGTATGTTCCTTCTGTTCCTAATTTGTTGGAGTTTTTTTTAAATCATAAAGAGATGTTGAATTTTGTCAAATGCTTTTTCTGTGTCAACTGCAATGATCATATGATTTTTTCTTTCATTCTATCAACATGATATATCACACTGATTTGTTTATGTTGAAACATCCTTACCCATGAGGGACAAAGCCCACTTGGTCATGGTAAATGATCCTTTTAATGTGCTACTGAATTCAGTTTGCAGAACCTTTGCATCTATATTCATGAGGGATATTAGCCTATGGTTTTCCTTTCTGGTAGTGTCCTTACCTGGTTTTAGTATCAGGCTAGTGCTGGCTTCATAAAATGAGTTTAAAGGATTTCCTCCTCTTTGATATTTTGAAAGAGTTTGAGAAAGATTGATGTTAATTCTTCAAATGTTTGTAAAATTCACCAGTGAAGCCATCTGGTCCTGGACTTTTCTTTGTTGGGACATTTTTTTTTTTTTTTTTTTGCAGTACGCGGGCCTCTCACTGTTGCGGCCTCTCCCGTTGTGGAGCACAGTCTCCAGACGCGCAGGCTCAGCGGCCACGGCTCATGGGCCCAGCCGCTCCGCGGCATGTGGGATCCTCCTGGACCGGGGCACAAACCCGCGTCCCCTGCATCGGCAGGTGGACTCTCAACCACTGTGCCACCAGGGAAGCCCTGTTGGGACATTTTTGATTACTGATTCAATCTCCTTACTAATAATTGGTCTATTCAGACTATTTCTTCCCACTTCAGTCTTGGTGGTTTGTATGTTTCTAAGAATTTTTCCATTTCTTCCTAAGTTTTCCAGTTTGTTGGTGTATAGTTGTTAATAGTAGCCTGTTATGATCTTTGTAATTTTGTGGTATCATTTGTAATGTCTGTTTTTCATTTATAAGTTATTGATTTGGCCCTTCTCTCTTTTTCCTTTGGTTAGTCTAGCTAAAGATTTGTCAATTTTGTTTATCTTTTCAAAGAACCAATTCTTATTTTGGTTAATCTTTTCTATTGTTTTCCTGTTCTCTGTTTCATTTATGTCTGCTCTAATTTTTATTATTTCTTTCCTTCTGCCAACTATAGTCTCAGTTTGTTGTTCTTTTTCTTGTTGCTTAAGGCACAGAGCTACATTGTTTGTTTGGGATATTTCTTCTTAATGTGGGCATTTATTGCTATAAACTTCCTTCTTAGAACAGATTTTGCTGCATCCCATAAGTTTTGGTATGTTATGTTTCCATTTTTGTTTGTCTCAAGATACTTTATTTCTCCTTTAATTTCTTCTCTGACTCATTGATTGTTCAGAAGAGTATTTTTACTCTCCATGTATTTGTAAAATGTTCACTTTTCCTCTTATTGATTTCTAGTTTTATACCATTTTGGTCAGACAAGATACTTGACTAATTTCAATCTTCTTGAAGTTGCTAAGACTTGTTTTGTGACCTACTACATGGCCTGTTCTAGAAAATGTTTCATGTGCATGTCAGAAGAACATGTATTCTGCTGTTGTCAGATAGAACGTTCAGTATATGTCTATTACCTTCATAAGGTGTTGCTTAAGTCTGCTGTTTTCTTACTGATTCTCTGTCTGGATACTCTATCCATTGTCAAGAATGGGATATTAAAGTCCCCAACCATTATTATATTGCTGTTTATTTCTCCTTTTGGCTCTGTTACTTTTTGCTTTATGTATTTAGGTGCTCTGATGTTGGATGCATTAATACTTAAAACTGTTATATCTTCCTGATATATTGGCTCCTTTATCATTATATACTGACTTCCTTTGGCTTTTTTACCATTTTAAATTTAAAGTCTATTTTTTCTGGCATAAGTATAGTTACCTCTGCCTGTTTTTGGTCACCATGTGCTTGCAGTATCTTTTCCCAGCCCTTCATTCTCAGTTTATGTATGTCTTAACACTAAAGTGAATTTCTTGTAGGCAGTGTATTGTTGGATCTTGTTCTTTTTATCCTTCCAGCTATTTTATATCTTTGGTTGGAAAATATAATCTGTGTATATTTAAAGTAACTACTGATACCTAAAGACTTACTCTTGCCATTTTGGTCTTCTTTCCTGGTTGTTTTGTAGACCCACTCTTCCTTGAATCCTATCCTGCTGTCTTTTTGTGTGTGTTTTGATGTCTTGTGGTATCACTATACTTTGTCTTCTTTATTATGCTTTTCTGTAATTACTACAGGTTTTTTCCCTTATGGTGACCATGAGGCTTACATAAAATATCTTAAAATTATAACACCCTATTTTAAACGAATAACAGCTTAACCTAAATAGGGTTCTTATGCTTTACAATTTTACCTTTCCCCACCTCATATTTTAGGTTATTGATGATTCAATTTATGTACTTTTATATTGTATAACTAATAACAGATTATTGTAGTTATGGCTATTTTTGCTACATTTTTTTAAACCTAAAGTGGAGTTTTAAGTGAATTACACACCACCATTATCATATTACAGAATCTCTGACTATATAACATTACTGGTGGGTTCCACACTGCCTCCTTATGTTTTTATGATGTTAATTAGCTTGATTAGGCTTTCAGAAATTTACCTATTTTATCAGTGTTTCCAAAGAATCACCTTTTGTTGGATGAATTTTCATTTCTTTATTTTTACTTTGCTAATTTCTATTAGCTTTATTGTTTCCTTCCTGTCCTTCTTTAATTTACTATATAGTTCTTTTCCCAACCTCTTTTGTTGAATATTTAGCTAATTAGTTTGTAGTGATTTTTTTCTTTACTAATGTAAGCAATTAGAGCTATATATTTCCCTCTAAATCTTGCTTTAGCTGAAGCAAGGAGTTTTTTCTTCAGGTCTAAATATTATTTATTTCCATTGTGCTTTCTTTTATGTATCAATTATTTGTATGTTTTCAAACTTATAAGTACAGTTTTTGTACTTGTGTCATTGCTTTTCTAATTTTAGTTCATAAAACATGGTATGAAAGGAATGATTTTTTTTCTCCTTGATTGGAACTCCAAGCCAGATAGTCTAGCTTGTCAACTAGTATAGAATTTTTTCCTAGTCTCCTTCACTGAGTGTGTACTGGACAGAATTTCAGTTTTACCTGGAGGGTCTCCACTCCAATACCACCCACTAACACAGGCCCATAACCTCCTCTGCTGACCCTGTTTTCCGTTATACACAAGCCCCTGCTTCCCAGAGCCCACCGCCCCCCCCCATTCCCGGGCAGCAGCCTTCAGCCCTCAGACTCAGGTAGTTCTCAGGTTATGGCTCCTTCCTGATCCCCACCCACTGGGAATTCCCTTTCTTTTTTAGGGGTTCTGCAATACATTTATAAAGAAGTTTGTAATATTTTTCTTTAGTTTTCTAGATATGTTGCAGCGGAAGTGTTTTTAGGTTATTAAGCCTATTCTATTTCTTCCCCAATATTTTGGAAGTCAAAAACTTGGCCATTATCTGTTTTCCTTGCATTCTTCCTAAATAAAGCCTATTCTCCTCAATATTGATTCTCTCTAACCAAGGGAAAGGTTATGTGTAAGGAAGTAATGATGAGAACACAAAAATGTTTATGATCATTTTTTCACTGTATCTGCAATTAAGTCACCACTTGTTACATGAAATAAAATAGTGGCTTTAAATATAAACACAGAGGAGAGAGAAGCTTGGTATTTATTTTAGTTATCAACCTACACTGATCCTCTACACAATACAGAATGATACGTTCTGTAAAATGGAGCTATTTCATGCAGAGGTGGCTGTTTACACATTTTGCTTTAGTTTCATGCTTTGGATCTAAGTTTTTAATGCTTCACAGTAAATACCCTTGTTCTCCTTTCCTTCCCAAAGATCAGCGTAGAATACCAGTCTCACCCTCACTAGCACATCCAGGAGCACTGCATTCCCTTGAAAGGGCAGAGCTGAGAGATGCCAAACTTTAGGGTTAACTCGTCACTCCTCCCAGGGGTCCTGCTTTGGTCCTCTGCAGTGGCTCAGGAGTCAGCACTGCTGGTGACCCTGGGCCAGAAGGTCCCTCTCAGTGCTCTGAGAAACTCTGCCAGTGGTTTATTCTCAGACACCTCATCAATTTGTTCTGATGTTTGTTTCTTCATGATTAATGCAGACCAGCTCCTGTGTTTCTGTTAGAACGAGAATAGTCATAGGTTACATTTTTATAGGGCCTAGTGGCTTATAAAGGCCTTTCACACCTTCTTCTGATCCTTACAAAGGCCGCTGCATTATTATGACAGGTGCAGTACGTGCAGAATCATCACCACTTTACACATAACTTCCCTGACTCCCAGGATTCTTAAGTCAACCTGCCCTGGTTCTACCAAGTGGTAGGTGAAGACTAGAACCCAATTTTACCAAGAGGTTCCATGAAACTCCATGGATTCTCTCTGGGCTGGTGAACTGTGTGCCTGATGGCTTCACCCGGGTTAAAGTGTAGGTCCCCGTGTGCATCCTGCCTCCAGGAACCATCCTTGGTGGAGGGAGATGACAGACTGGGCTCTGCTCCCCCACCACCCCATCAACACTGGACCCTCCATCCCACGCTGCTAAGCTGCTTAGACTCCTAAATCATCCATCACAATATGCCACCATACTTCCTTCAAAGCCTTGAAGGGCTTGTCAACTCCCCATGGGTTCAAATCCAGGTTCGGCAGACATTCAAATACCTACTTTGTGTCACACGCTGAGTGTACTAGTCAAGGTCCTCCAGAGACACAGAACCAATAGGAGACATTTATTGTAAGGAATTGGCTTGTGTGCTGATGGAGGCCGGAGAGTCAAGATCCACACTTGTAGACCCAGGGGAGCTGGTGGCGTGAGCTCCAGTCTGAACGCCTGCAGGCTCGAGACCCAAGCAGAGACGATGTTTCAGTTTGAGTCCAAAGGCAGGAAGAGATGGATGTCTCAGTTCAAGGCAGTCAGGCAGGAGGAGATCCGCCTTATTAAGGAGGTTCAGTCTTTTTGTTCTAGCCAGGCCTTCAACTGATTGGATGAGGCCCACCCACGGTGGGGAGGGCAACCTGCTTTACTCAGTCTACCGATGCAAATGTTAATTTCACCCAGGTACATCCTCATGGACACACCCAGAATGATGTTTGACCAAATATCTGGGCATCACATGATCCAGTCAAGTTGATAAATGAACATCACACTGGTCTGGGGCATGTCTTCACCCTCTTCAAGGGGTGAATAGTTAAGTAAACTTGGGATAGTTTAATAGTTAAGTAAACATGCCATGGGGTACTGCTCAACAATAAAAAGTTAACCAACTATTGATACACACAGGTAGATGAGTTATCAGAGAATTATGCTGAGGGATAAAAGCCAATGCCAAAGGATACATATTGTATGATTCCATTTACATAACATTCCATTCCATTTACATAACATTCTTGAAAGGACAAAGTTATAGAAATGGAAAACAGATTACTGGTTGCCAGGAGGTAAGGAAGCAGGGTAAGTAGGTGTGGTTACAAAGGGGAATGTGGTCGCGAGGGATCATCGTGATGGAGGTGGTCTCTATCTTCACTGTGGTGGTTGATACATGAACCTCACACGTGATAAAACCAGTGTGCAGGGCAGAAGTTGAGACACAGATGTAGAGAACAAACGTATGGACACCAAGGGGAGAAAACCGCGGGGGTGGGGGGTGGGGGTGGGGATGGTGGTGTGATGAATTGGGCGATTGGGATTGACATGTATACACTGATGTGTATAAAACTGATGACTAATAAGAACCTGCTGTATAAAAAAAATAAAATTCAAAAATTAAACGAAACAAAAAACTGCACAGAACTAAACAGACAAATACCGCCCCCCCAACCCAAATATATGGATACCCAGACAAGTTAAATCAGAATCCTTGGTGTTTGTGTATTTTTAACCCCCCTCAGGTGATTCTGGTGTTCTGTCAGGGTTGAGAGTCACTGCCCTAAGCATTTTCAAAGAAATACCTTGGTCGAATTTTATAACGTATTTGCAACACACGGCTAGAAGCAGCAATTTGCTTTAAAAAAGATATTAAAATCTCCAAATCATTAATTCCTGTACAGAACTAAATGGTATGTAAAGTTATCCCTCTGAGTATTCCAAATCCTTGCAATTCAAGCAGCTTCCATGACATCATCTGGCAGCTTGTCACAAATGCAGCGTTTCGGGCCCCACCCAGATCTACTGAATCAGAATCTACCTTTAACAATATCCCCAGATGATTCAAATTCGCGTTAAAGTTCGAGAAGCCAGCTCAGGATTTTCTCATACGCTTTTCAAACACAATTACAAGGCGGCATGATTGTAAGTAACTATCTAGAAATTAAATCTTTTAATGCCCTAAATGGCATTTCTCAACACATGAGAGGATAATAGTATATAATGTAACGCACGGTGAAAAATGTTTTATTAAAAAATGTGGCACTGGGTGTACAAGATAATGGGAGTGGCCGGCATGACACAAAGCAGCTTTCACTGACATCAAATGAAGTCTCACTTGTGACTCTACTCTTCAGTGTTGTTTGCCTTTCAGAGCAGTTTTCTGAGTTTGATCAAGGCTGTCCCTTGCTCATAGACAATTTCAGTTTGTGCTGTTGTGAGTGGGGAGTTCTGACTTTAGATGGTTTTTGTAGGATTACTGCTCATTAGTTGAATGATGTTGAAGGTGTCAGCTTCTCTGCAAGTGGAGGGGAGGATTGGACCAGATGTAGTGGCTTTGAGATGGTCCCATAAGTACCCACAGAGGCACTGCGGAGGTGACCCCATGGGGACGAAGGATGGCTCTTTGGGCAAGAGGCTGGAACCCTCTCTTCCCTCCCCACTCTTTAGCTGGAGCTCTGTTGCCACTTGATGTATCTATTTCAACTTTCATGCAGCCTCACTTAAAGGGTTTTGCCGTTTAACAAAGGCTGAAAACAACCGCTAATTACAGCTTCTTGGAAACACGTTGATTGAGTTTAAGGACCTGTGTTTCATGAGGGTAGTTACCTGCACGTGGTGGGCATTAGTAAACGTTTTAAAAATCCATCATTACCAGTCCATTGGACATTCTCAGAGCTGCAGTTAAGCCTGACGAGCTTGCAGTCCCGTGTAGGGACTCCGTGTTCAAACCCCAGTCCTTCCATCCACTGGTGTAATATCGCCAAAAAGCAGAGTGTCCGCAGATAAGAATACCAGTCCCACAGTCCCTAATCCACAATTCCCAAACCCAAAGGCACTAAAATAGAGGGTTTTTTGAATTAGAGGCAAACAAAATCTGACCTGAACACACGAGATGCTCAATAGTTTTCTGTGTCCCACTCATGTGGTGTGTGTCACGGAAGAAATGTGAGGTTGCAGGTTGCTGCCCCTGAGTGCCTGGGGGGGGGGGTCACATGCATCACAGTCTTTGCTGGTGGGGGTCGGGGGGCCTCGGGTAGCTGACACTCATGGGAGTTAAGAGAGCAAGAGGTTTGTTGGGCGTAACTCCCGAGAAAAATAAAAATGGGAGGAAGCAGGATTCTCAAGCAGCGCTTGCGGACGCAGCTGTGACAGGACAGGAGGAAGGAAGAGACGATGGAGGAGACGCCTCAGACACTGCAGGTGGGGACGGAGGTTCTGGAGCCCGGGTGCCTGTCAGGGTCTTATATTAGCAGAATTGGCCAGGCCCCTGATGCCCGCTGGGCCCGATTCTTGCCCGGGGATGACCGCCCAGGAGGAGAGTGGCCTCGGCTTGAAAACTGAGGTGGATTTTTTTTCTTTTTTGTTTTTTTGCGGTACGCGGGCCTCTCGCTGCTGTGGCCTCTCTCGTTGCGGAGCACAGGCTCCGGATGCGCAGGCTCAGCGGCCACGGCTCACGGGCCCAGCCGCTCCGCGGCATGTGGGATCTTCCCGGACCGGGGCATGAACCCGTGTCCCCTGCATCGGCAGGCGGACTCTCAACCATTGCGCCACCAGGGAAGCCCTGAGGTGGATCTTTAAGGCACTAACAGCCGTCAGCTAACTGTATTCATTCCAGCTGAGCAGAAGATTCTTTCTTTTTTTTATAAAAAATTATTTATTTTTGGCTGCACTGAGTCTTTGTTGCTGCACGTGGGCTTTTCTCTAGTTGTGGCCAATGGGGGCTACTACTCTTCATTGCGGTGCACAGGCTTCTCATTGCGGTGGCTTCTCTTGTTGCGGAGCACAGGCTCTAGGCTCATGGGCTCAGTAGTTGTGGTGCACGGGCTTAGTTGCTCCACGGCATGTGGGATCTTCCCAGACCAGGGCTCGAACCGGTGTCCCCTGCATTGGCAGGCGGATTCTTAACCACTGCGCCGCCAGGGAAGTCCTAGAAGATTCTTTCTTAAAGTGGGATCCGAGAAGCACAGCTCCAAGGTTGCCCCATAGTTTTTTTTTTTTAATTTATTGGTGTATAATTCACGCATGCACCATAAAAATTTACCCATGGCAAGTGTACTGTTCCACGATTTTAGTAAATGTATACAGTTTTACAACTAAAATCACAATCGAGTTTTAGACTATCTCCAACACTCCAAAATGTCTGCTGTCTATTCCCTCTTCTACCCCCAGCAGCAGGAAACCAGTGATCTGTTTGTCTCTATAATTTTATCTCCTCTAGAAATTTTGTCTAAATGGAACCATACGATATGTAGTCTTTTGTGTCTGGCTTCTTTCAACTACCGTGTCCTTGGGGTTGGTCCAGGTTGTTGCCTGTATCAGTTGTTTGCTCCCTTTTATTGCTGAGGAGCAGTGCATGGTATGGATATAGCACATTTTGGGTATCCATTTGTCAGCTGATGGATTGCTTCTAGCTTTTGGCTGGTGTGAATAACGTTGCTGTGAACATCTGCGTCCAAGTCCTCATGCAGGCGCATTTTCATTTCTCTTGGGTACATACCTAGGAGTGAGGTTGCTGCGTCATATGCCAAGCGTCTGCTTAGTTTTTAAACCAAACTGCAAAATGATGCAGCCACACCAGCCGTGCATGGGAGTCCTAGATTCTCCACATGCTGGTCAACTCTTGTGTTGTCAGAACTGTCGGCTGCAGCCGTGCCCGAGGGTGCGTAGTAGCATCTCCTTGTGCTCTTACTTTGCGTTTCTCTAATGACTAATAATGTTGAGCATCTTTTCATGTGCTTACTAATCATTTCTATATGTTTTTGTGTGAAATGTCTTTTGCCCATTCTTTATCTTCTTGTTAGTGAATAAAAGTTCTTTACATAGTCTGGATACAGTTCATCAGCTATATGCTTCACAAATATTTTTCCTGGTCTCTGACTTGTCTTTTAAGTTTCTTAATGGTTTCTTTTGAACAGCAAAACTTTTAAAAACTTTGAGGTCCAATGTCTGTTTTTAGGAATTGTGCCTTTAGTGTCCTACCTAAAAAAATCTTTGACCTTTCAGAAGATTTCTTGCTATGTTTTCTTCTAGACATTTTATAATTTTAGGTCAGTGGTTCTCAGCTGGGAACGGTTCTGCCCTCCAGGGGAAATTTGGGGGTATCTGAAGACAGTCTGGACTGTCGCAACTGGGTGAGGTGTGCTAGTGGCATCTAATAGATAGAGGCCAGCGATGGTGCTAAACATAGTGTGATGCCCAGGACAGCCCCTGCAGCACAGAATTATCTGGTCCAAAAATGCCAATAGTGCTGAGGTTGAGGAACCCTAAGTTAGGTTTCTGGTCCATTTGAGTTAACTTTTGTGTATGGTGTGAGGTAGGGATCCGTGTGCATTTTCTTTTTGTGTGTCAGGTAAGGACGTAAGTGTGATAAGGATGTAAGTGTGCTTCTTTGTTTTTTTTGTTTTTTTTTATCCTACTGCGTTGAATTGACTTGGCACCTGTTTTGAAATCAACTTGACCATAAATATGATTTATACCTAGAGTCTCTATTCTCTTCCCTTGATCTGTAGTCTACCTCTATGCCAGTAAGTTTTGAAATCAGGTAGTATAAATCCCCCAACTTTCTTTTTCTAAAGAAATTACTTTTTTCTACTAGGGGTTCTTTGCATTTTCATATACATTTTAGCATCAGCTTTTCAAGGTCTATAAAAACATCTACCTGGTATTTTGATGATTACATTGAATTTGTAGATCAATTTGAGGAAAATAGCCATCTTATCGAGTCTTCTAATCCATTAACTTGGTATATTTCTCCATTTATTTAGAACTTTAATTTCTCTCAGAAATGTTTTGTTAAGTATACAGCTCTTATACTTCTTTTGTTAAATTTATTCCTGTTTAGTTTATTTTTACATGATATTGTAACTGGAATTGTATTCTTTTTTTTTTTTTTTTTGCTTTACGCGGGCCTCTCACTGTTGTGGCCTCTCCCGTTGCGGAGCACAGGCTCCGGACGCGCAGGCTCAGCGGCCATGGCTCACGGGCCCAGCTGCTCTCCGGCATATGGGATCTTCCCGGACCGGGGCATGAACCCGTGTTCCCTGCATCGGCAGGCGGACTCTCAATCACTGCGCCACCAGGGAAGCCCTGGAATTGTATTCTTAATTCTATTTTTGAATTGTTTATTGATAGTATATAGAAACACAATTCAGTTAGCTTTGTATATAGATTTTGTATTCTGTAATCTTGCTAAACATGCTTAATCTACTTTTTTCTTTAATTCCTTATAATTTTCTACATATAGTATCATGTGATCTGAGAATAGTTTTACTTCTTCATTTCCAGTCTGTATGCCCTTAATTCCTTTCCTGGCCTTCTTCTCTCAGTAGAATCTCTGATATAATGTTGAATAGAAGTGGCGAGAGCCACATACCTTTCAAAATTAAAAAAAAAAAAAAAAAGTTCAGAATTCTGAGACACTTTTAGCCGTATGTGTTTTGGGTAAGGGGTTGCAAATCTCTAGTAACTAACTTCTAGGCTTGTTGGCAGGATTAAATGAGGTACCACATAGAAAGTGCTTAAAGCCAGGCACAAATCAGTGTGCTCATAAGAGATTAGCTTTCAGAGAGAGAATCTTCAGTGGCTCCTGGCAGGCTGGCATCAGGAATCTTAGCTGTGAGGATGCAGGCCTGGGTGGACATGTGACCTGGGTGGCACTCCAGGTGGCTGATGTGGCCGTGGGATGGAGTTCTTTGTGGCTTGCCTCCACCGGGAATCAGCACAGTTTTGTCAGCTGCCTCGGGAACTTTTGGCGCGATGGGAGCTCTGCCATAGTATTGATGCCTGAGCCTCAGAGTTGCCAAGCCCAGGAGGCAGTGGGTGTAGTGACATGGGATTTACAAGGTGGGAGGAAGGCCTCCGGCCTGCCGAGCTGCACTGAGGCTCAACGTTGTTGAGGCAGGAGTATTAGGAGGGGACTTGGGGTACACGTTATATTAACACCAAGAGAAAACCCTTCATTATTTCCACGTGCATCGTTACCGCCCTTCTAGGAGGGTTATTCTAGAAGTTGATCCCTCGTATTTGCTGAGGGACTTGACATTTATTTGAGGTAGAAATAGCAGCTGAGATGAGTGACATAAACAACACGGAGGGACCAGTGCCACGAGGGAGTCTAACTGGCGCCTTCGGCCCTGCTGGCGGATAGCACCTCTCTCCTACACCAGGTGACCGGCCAGCGTGTGCACGACTTGGCCCGAATGCCCGTTTCCTGCAGGCGATGGCGAGCATCCCGGCGGCCTGCAGAGGCCCTGGTCTCCTGTGGGTGAGGCTCTCCTCAGCAGAAACCAAGCTTGCAGAAGCGGGGCTACTTTGATGGCGCTAATTATCATTAATTGCGGTTCCTCACACCTGTCCTCATTATTATTTTGAGAAGAATCTCAGGTACATAAGGTGATAACGGACCAACATCCTTCACACCGGGTAGATGATACGTTAATAAAGAAACGTAGAAGCTCAGGGGGCTCTTTGTTCTCGGCAATAGAACAATGTAACTTCCATCCTTTATTTAACGGTATGGCTCTTCAGTGACAGAGGTTCTGGGGCCTCTCGATTATGATCATAACTAGGACACACAGACTGGCTTTAAGAGAAAAGGCCCAACAGGGCGGGTCAGTGCTCCCCTGAGACACACCCAGGCATCAGAAAGCCACACAGAGGAGCTTTCTTCACGTGAAAACCACAACACACACGGGCGGCAGACGTGACGGTGGAGAAAGGCATCCTTCCTGCGTCCAGCCCTCCCCTCGCTTGAGCGTCCGAGGACGCCGGGGCGGGCTGTTAGCAGCAGCCATGGGTCGAGCGGTGTCCCCTTCACGGCAGCAGCGGGCGGTGCTCTGAGGCAAAGACCTTGTGCTGAGTGACTGAATCTAGAGGAAGAGAAGCAGGTTAGCACTGACAATGGCCAGCATGTGGTAAGACGACAGACTCACCACAGATACACAAATCATCTGTAAAATCGTCAGTGGTCCTGGGCAGCACGGTCCGTTCGTCCACAGGTCCATGTGGCACATGTGGCTATTTAAAATGAAGCAAAATCACATCAGTGATTCAGTTCCTCAGTCACACCAGCCACATCTCAAAGGCTCAGTCGTCACGTATCCTATTAGATGTAGCACACACAGGGCATGCCCTTCATGGCAGAACGTTCTAGTAGACAGGAAAGTCTGCCCAGTCCACGATGTGGGAGATCCAAATTCTAATCTCAGCTACAGCAAGTACTCTTTGGTACAAGGCAGAGTATAAATAATGAAAATCCCATGAAGGGCCCTGGCGCAGGGTGAGCCACAGGTGCAGGGGAAGGGGCCACACAGCTGTGCCTGCAGCCGCCCCAGGCAGCCCCTTACCCTTAATGCCGGACGGCTGCCTGCTTCCGGCCCTTCTGCTGCTGCTAGAATGAGGGAGGTGTGCAGTGGGCTGTCAGTGCTGACTGACTGACTTATTCATTAGTAGTATTATCCAGAGGGTGAACAATGACTGTATATTTGGAGGACCTTAAGAAGTCAGGGTGATGAGCAATGGGACATGGAAAGCTTTGGTGGTTGTGAGATACAGAGCAGAAAAAATGGGTTTCTTTTATGAATAAAATGAAAAAAATAGCTTAGCTTAGTTATAGCTCAAGCCAGTGCCCCAGAATTTAATCACAGCCCTCCCACTACAAATGCACTTCCACACAGGCGGTCTGACCTGGTAGCTACATCTCAGAGGATCCTTAATGTTTGCTATATATATTATATACATCATATAATTATAATTAATACATACAATAGAACCTTAACAGTTATTACTGATACCCCGCATACCACTTAACTCTCTCTACAACACTCAGGTATTATTATGCTTTACATTTTAATGTTATTAGTCCTTTATTCACGATTTGTGTTGCATATATTTGCTGTTTGTTGCTTGCCTTTTGCCTTTTCTTATGCAAACGTTTATTTATATATTCAAATCACATCAATCTTTTATTGCATTTGGATTTTGAATCACAGGTAGAAAGCCTTCCCTATACCTGGTTATAAAATAATTCAGCCATATCTTCTTCCAGGTTTTAAAAAACCTGTTGATTCAATTTTTACATTTAGATTTCTGACAGGATGTCATTTTCGAAAGCCAGAGAAGACTGCCAAAAGGATGATGCTTTTTCTTAATTAATCTAAAAATCCAATATAATCCCCAAATTCCAAATGTTTGTTTTAAAAAAAACTTGACACGCTTCTTCTGAAGTTTATATGGGGGAAAAATGCACCGGAAGACAACTTTGAAGAAGAAGACTGCGAGAGAATTTGACATACTAGATAGTGAAACATACTATAAAATTACGGTAGTAAAACAGGTAATTAGCACAGAATAGATAAATAGATCAGTGGAAGAGAACAAACTCCAGAAACCCACCCGTGCATATGTGGGAGTTTAAGAGCTGATTCAAGGGGGCATTAAAAATCAGTGGAGAATAGCTAAGTTATTAAAGAGATGGGATGATCCCTTATATTCCCACAATGACTGCATTACAGATGGATTAATGCTCTAAACATTAAAAAACTGTGAAAGTATTAATAGAGACAGGAGATGAGTTTAAAATTCAGGGTAGGGAAACCTTCCTAAGTGAAACCTCAGTGTAGGTGCTGTGGAGAAACGGAGGTATTTGATTCCATCCAGAATAATAATTAAAAATTAGGGCTTCCCTGGTGGCGCAGTGGTTGGGAGTCCGCCTGCTGATGCAGGGGACACGCGTTCGTGCCCCGGTCCGGGAAGAATCCCACATGCCGCAGAGCGGCTGGGCCCGTGAGCCATGGCCGCTGAGCCTGCGCGTCCGGAGCCTGTGCTCCGCAACGGGAGAGGCCACAGCAGTGAGAGGCCCGCATACCACAAAAAAAAAAAAAAAAAAAATTAAAACCCATAGAAAACACCATAAACAAACATAAGAGACAAAGAGGATCTTATAGTTATCACAAAAGGTTACAGTTCATACTATACAAATATGCTGTAAAACAATGTGGAAAAGAGAAACAGCCCAATGTAAAAACAGGCAAGAGATGAGAACTGGCCGTTCATGACCTATGAATCCCCCCTCTAGGTACTCGTGCTCATGAGTAACTGAGTAATTACGGCATATACGTTAAGTAATGAGATCACCAAATACTGAAAATATGGGTAAAGTCTGGTACCGGTGAGGGTCTGGGGAACGGGAATATCCAGGTACTGTTAGTGAGACTGTAAGCTGGTACAGCTGTGTGGATCAAGGTTTAAGGTACACACAACCCTAGGGCTCAGTAATTCCTCTTCTACGAATCCCTTTTACAGAAATACTCCCCCTGGGACTGGGCCACACTAATTATAGCTCAACACAGTCTCTTAAAATTGAATTCAAATCATTCCAGTTACAACACACACACACACACACACACACACACACACACACACACACACAGAATTTATAGAAGCAGAAGCAGTGGAAATAACCCCAAATGTCTAATTGTAAGGAGTGTGTAAATTAATCACAGCACCTCCAATGGTTAAAAAGGATGAGGTTACTGTTTGTGTTAAAATGGAAGGATCTTCTAAACACAGAGTTGGGATAAAAACTCATGAACGATAGATCCTCCTTTTATAGAAAACAAACCCTCAATGCATATGTTTATATACATTTATTTCTATGTAAATACGTGTTAAATCTGAAACACACAGTTCAATCTTTAGTGTCGTTACTTTAGGGAAGGGTAGTAAGATTTTGGGTCTTTATGTATTTCTCTATTGTTTGAATTCTTTGACCATGAAATCAAGCGTCACTGTACACCATCCATCCATCCATCCATCCATCCATCCATCGTTGTGGGGAAAAAAGACTGGCTGGAGAAGGGTCCCGTTTTAAATTCAGATAAAACAGAAGCTACAACAAAGGCCTGTGGCTGGCCCCTCCCACCTCTTCGATGGTGCTGCCTGAGGAATTAACCCCCTGCGCACGGTGCCGTGCAGAGTGGGACCAGGAGAACACTTGAGGACTGAGTAATAGCTGAGAGCCAGGACAGCTGTGTCCAGGGAGCCCCTCTCGGCTCCAAGTTCCCTGCTGTAAACACACGCATGGAGAGTGGTTTCTATCCAAGTTCATTTGGCATCTGAAGACAGCCACGTCCCCAGATTCCAGTGTCATGTCAGGTGCACGATCCTCAAACACCCCATAAAACATGACCACAAGACAGATGTTAGAGCAATGCCCGTCCCAGCCAGCAGAAAGGCAGACAAATAGTACACAAGCAGCTCCCATGAAATTTAAATTGGAAAGAAAAAAACCCAGGTTTGGTTTGTTTGTTTTTTGAACACAGTTATTCAGCGGGTCTTGGCACACGTATCTGCACACGTTAAAGTTCACTGGCCATGATTCTGTGTGCTTGGGATGTGGAATCAACATGCCACCAATGCTTTTTTTTTTTCTTTTTTTTAATAGTGGGACAGGCAAGTCACTTTATTGAACTAAGACTCCAATTGCCAACAGCCGGACGTGGCTAACGGTCCTTGTGCAGAGTTTGGGGACCCTCAGGGTGCTGCTGGGAGCTTTATCTTGACTTACCAAAATGAGCTATGAATTTTAGGGCTGGGAAACCTCAGTATCTGTTTAGCCAGATATCCACGCATAAGGGGTCACCTCTACTACTCTGCAGAGCGAGGGTCCCCCAGCAGACGCCAAATGTTCCTGAAGTCCTTTCTGATGCTGGGCCCGGCCCGTACTTCTCTCTGGACCCACACCGAGCAAGTCTGTCTCCCTCTGCACGTTGATTCCTCTTCTGAATAAACCAGTCCCTTCTCTGCTTCTTCACGGATCCTTACCGTTCTCCCGGGGGCTTAGAACCCAAGTCCAGGACTCATCTTCTATTCTCTTTCCTAACACAGCACAGTGTCCAATCTGCCAGCAAGTGCAATTGGCTCCAGAGTTTTTATTTAACATATTAAACAGCTTCACACCACCTCCATCGATAGTACCCTGGTCCTAACCACCATCACTTATCACCTGAGTCACTGCAAGAGCCTAAGATCACTCTCTCTGCTTCTATTTAAAAATATGTCTTAGAGCCCATTTCCCCTTCTTAAAATCCTTTGACTTCTATTTATTCTTAGAACAAAAACCACACCTCTAACTACTGTCCCCCAGGCCTTGTCTGGTCCAGGCTCTGCTGCTTCCCCCCGCATCGCTCTGTGCTCTAGACCCACTGCCTCTGCCCACCTCTCATCCTTGACCCTAACTGTTCCCTTAGCTCCACATGAGCTCATCCCTCTGGACCACATTCAGAGCTCAGCTCAAACACAGCTCCTCGGTAAGGAGCCCACCTCAATGTCTCTCTCCATACTCATACCCTGTTTTCTTCATAGCATTTATCACCGTCCGGATTAAAAAGAAATGCCCATCTTTAGAATGTAAGTCCCACGGGAAAAGGGCTGTACCCTTTTGAGAGATGCTCAAGAAATACTGTGTAAGTGAATGAATGACCTGATGCCATGCGGAATATCTGAAGGAAAGAGCAGTTCTCAGCATTTTTTTTCTGCTCTGATATTGGGCTGGAGACGTTCACATATCTGATATTTTTCCAAGGGTATAGCGCGAATTTGCACTGTGTCTTAGACAAGACAATCTAGTTTATTCCTAGCATGCCAACTTTTCCTTTCCACCCAAGAAACATGAGTGAAATGATACGACAGGGCTAGCTTTGAGTTCACTATATTTCTGTTACATTTACTACTGGGCATCGGAATACTAATGATTTTAGTAAGTGGATCATAAATAAAGACCAATCTTGCTGAATTGGTTACAACGATTCTCTTAGATTTTTCTAGATACACAACTATATCGTAGGCAAATAAAATGATTTTTCCCTTCCTTTCTAATTCTGATCCTTCGTTTGTGTTTCTTATTTTATCCCCTTGACTAGGAACTCTAGAACGCTGCTGAGACACAAGGGTTAATAGCCATATGTATTTTGTACCTGACTTAAACCTTAAACTAAGATTTTCACTGTTAAATATATGTTGTAGGTTTTTTATAGATACCCTTCACTGTGTGAAGAAAGTGCTCTTATTCCTAGCTGATGAAGTGTTTTTTGTTTTTATCATAAGTGGGTACTGCATTTTCTCTAATGCTTTTTAACATCTACTGAGAAAAATCAATGGATTAGGAAAAAAGATTGAATGATATTTATTTCTACATTCTTTGGTTAAACTCTACCTGACTATATGTTTCTTAACACACTGCTAAATTTAATCTGTAAATATTTTATTTGGGATTTTTTTTTTTTTTTTCCTGAGGTACGCGGTTCTCTCAACGTTGGGGCCCCTCCCATCACGGAGCACAGGCTCCGGACGCGCAGGCCCAGCGGCCGTGGCTCACGGGCCCAGCCGCTCCGCGGCATGTGAGATCCTCCCGGACCGGGGCACGAACCCGCGTCCCCTGCATTGGCAGGCGGACTCTCAACCACTGCGCCATCAGGGAAGCCCTATTTGGGATTTTAATATCTATATTCACAAACGAGTTTGGGCTAGCCTCGTAAAATGAGGTGAATAGCTTTTCTATGCAGTAATGTGTAATGTTTGGTAAAATTTACTGTTAAAACTATCTAGGCGGAGGCGTCTTAAAAACGATTTTCTTGTGGTAAAACAGTCATAACCTAAAATTTACCATTTAAGCCATTTTAAGTGTACAATTCAGTGGCATTAAGTACATTCACAATGCTGTGCAACCATGACCGCTCCTCATTTCCAGAACTTTCTCATAATCCCAAACACGATCTCTGTGCCCATTAAGCAATAACTCCCCATTCCCCTCCCCCCACCTTAGACGCGATTACCCTCTGTTATAATTTCTCGATGAATCTGCCTGTTCTAGGTAACTCATAGAAGTGGAATCATACAGTACCTGTCCTTTTGTGACTGGCTTCACTTTAACATAATGTTTTCAAGGTTCGTTAATGTTGCAGGTTTAAGAACAGCTTTCCTTTGTAGGGCTGGATAGTATTCTACTGTATGTGTGTATCCCATTTTGTTATCCATTCATCTGTTAATGGACACTTGGTTGCTTCTGCCTCTTAGCTGTTGTGAACGATACTGCTGTAAACACGGGCGTGTAAATATTTGAGTCCCTGCTTTCAAATCTTTTGGATATGTATCTAGAATTGGAATTACTAGGTCATAGGGTAGTTTGTTTGTTTTTTAATTTTTTGAGGAACTGACGTTTTACATTCCTGCCGACAGTACACGAGATTCCACTCTCTCCACGGTTTGTTTTGATAATAGCTGTGGTTTTGATATGCATTTCTCTAATGATTAGTGATGCCCACCATCTTTTCATGTGCTGATGTCGTCACTGGAGAAAGGTCTAATCAACTCCTTTGCCCGTTTTGTACTCAGGTTTTTTCGTTGTTGAGTTGTAAGAGTTCTTTATAGCTTTCGGATATTAACCACTATTATTTCCAAGTAGCTTTTAAGAGCGGTGGTCACCTTTTTTCTTGCATGTGTCCAAGTCACTTGAGACAGAGACGGGCGAGTCAGTCCTTCAGGTCTCCCAGGCAGATGAGAGCAAATAAAGTCTCTGTTCAGGGAGGGGAACTGGGAAACCAAGACTGTCGGGGTGAGTAAATGGCACAGGACTTTCCTACTGCTGTAAACATGGCTTTGCTTGGTTGGGCGTTTGCCTGGTGGCCGTAAAGCTTTGATGTTTTTCCCGGAGCTCCTGAAAAGTTGGTTCTGACGGCTTCTGCTTGTTTCTTCCACGTTTCTGTGGGGAGACAAGGGCCTGGAGCTTCCCAGTGTGCCATCTTGCTGCCATCACTCTGCAGGCGACTTTCGTGTCAGGTGGTGAGGCATCCTTCAGATTACAATTCATTTTTTTTTTAATGGTTGAAACTGTTTAGATTTTCTATTTCTTGAATCGATTTTGGTAACATTTTTCTAGAAATTATCCATCTTGCCTATTTTTAAATTTACTGGCATAAAGTTATTCATCATGAGCTCACGATTTTTAGCTATCCTTACTGTATCTGTGGTTGTAGCCCCAATTTCATTCTTAGTTTTGTTCATTGGACTCTCTTCTTTTTCACTGTTTCTAGAATTTTGATTTTGTTTTCCTCTCCCCCCCACCCAAAGAACAGATTTTTCTCTTTGCTTCAATTTTGTTAATGTTTGATGTTCTCTTTAGTCTTTCTTTCTCCTACATCCCTCTGTATTAACTTCTTGCTACATATTCATCTTCAAGTGCCACAGTTTAAGAAAAATTGAGTCAAAAAGGAAAATGAGATAATTTAATCCGCTGACTTTCCCTCTTCCTGCAAATCGGGGAAAGCTTCTTGTGCCTGTGCTTTGACGTGGACACGCTGAGCTCAGCCCAGCTTGTGGGGTGTTGGGGTCCGTCCCGCGCAATTTGAGAACCACCGCGGTGGTGGGTGCACGAGTGAGGAGAAGGTGCGGTGACCGAGCTGCACGAGATCTGACTCTTTACAAACGCAGACTCTCGGCTGGGAGGTGGGCAACCAGGAACTCTGGGTCTGCAATTCACCACGTGGCTCTGGCCCAGGAATTCAGATTCCTCACTCTCTTCATCTCCAAAACGAGTCGTTTCCTGTCGATCATCTCAGAATTCATTTCGAGCAGCTTCACTCTGATAGGGCTGCCATCACCAAACACTGCCCATCGTGTGGCTTGAACAACAGACATTATTTTCTCACGGTCGTCAGCCGGGTGGGTTTCTCCCGAGGCCTCGCTCCTTCTCTGTCCTCACGAGGTCCTTCCTCTGTGCGCACACCCCTAGTGTCTCTTCCCCTTATAAGGTCATCGGTCCACATAGATCAGGGCCACACTTATGACCTCATTCCGCTTTAGTCACCTCTTTAGGGGCCTTGTCTCCACACACAGTCGCAGCCTAAGGTGTGGGATTTAGGACTTCAGCACAGGACTCTGTGGGGACCAGCTCAGCCCACAGCACGAGCTCCATCACTTAGGCAGTTAGCGATGAACACCGTAAACCTAACATGCAACAACAGCGCAAACCTGTAACACAGACGAGATGCTCCTAGGATCCCTGATGGTGTCTCCATGGTCAGGAGACCCTAGGGCCTGGGGCTGTAACAAACGCCCTGTTCAGAGCGCGTGGGTCTGAGCCAGTCTCGTGTCAGCCCTCAGTGGAGACGGCCATCCTGCCAGCGTGCACGAGGCCCACGCGCTATCAGTGATTTTTCCCTGAGGACACTGACATGGGGAGACATTCAAATCAAATGCTTTTTTATAAGTTATAAGAAAGTCATGCCGAGGCAAGACTTCTTTTTTTTCTTTGGCAAGGCTGTTGAGACTATTACATTATGTTCCCACAATAGTATAAAATGTATGTTTTATCACTTGAATGTAGCCCAGACAATAAAAGGGCGCCCGAGACTGGAAACGTGCCTATGAGAAAGGCCAAACCAACCTGCAGTGATAAGACCAGTGGGGATAAAAAGAGTGAAAAGTGGTTACAGCTCAGGCCGCTGACCTGCCATGGATGCCCATGGGCCCCGCCACGCCAGCGGTACCTCAGACCCCAGGGTCTTCGTCTCTTAATGTGTAAGATGGGAACTATACTCTGTGGGCGTGCGGAGGAAACCAGAGTACTGGAAAGTGCTTCAAAACATAATACGTCTTTACCAACATCAGGTAAAGGTGACATTTTTCTTCCTGCTGCCGGAAATCTGACTTTTGTTTTCCCGTGTATTTTCATACATATTCAAGTGCCGCAAGTGTGGTCTTTCTTAAAAATCCCCATTCCTCCTCCTGGGTGAATGATTCATCAAGAATCTTGGCCTAAGTATGCTGCTGTTTCAGGGAAAACAGACTCTGGGGAATGACTTGGGAACACAATCGGGACGGGTCCAGTGGCTTCGTCAGAAGGCAGCTCGGTGTGTGTGAGCTTCTGCTCGGAGCCAGTGAGTAAGACGTGGCTTAAGTTTCACGTGTGGAGCCCTAGTGGGAGACTTCTTAAGTTCACACCGTTCTAGGCCAGCAACACCAGGCGGTAGGATGATCATTTAACAGTTTTTAAAAAAATATTCAAAAACATTGGGTCATCGTTTTTAAGATACAGTGAAGGGATAAAAGTTTTATCGGACAGATTACAGCGCTAGGACGTCAAAGGTCCTGGGGAAAGTGTCTACGTCTGCCCCCGCCAAGGGGGAGTTTCTAATGGCCAAAAAAGTCTCCTCCTTGTCTATCCCCTGTGACTCTATTAGGTCTGCAAAAACAAAGACCCCATAAAATATAGGAATAAGTGTAAAGGTACTAAAAAATCCTAGAACCTGGGCTTCCCTGGTGGCGCGGTGGTTGAGAGTCCGCCTGCCGATGCAGGGGACACGGGTTCGTGCCCCGGTCCGGGAAGATCCCACATGCCGCGGAGCGGCTGGGCCCGTGAGCCGTGGCCGCTGAGCCTGCGCGTCCGGAGCCTGTGCTCCGCAACGGGAGAGGCCACGGCAGTGAGAGGCCCGCGTACCGCAAAAAAAAAAAAAAAAAAAAAAAAAAAAAAATCCTAGAACCTTTATTTTGGAAGGTAAATTACAAATCTGAAAGTGGGCACACCAAGCTACGTTCAAGATTTTAAAAACAGTTTGAATAAAATAATGAGCTCTCAGGGATTCGACCTCACACAGCACCTGATATTCTAGTTGGAACAACTCTAGTTGATAAATTCTGAGTACTGCTTTTCATAAGTTATCACAAAATGACTTTTAAACTGGTGCTTTAACATGGTTTTAATTTTAATTTAAAAGTGGTTTTATTGGTCATTTTAATTTCACATTTTGACAATAAAATATTCTCTGGAAGTGTCTGTACTGAAAGCTAATGGGAAGGATAAAAGTCTCCAAGAGAGACAATGCTGCTTTGGCAAAAGGTCAGGAACGATTTTTTACGTGTCAGTGTGTCCCGTTGCCCGGCGGTCCTGGACGCTGCCCCCTGCAGATGGGAGAGATATTGCACCCCCGTGTTGTCTCCTCCGATCATCGTGTTTACTACTCGGTCTTGTACACGAGGTAAGTAAAATTAGGTCCAGAGAGACCCAGGTGACTTGCATCTGGTCAGAGAATAAGCTAGTGGCAGAAAAGGTGATGCCCTAGATTGTGTGTTTTGTAGGTCTGTGCATATGTGTAGAGACAGAAAAATGAAATCTCCTTCATCTGCACAAAGCTGGAGCTATTGTATCGTACTTCCGTTCAGAAAGAGATGCATATAAACTAAAAGAACATGTATTTTTCAAGTATTTAACACTCAAGCGACAAGGCTGGGGAGGACCCAGTGCAGACGGGGCCTCGGGACTGATGTTACAGGTGAGGACTTCACCATGCCGAGAGCCGAGGATTCCAGGACACACAGTACCTGGGAGGTGCCCAGGGCACACGTAGATGGTACGATCAATGAGAAATCAGAAACAGGACATGAATTATGGGAGGGGAAAGAAACAAAAACCTAGGTCCGCAGTTCCAGCTCTGAGACTCAAAGAACTCCAAAGGGCCCTGTGGAAATTACACCCTGGGCTTCAAGCAGGTAGACATTCGCCTCCTGAAAACCCACCATCGGGGGGTCAAGTGGCCAAACCCCAGGAGGAACCAGGCTGACTTGTGCACAATCCATGCACAGAAGTGCGCCAGGGCCAGGAAGGGGCCGGCTGCGGTCCCCAACCTGGAAATAAGAGGAGTGCAGACCTAGGCTTCGGCCCTCTGCACGGCGCATGATTGCAGACTTTGGAAAGACTGGTTGTTGATGTGGGCTGTTGATATCAATCCTGTGCACAGTTCTGTTAGCTGAATGAGGCTCTTTTTTTTTTTTTTTCTTTTTTTGCGGTACGCGGGCCTCTCACTGTTGTGGCCTCTCCCGTTGCGGAGCACAGGCTCCGGACGCGCAGGCTCAGCGGCCATGGCTCAGGGGCCCAGCCGCTCCGCGGCATGTGGGATCTTCCCAGACCGGGGCACGAACCCGTGTCCCCTGCATCGGCGAGCGGACTCTCAACCACTGCGCCGCCAGGGAAGCCTGAGGCTCCTTTTTTAAAGCACAATTCTGGTCTCTAGTCGGTGTCATTTTGATACATGCACTTTTCTAAAAACCAAAACCAGAACTTCTGTTTCAGAACACTGGATGTTTTGAGGGCTATATTCTTGGCATTTAGAAAAGAGTAAACAGCCTCTCTTGGCTTCTGGACTGTAGCTAAAACCATAGGTATTTTGAAATTAGTTTCCAGGCAAAGAATAAATTACTCTGCACCAGAAAGTAAAAAATGACTTTTGATTGTCATACTTTAAAAATATATCAAAGGCTGACCAACAGTCACTTAAAAGATATTCATAAAATGTGGTTATTATAAATGAATGCAACCTGGACAAACATGGTCTCTGCTAATGTGTCAAAGGATAATGTCTAGGAAGCGGTGAGAAAAGCCAGAAGTTTGGGATTTAGAGACAAGGAAAGCAAAAGGAAGACTGAAAAAGAAACCTAGGCAGAGAGGGAGAGCGAGCACACTTAAGACGTAAGGATCTTGGCCAAAAGTGCTGAAACAGGGCTCGTTCAATGTCATGGCTTGAACTATGTCCCCCAAAGCCCACAGGTTGAAGCCCGAACCCCCAGGACCTCAGAATGGGGCTGTGTTTGGGAAAAGGGCCTTTAAAGAGCTACTTAAATTGAGGTCATGAGGGTGGGCCCTAATCCAGTGACTGGTGTCCTTATAAGAGGAGATGGGGACGTGCAGGGAAGGCCACGTGAAGACACAGGGAGAGACGGCCCCCTGCAAGCAGGAGCGACGCCGCGGAGAAAGCAGCCCCGAGGACACTTTGATCTCAGACGCCTGGTCCCCAGGGCTGAGAATACCTCCCTGCTGTCTCAGCCCCGTGGTCTGTGGTGCCGTACCGCAGCCAGGCCGACTAGTACGTTCATCCAAACCCAGTGGAGCCCCAAGTTCACCCCACCATGCTCGACTACATCACATACGCTGCCCGAGTCTGCCTCCCCTGTGCCCCTGCAGCCCCCAGAGCTGGGGTAACAGACGAAGCCCCTTGTTGCTGGTGTCAGCCTCCAGCCTCCCAGGAATCGGGGCTCATCTGGCACTACCTCCTCCCCTGCAGGCTCGAGGGGGGTGTTTTGCCCAACGTAGCAGAATCGACGCCAGACACCCACGTCACATTCACACGACACTTGCTTTTAGAAATAAAAGCCCCAGTCCTTTTGTGCTAAAACGCACCACTTGGAGCACGCGGACAAACGAGCATCAGGACAAGTGCCTGAAAGGGAGGGGGAGGGACAGTGGCGGGTCCTGGCAGCCGGCGCTGGCCGAGACCCCAGCCGCAGAGCGAGGCAGTCACGCAGTGGGAGGGCCCAGGAGCTGGGGGCGGCCAGGCTGGTGCCGTGGCCTCACGGCTGGGGCAGCTCGGGGTCTACTGGGTCTTTCACACGAGCCGGGAGATCAAGTGGCACAATTCTAATAGGATTTCCTTTGTCCCCGCGAACTGCACCTGGGCTGACAGTAAAAAGCAGGAATGTCTAGGTGGGCTTGTAACAGATGAAAGTCACAGGAGGGTTTTTCTCTTTTTACAGGACTCTGTTAAGGCAGATACGTGGACACTGAGATATCCGGCAGAGGCCCCCAGGCTGCGTGCAAGGGGGCATGGGCCTGAGGCTCCCCTCTGAAACCTGGTCCAGTGGCCAGGCTCTGAAGGGGACCCCCAATGGCTACTGCAATCACAAGGCACCTCCCTGTTACCCCCGAGCCCCCCCCCCCCAGGACACAGCGTCGTCTTGTGCATGGGCTCCTACCTAAGATCCACCTTTCCGACAGGTACGTGACTGTCGCCGCCTTCTTTCTTGGGACGGGTCCGATGAAGATGCTGGCCTGGCGAGGGATGTGCGTGACCCAAACCCCGCACAGCACGACCAGCTCCCCCAGCTTGGCTCTGAGCAGGCCACCGGCCGGGGTAATGAACACGGTCGGCTGATCGGCAAACAGGGCTCCCCGGTACCGCCTGGTGGACGAGAGGCGCTCCTGGCGGCAGAACTGTGGGCAAAGGCGGGGGGAGGGTTACTCCCAACCAATTCATTGTTCACAACAGGCCGACTGCAAGGCTCACGTCCTTTTTCAGAAAAAGAACAAACTGAAGGTGAGGTTGCACACACTCAGTGAATTCTGAGGATCCAGGGGAGATGATGCCATTTAATGATAACGACGGATAATAAGCAGTGACGTTTCCTGGAGCAGCCTACAGGCAAAACTCCAAGCAAACAAATTTATAGGGAAAAAAAAAAATGTTTAGGCCTTTGAATTACTACAAATTCTAAACCAAATTATTGAAAAGTAATCAACTGTTCAACTGAGGGAGGAGAACGGCCTCTGCATTCTGAGTAACCCAGAGGAATGTGGAGGCAGGAGCCTTGCGGGACACAAGTGCCCTCGGCACCGGGACAGCATCCTTCGTCCCGGGCTCAGGGTTCCCGGAGCAAGTGACGCCACAGCCCCGAATGGCTGTAAATCCAGCCTCATGGGGTCAAGGGTGTAAATGGCAAAGCACAGAGCAGAAGTCCTAGCTGTGCCCTGCTAGGCCAGGTCGGGGAGGGGTGCGTCCTGATGGAGGGGGGAGATGATGGGACGGGGTTCCGAGACGGGGGCCTTGAACTGCCCGCCCTTCTGTGCTGATAAAGTCACGTCGGCCGGCTGGCCAGAGGCACAGTGGGGGAGGCCCCGCTGTGCTACACGCTCATGTCACTAACTCCAGGTTCATAAAGACCTCTCTATGTGCAAATGCCCTCTGGGATATGTTGACGGTTATCTGCCATCCACATCTGAGTGCTTTAACCCGCATGTTTCCCTGAGGACAGAACTGAACATCTGAGATCAGCAGCTCAGAGAAATTAAGGACTTTGACGGGAGGTCTGTGGGAAAAGAGATGAAGGGGTGCCTCTCAGAGGAGGGGCCCGGGGGGGCGGGTGAGGGAGCGCCCGTTACCCAGAGGACAGTGGGTGGCTAGTACGGGAGAGGGGCTGACCCCGGGGTGGGCAGGCAGCGAAGAAGGTGTTCCTCAGTCCTCCAGTCCCACAAAGTCTGAGAAAGAAGAAATTGTCCCCCTACTAGGTTTTTATGCTCCTTTCCTTTTGAAGAAGACGATCCTACTGTAACAGTGACATCAGCAACAACAAAAACCCCCCCAAGACCCCACTGCAACATCAGTGGAGCTGATTTGATAAACAAGACCGTGGATTCGTTCTCTTTTCTCACCCCAGCCTTGAATTTTGCCGTAAGCTTTGATACATTTCACAGCTTCCCTTCGACTTGGGTACCTAACAGGACAAATGACCATTCTCCCCGTGGGGTACCTTCGTTCACGCTGTCACTTACTCCCAACATCCCTGAGACGCAGGGAGTGGAAAGAGTCATTCCTTTAATTTTTGCAGATGAAGACACTGAGGCAGAAGAGATTTGCTTTGGTTCAACGTGACTCGAGCTGCAAGGAAAAACCCACCATCCGTAAACTCAGTGAATCACTGGGCCACCCTGCCCTGAAGCTGGGGATCAAGAATCTTACTAAAGTTGGATGTAGTCACACGTCCTAAAAAGTAGCTGCAGAGGTTGATAACTGAAACAATACCGAAAGGAATACAGTAAGCTGAGTGTCCCTGGGCTTTCTGTTACTCAAATCCACTCCTGTCTTTTCCTCCTTAACGGCAAGGCATGGTGGTTTTTTGGGTGCTGACGTCTGCAGGGCCATGTGTTCAAGATAGGGGTCCCTTCCCAGCCCAAGGGGAAGACTCAGGCTGGGTCCAAGCCAACCACAGGGATCCCCTTTCCCTTTCGAAGGACAGGGTCAAGCGTGGGCTGGACCCATCCCGGCCAGTGGGACCTGAGAGTGAGCCTGCTGGGGGCAGTTTTTCCTCACCTACTAACATAAGCAACTTTGTCCTGTCGACAAAGGACACCCAGAATTCCTGAAGCCACCCGAGGACCCCGGACACCCTGAGAACAAGCAAGTGGGAAGAGGGGAAGCCCTGGATCCCAGGTAACAAATGCTTCTAAGCCACTGGCCTGACCAAACTGGGAACTGTCCTCCTCTTGTCCTTTTAATGTCAGGAAAAAAAAAAAAAATCTTCATTTTTAAGCTACTCTTCGTTGAGGTTTTTGTTTGCAGAAGCCCAAGCAACCGAACGCTGCAGTTCTCATGACCCTGCCCCTTACCCAGAGGTGAGAGTTTGCTGTATATTTTTCTAAATTCTGTACAACACACATATACTTGGGATACAGTTTTTCTTGATCAAGGATGTATCTTGGTACACAGAAGAGCAGTAACTCAAACCTGTTTTTAACCCAGCAGAAAGGACGTAAGTGAGCCTTTCTCATGTTGAGAATGAGCCTTCGGAAGCTAAGTTGATGCTTCCTTCTTCTCCCGCCCATATTTATTGAACACTTACTCTCTACCAGGCACGTGCAAAGTGCCAGGAAGCAAAGCTGATTGAGATGCAGTCCCTGACTTCAGTTTAAAGCACGTACTGCAAAAGTCAATAAATGAAAACGCTTCCCTTTATTTATTTATTCAGCTTGCAATCAGAGGAAGTAAAGAATTACAAGGATCTGATTCTTCACTCAAAATAATTGAGACTAGGTGCGTGCTGACTTTCCGAGCCTAAGTAAAATAATTTCTGGGGAAGTTTAATCAAGATTTAGTTTACTTAAAATTAAATTTAGGAATTTATCCTCCAAATACACTCCCCGATGTATGTAAGGACATGTGTGTAGAGGAGTTCATTGCCACAGAAACAGCGATGATTGGCAGGTTTTTTATAAATATAATAGGACACCAGATTCTTCTTACTGCTGAGTTTTAGTTAAAACCTTCCGCTTACTGAAATGAGTTAAGTATGGGATACTCCCCCAATACTCCCTTTACTGTCCTCAGTCCCCGTGCTTTTGCTTCCTGGGTCCTCGTGACTGATGGGCCTCAGATGTACCAGTGCAGCCTTACCCTGGAGCCCAGGCTCTGCTCTGAAGGCACCGATCATAAAACTGCTTGACGTTGCCGTAAGGGTTCTGACTGCGGCAGTCAACTTTCCTGTCTAGCAAAGCATCATTCTGTCCCCACGGGTACGTTGTAAACAATGAGAATTGTGAGGCTGCGAGCAGCCCAGGTTAACAGAGCGGCCGAGGGAGCTCTACACGCCCTGTGACACGTACCTCCATCCAGCTTCCCCCCGACAGGCCTGCTTTCACTGCAAGCCTTTTGGTACAACAATTCATGGCCATTTGCTCTAAACCCTAATTTCATTTCAAGCTTTTCGACACACATACACCTGCCACCAACTGCCAGGAAAAGGAGTCTGGGCGGGGCATGTGGGCATTATTACAGGGTGGTGGAGGGTGGTGTGTTATTGTTTCCCTCTGAGGTGACCTCAGAAACCAGGTTTATCCACGTGGACTTAGAAGGTTCTGGCTAAAAATGATTAAAAGAAAGACAAGTTAAAAAAAATCATAACTCATATCACTGTAAAAGGAACATTTAAGATGTGTTCATTTTATTTAACTCTGACAGATGCTACACCGGTTCAAAGGAGAAACAGATAACACATTTATAGATTAGAAATACTGAAATGAAGTTGCACATGGACCAAAATATTGGCTTTTCCGTGGGGTAGGGGGATATTCCCTTCACCAGACAGATTTCACTTCTAGCCCACAGACAAGAATCGTGTGCACTGACAGTAGGTCTTTACGGCCTAGGGTTGTGAAACAGCTCAAAGGCAATGAAAGCTGGAAGCAGATAACCTGGGGATGGTGTGGGGTGCGTGGGCTATGAAGTATAGTTTTCCAGTGAGGCGCAACTTTTCCCCACAGAGCCCAGGATGCTTGTTTACCAAAGGAGATCGTGGAAGAAAGGAGGATCAAGTGGAATTTACTGACAGCTCTGGACTAAAGGAGCCTCCAAAGTAACAGGCCAGGCCAGGAGTCTGGGTGAAGCTGGGGTGCAGTTCCCACTCTTCTCTGTGAGTGGCGGCGTAAGATGATCATCACGCAGATGTGTATGTGGATGCATGTGTACATACATGACAAGGAGGCAGCTGGAAGGAGGCAGAAATCTCCCTCTGTCATGAGATCTTCGTTTGAACCCTTGGTTGTAGAGGATCAGTACTACTGAAGGGTCTCAGTTAAGGCCAAAGAGCCACTGGCTCTGCTTTATAAAATGTGGCCTTTGCGTTTGTGCCGTCATTAAAAAAGCTATACTGCCTTAACAGGTTAGCTCAGAACCTTCCAGCCTCTTCACACAGAAGTCAGTCAAGGGGGACCACACTGTTTACAGAGCAAAGCTGAGGGGAACCGCCCCCTGCCAACCCTGTGCTTCTAGCTTCAGTGACCCCCGGGTATTCGTCCCCGACCCAGACGTCTCCCCACCCTGAACCCCAAACAGGGGAGGGTGTTGACGGTTCATTTACTCCGGACGTGGGTGTTAGAGTTCACTAGCGATTCTGCTTTTCCCCCTGGGTAGAGCGCACCTTGAGTGTTAGTTTCCGCAGGTAGTTTTGAGCCATATGGGGAAAAGGAGGTACACATCCTTCACTGTGGAATTCTCATGGCAAACTATTTCCCGTGTTTGGGACCCGCAGCTCAGGGAGGCTGGCTTCTTCTGTTTTGCCTGAGATCACACACCACAGAATTGAGGGGTCAGGCCCCAAAGCCCTGGCCCTTCCCAGAACTTCACATGATCTCTGCTCCTTGTGGCAACAGAGGGACAGGAATACCCATCTGTGAAATGATGCCACACCTCTTCAGAGCTAAGACGCACTCTCCCACATTTTAGCAACCATAACCTAAGGACGGGGCTGACACCGCACCATGGGGTGTGGTTCCGATTGGCCAAATATACCACAGAACTCTCTAATTTGTGCCTTGGTGTTTTTCAATTCCCTGTGCTTAGGGTGGTTATACAAATCTATGTATGTTAAAACTTATCTGTACACCAAAAAGCCTCAATTTTTACGGTTAACTTAAAAGACAGAATAACAGTTAAGAAGTACACTTTTTTAGCATTGTTTGTTTGTCTATATCCCATTTTTCTTTCAAGGACAGTTTAAGTGCTTCGTCTGTGGAGGCTTTTCCGAAGGGCACTGCTCTAAAATCCTATCAAGTGCAGACCGGTCCACTGAACTGGAACTCAGCACGTACCAGTGGCCATAATCCAGTGGTGCAGAGGCCAGGCTCGCAGTGGCGACAGTCGATAGGGCATCTGTAGCTGCTGTGGCTGCGGAGGTTTCGAGGGAGAGAAAATGCGCGACTGATGTGATGGTTAACGTGTCAGCTTGGCGGGGGGGTGGGGGGGGCTCAGGGATGCCCAGAGGGCTGGTGAAACATGATTTCTGGGTGTGTATGTGAGGATGTCTCTGAAACTTCCAAGCCTTTAAGGGTCTAAATAGAACAAAAAGGCAAGGGAAGGGCAAATTTGTTTTCTCTGCTTGAGCTGGGCCATCGGAGCTCCTGGCATTGGGCCTTTGGACCTGGGCTGAACCTTCCTGGTTCTCCGGGCTGCAGACAGCAGGTCCTGCGAGTTCTCAGTCCCCGGAATCATGCGAGCCCATTCCTATAATCCATCTCCTCCTGCATGTCTCCGTGTGTGTATCTGTCTCTCGAGAACCCTTGTGAACACAGCTGAGTCAAGGAGGAGTGGGGCGGGCCAGGCAGAAGGATGCCTGCCGGAGGAGACGCGTCACATGCGAGGGTGATTCTGGGATCTTTTCCTTCATACTTTTCAATAATAAAAAGGTGACCACGTAGTTAAGAGAGCTGAAGATGCCCACCCCAGAAGACGTGGCTCACCCCGCTCCCACGGAGCACACGCGGTGCCTGGCCCTGTCGCAGGGTCCAGGTAGGAGGCTGATCCGGTGAAGTGTCCCCTCGGTGTGAGGACAGCTGCACCCGTGTCCCACGTGGCCTTGCACTTCATTGCTGAGCCCAGAGATGCACATGAGAGGGCCCGGGAGGAGAGAGGGGGCAGAGCCAGACCACGAGCCACGGTGGACGCTTTAGCTCAGCTGGGTACCTTCTGGCTGGGGGGCTGTCACAGAAGACAGCAGGGACCGCGAGTGCCGGGAAGGATCCTGGAGATGGCCTCAGCCACGGCTCAGCTCGCCTTCACAGACGAGGAACCCGAGGCCCAGGAGACGAAGTTCCTTATCTGACGTCACAGCAGAGCTTGCCTGCACTGCCTAAGGTACAAAACCCTGGAACCGCTGCCCGCTACCCTACAGTCAGGGCTGGGTCCATGACGTAACCTGTTTATTCGTTTGTCTGACTGTCAGGCTACGTTACCAGGATACAGCAACGTAAGGACACAGTGTCTGCTTCCCCAGGACTTCCTAGAAATCACAGCAGGACAGGACACGTCACCTCATGGGATGGGAAACGAGCCGGGCAGGCTTCCCGGAGGCGGCATGTGATTTGGAGATGGGACGGGAGGATATTCGCTCGGGGGGGGGGCGTGAGGGGCGGCGGCGTCTGGGCTCGCACACGCTGCCACGAACAGCTCCGGATCACTGGGGGGTGAAGCACACGGGACCAAGGGCCTGGTGGGGGACCACCGTGACAGAAGCTCATGTTACAAGCCTGTAAGTCTGTACCGAGGTGATGAGGCTGAGTAAGCAGGCACCAGACGGATCGTGATTCTACTGCGTGGCGTGTGGGTCACCGGGAGCCACGAGAACCGTGGGCACATCAGGGCACGAAATCCAGAGGGGATGAGATCAGAGACAGACGACGCCAAGGAAAGGACGGCAGTGATTTCAGCAAGAAATGAAGTCAGGCGGGGCACGGGGAGTGGGAAGGGCATGGATTCTAGATGCAATGAACCTGTTTCAAGCTTCCTATTACTATGTGGGGTTAACAGACCCATGCACGCGTTTGTAGGGGTGCTCAGCTGTTGAGGTTCTAAAGGTTCCAATAAATAATGCCCCTCTTTCCCCCCACCCCAGGTTCAGTACCAGCCGGGAGACAGACACAGGTGTCTAACAGAGATCAAACCCACTTTCATCATTCATAAAGCCGGCTGGACACCTGGGCCTTAGACCTGCGGTGCGGTGAGTTTGCTGGCCCTGCCCACAAGGAGGTACCCACAGGGCCGCAGCTGGTACTGGACCAACTGCAGGGGCTGTCAGCGCGCCCCGCTCCTCTCTGCAAACCCTGCGGTGTGAGAAGCTGGTCTTCCTCTCCTGGGGGTGGGGGGGGCAGAGAAGGGGAGGCGGCAAGAGACCATGGGAACACATGGGGCTCCTCTCTGACACCCACCCAGAAGGCAAATCTCTGAAACAGTGACTTGAGTGGCTCTCACTGTAACTCCCCCCAGGCAGTTGGCCCCAGTGAAACCGCTAGCTCTGGAGGATACATCTCAGAAAACAGATCCTAGTGCTGTTTCAAAGTAGAAAAAGGTAGACCCAAAGGCAACCGTTTGGAAACACAAAATATAGTTAGAAGTTTCACCTCCTAAAAATGTCACTGCCAGGCTTCCCTGGTGGTGCAGTGGTTGAGAACCTGCCTGCCAATGCAGGGGACACAGGTTCGAGCCCTGGTCTGGGAAGTTCCCACATGCTGTGGAGCAACTAAGCGCATGTGCCACAACTACTGAAGCCCACGTGTCTCGAGCCCGTGCTCCGCAACAAGAGACGCCATCGCAGTGAGAAGCCTGTGCACCGCAACGAAGACCCAATGCAGACAAAAATAAAAATTAAAAAAAATAAAAATGTCAGTGCCTACGCTTGACCACATTAGGGGGACTGACCAGATCACAGGGAAAGTGAGCTGCCTGTGCCTGAGAAGGACCAACTGATGTCTGTCTGTGGTCCTGGGAAATTTTTACAAAGCTAAAGAAACAAACGGAACACACCTTTAACAATTCTGATATTTGCCTAAATCCCATAAAGATAAAGACAGGGTCTTCAAATGAGGAAACATGATGATCCCTAAAATGCTTAAGTTCCCACAATTTTCCATGTAAACCTGTCCTTCTCTCTGCAGCTTCCAGACCCTGCCCCCCCCCCCCCCAGCTCGGAACCTCTCACTTCTGACCTTTTGTTTCCGGGCTCCCTGTTACCTCCATGACCGCTCCTGTCCTCTCAGTTCCTAGGACCCCTCTTTCCTGGTGACCTTGTCCACGGCCCCTCACCCGAGCCTCAGCCCCGGGAGCTGCAGACTCTCCTCCCTCCCAGGCGCATGCCCCTGTCCTTCCGGCAGCCACTGCCTTGTCACGGTCACCCCCGTGGTGCCCTCTGCCCCCCGACCCAAGGCTTAACGGCCGTGGTCAGTGGCTGTAATTATCCCCTATGACGCCAGCCTTCACCCCCAAACGCGGTCAAAGCACAGCCCTGGTTGCTGCCAGCTGACCCTGCCCTGCAGCGGCGTAGCTGGAGGACAGCCACCCCGGCGGAGTCCACGCCCGCCCCTAAATGCAGCCGGATGCTGCTGTCCCTCCCCACCCCCCCCCCCACCCCCGCCCCGTCCCTCTCCTGGCCGGCTGCGTGCACACCTCGGCCCTGCAGCCCGGGATGGGGACGTCATGCTGGACATCCGTGGCTTCCCTGCAGCACGTGGTCCTGAGCGGATCCCGCGGCCCCGCCCAGGCCGAGGCCCCGCTCACTGTGGTCCTCCACGGCCCCGGCCCGTGTCTCTGCGCCCCCCCGCGGCGCGTGGCCCACACTGCCAGCCGTGAATCTGTCTCCTCCGCAGGCCCTCGTGCCGCTGGTGCCCCCGGCAGCTCTCCGCCGCACCTCGCGGGCGCCATCGGGACGCTACACGCCCTGGGTTTCTGTCCGCTTCCCCGGCGGCTGCTGCCGCGCTGGGTGTCTGCCTCCTTCCCGACGCTCCACAGCAAGGGCCGGGCTCAGGGCTCGGTCCTTCTCCCCCCGCACTCACCCCACCCTCGGTGACTCGAGCAGCCGCCGCGCCGAGGGCGCCCCCGCTCCCCTGCAGACCCCAGGCCCAGCTGCCTTCTCTTCGGGGCCCGTGGACGCCGCAGACCCCGTCCCGACCCCTCCTCCTCGCTCGGGCCTCCACCTGCGCCTTCTCCAGCTCAGCTTTGGCCGGTCCACCCTTCCAGGCACCCCGGCCGAGCGTGAGGTCGCCTTGACGCCTGCCACCTCCCATCGCGCGATCGGGACGCCTTCAAATACACGCGGACGAGGACATTCTCGGTGCTGTGCTCTCTGCGCCAAGCCCGGCCAACGTCACCTCTTACCTGGACCAACGCCGCGGAGCTGGTCTCCCTGCTTCTAAGTCAGACTCGCTTTCCATGCCAATTAGGGAAGCCAAACTTACCCCCCTGGGGGGATCAGGGCAGCAGTGACCAGACAAAAAGGATTCCAAACAAGGGCAGCGCTCAGGGTGGGCGGGAGCCCGGAGAGAGTCCCAGCGGGTGGCAGGGCCTTCAGCCAGCCTGAAGGAGCAGGAAATGGAGAAGCACCGAGAGGAGACCGAGCATCCCAGGGGTGGGAAAGAGGGAGACACGGTGGGCAGGGGGGTGGGGCAGCGGAGCAGAGGACGGGCCGGCAGAGGACGGGCCGGCAGAGGACGGGCAGGGGCTGCTAGAGCAGATCCTCAGCTGAGGGAGATGGGGGTCTAGGAGTCCGGAATAGAATCTGCAGAGGATGCATCAGAAAGGGCAGGTTCTTCTAAAAACAGCTACCATATGACCCAGCAATCCCACTACTGGGCATACACCCTGAGAAAACCATCATTCAAAAAGAGTCATGTACCACAATGTTCTCTGCAGCTCTATTTACAATAGCCAGGACATGGAAGCAACCTACGTGTCCATCGACAGATGAATGGATAAAGAAGATGTGGCACATATATACAATGGAATATTACTCAGCCATAAAAAGGAACGAAACTGAGTTATTTGTAGTGAGGTCTAGAGACTGTCATACAGAGTGAAGTCAGAAAGAGAAAGACAAATACCATATGCTAACACATATATATGGAATCTAAAAAAAAAAAAGTGGTTCTGACGAACCTAGGGGCAGGACAGGAATAAAGATGCAGACGTAGAGAATGGACTTGAGGATGCGGGGAGGGGGAAGCGTAAGCTGGGACGAAGTGAGAGAGTGGCATGGACATATATACACTACCAAATGTAAAACAGATGGCTAGTGGGAAGCAGCCGCATAGCACAGGGAGATCAGCTCGGTGCTTTGTGACCACCTAGAGGGGAGGGATAGGGAGGGTGGGAGGGAGATGCAAGAGAGAGGGGATATGGGGATATATGTATATGTATAGCTGATTCATTTTGTTATACAAAGTGTTATACTTTGTTATACACCAGAAACTAACGCAACATTGTAAAGCAATTATACTCCAATAAAGATGTTAAAAAAAAAAAAGGGCAGGTTCTGGTGTGGAAGGTGCAGAGTGGGTGAGGGTCTGGATGAAGCGTCACAGAGCAGAGAAGTCAGTGACTCTAAGGTAGATCTCAGGAGACAAGAACTATCGATCGCAGCGTGCAGAGGATCGCAGAGGAAAGGGGAGCTCCTGATTAATTCTCTAGTCGGGCGATCCTAAGGGCAGTGATTCCACTGGGAGAACTGGGCGGCACCGGGGAGCCGGCGGGAGGGTGAGGGCTCGGTTCTAGGTACGCGGAATCGGACGGGGTGGCGCGTCACCACGTCGGGGGCTGGGAGGACGGTTCTGGAAGGTAGCTCACAAATGGAGAGCTGGTCCAGCAGCCACCTGAACGGCGGGGACAGCAGAGCCGCGAGGGGATGGGATCGTTTCCTGCTTTAGCTGGAAGTTCAGAAGTTTGAGGTTTGGATGTTGTAACTTGTAACACTGTTAGTGAAACACTTTTAAGGAGGACTAGAAAGGGTTTTTGTAAGGAAAACCCATGTCTCATGTTCTCAGATTTGGGGAACTGGGCTAAGAGATACCTTAAATGACCTCAGGAACATAAGAAATGGGTTCTGTTGATTCCAGGCCGGCGAGACCCACGCGGAAGCTGATAAAAATCCTTCCTTCGGCTGGAAATGGTCTTAGAGGGCTGTATTTTCTAAGCAGATGATGTTAGTTTTTTGTTTTTTATCATGAAGAAAGAAGAAAGTCTTAAACCAGGGAGCTGGAAAGATGGAAGGTAGGAGCTTTCCCCTCTCTGGTTAGTTTTGTCATCACTGAGAGGAATCTGATTTAAGGAAGATTATGGCTTTGGCCAAATGTTGAACTAGTAAGGCTGTAGAGACCAGCTAACTGCGTACCATGAGCCTTGACCTTAAACTCTGGGAGCGCTGGGACACAGAAGATTTAGGGTACGTGAGGATAGTGTGTTCGAACCAGTAACCGAGAAGACGGTTTGAAAGGGTTAAGAAAAAGGTCAAAACCCGTGAATAAACACACCTAATTGTAATGAACAATTTCTTAGTTTCATTTCACCAGGGCTAGCGTTCCCCAAACCCCGTGACAGCAGAGCACAGAGCAGCCCTCGTTAGAGTAATTTTCCTGTAGGGTCTCGTATGTAGTTGTTCTGCCCTGTAATATATCTGCTTGTTTTACTATTAACATGTTTTAAATTACTTCTCAGTGAGTAAACATAACAAACACGAGAAAGATGGGGCACAGGGCTCCGTGTAAAGAGCACAGCTGCAGTAACATCTACAAGTGGTATAGTTCTCAAAGCTGCTCACGTTTACGATGAAAGACTCCAACACGAAAAGGATTATTCGAGTCCACCTTTTCATCTGACTGGTAAGCAGAGCAAGGTAGGTGCACGGGACTGCATTTGAGTAAACTAAATGGGTGTGGAACGACGGGCCCAGGACCCTGATTCCCAGGTCCCCACTGGGGTGGCGCCCGGGCTGCGGGGGAGGAAGACGACGGGGATAAAACAAGGACACCCCCACCCCCACCCCCGTCAGATCCTTCTCTGCCACCGAAGCCTCGACCCTGAGCTTCAGTCTGTGCAGCCCGGGCGACTCCAGGGCTGCCCGGGGGTGGGAACAGGAGCCCACGGCCATGGAGTTAAGGTGCTCAGAAGAGTGTCTGGCAGAAGATGCCTTCACCCGGAAGGAAGAAGATGCTTCCTTCCGTTCCTGTTTCTCTTACTCAGTCACTCAGTCTTAAGACTTCGGGAACACCTCTGATTTCTCTCTCTACCTGCAACAACTCCTGTGTCACCTCCGTGCAGTGCCTGTCCCCGGAGGCCAAGGGACACGGGGAGGCCAGAGCAGGCCGGGCTCCAGGAAGAACCGGCTGCCAGTGAGGCTCTCGAGTGGCCTTGCGTGAGACCTGAAATCTCTGAAGTCTCAGCTTCTGCAAGTGTAAACGGTCATCCTGTCTACCTAGCAGAAACGCTGGAAGGCAGGGTGAAAGTCGAGCCAGCACAACGCCTGGCTCCCAAGGAGCTGCTAACAAACGCCAGTTGTTGCTCTACCACCTTAGTTCAGGCCCTGCTTCCTCTCTGGATGGTGTGTCCCTGGGAGCAGGACGCCTAGGAGTTTGGTGGGCATAACTGGCCGGCTAGTGGTCCCGTTCGTGGAGATTAGGGAGGCAGCGGTTGTTCAAACGGACAACTGAGATATTAAATGGTAATCCACATTTGCTGAGCATTTACATACAGCACATTTGTTAAACTATTCCAGCTGTGTCCCGCAAAGCATCCCATTTTAATTGCTACAAAAATCCTGGGAGGCAGAGACCATCATTAGCCACATTCCACAGTCGGAAAACCGGGGTTCTGAGGAACGTGGCCAAGGTGCCGCACCGGCAGGTGGAGGGACGGACACCCAAACCAGACGCGTCGTAACAGACACAGAGCCCTTCACTGCATGAATGCCCTTCGCCGCACCATGTACTGCTTTAAATGACACCCCTGCACCACCCAGGGAGGACCAGCAACCTCGGAAGCCCAGAGTAGGGCCGTCGTTTCACACCCATCAGTCCTTGTGATAGGAATTATCTGAGGATGCTCAGGTCTTCTATTCTAGAGCCATCTTTGTCTTTCAGATAAGTCGGAAATCATGAAATTTCCCTAGTCCAACCTGGAGCTTGATTTCCTCGCTAATGTGGGATTGGGATTTACGAAGATCGCACGTGGAGTCCCAGCTTCTCATCCCAAGGCCGGGTGACGTCTCTGTCCTTGCTCTTCTCACCGTCACACAGGAGCCTGAGAGAGTGCCTGGTACCCAACGGGCCCCGCACAGCGCGAGGGCGGGGCAGGGAGCTGCCCGGGGTGCCGTGAGGGAGACGGAGGCAACTGGGGCTCGGAGCCTGCGCTCCAAGAAAAATCACAGCACCCCCGGGGGGTTAGAACAAGATCCATGTCCTTAAGGAACCTCGCGTTGCCCAACGTGCTGAGCGCATGGCGGAGAACGCAGTCTGCACGTGAGACGGCTGCCACGCCCTGTGCACGCGATTCCCCACGTCTGACTGGGGACGGGTGCAGTTCCTATCGGTGGGGTGAGACGACCTGGTGGCTAGTCACCCTCACGTCTGCGTCGATTTGGGAGAAGTGGAAGCATGCAGCTGTAACAGTCTGGCAACGGGGAGATCAGAGCACCACCAAGCAAGGAGACTGAAGACCAGTAAAAACGGCGCGAATGCCTTCAGGAATCCTTAGGGTTCTTGGCAGAAAAAGCCTCGGGCAGAAGCGTGTGTTGCCAGGCGTGCAGTATGGTTTCTATAAATCTCCGTTGGTTTTTGAAATTTTAGCATTATTTTCTATCCTTTTCCAGCTTTATTGAGACACAGCTGATACGCAATCAGAGGTTTTCACACTACAATGTTTTAGAAAAACAGTTGAGAGAAATTCCGAAGAATTTAAACAAAAAAACCAAAACAAACAAACAAACAAACAAAAGAGAGATGAGGGTAGAGGAGAGGCATATACAGAAACCCTTGGTGTTGGCGCACCTGGCCCTGGCAGAGACGGGTGACATCTCTCGGTTGTGAAACTCCCAGTAAACATAAAATCCGAAAAGATGAAAGGAAAGGCACACCCAGCGTGAAGGCTCCACTTTCCTAAGACATTTTCCTCAAATTCTCATTTTGTGCAGACCGAGAAATAAAGTGCCCAAGGAGAATCACCCCGGCTTAGCTTTCCCCAGAGTTACACACGAATGAGCCTTCCTGTCTGCCCCTCACAACAACCCGTGGTTTAAGCAAAGGCAGAGGCATTTCCCCCTCACTTTTACTGAATTAAGACAACCAACACTGGAGCTCGGCGCATGCCAAACTTGGATTTTTTCAAAGCGTCATTTGAGTTTTAAAAGCTACATAAGTGATGGGAACATAATCGTCTAGGGAATCCACAACTAACTTTTTAAAAAGTCATAAATCTGGATTTCATGCCTCATAGTTTTCAACAACTGCAAGAAATAGGTCAAAGCTTGGAACACGGTGGGTTCTTTCCCTCCCGTGTCTGAGGGCTGGCTGCCCCGGGCCTGCTCCACACGCTTTAGTGGCGACCACATCGGCTTTCAAGCTGTACTTGGTTCTGAATTGCTTTTCATTGCTCTAACGCTCATTTAAAAGAAAAAAAATCGTGATAAAATACACATGGAAATAACTCCTTGGCTTTGTAGAACTTCTTAATTTGATCCTTTAAAACTTGTCAGGTAGTTGGCAAGAAATTTGCAAACTTATAAAAACACTAGAGCAAGTCCATAGTGTAATTTAAAGTTGGGGGTTCTTGGCAAAATTTTGGAAAGGGCTGAAAAACCAACCTCGCGGGCAGGGCTCTGTAGGTCTTGATTGTACGGGGCAGTCTAACTCGGGCTGCGTGGTAGCATCACTTGGGGAGCTTTAAAATACTACTGCAAGGGCTTCACCCCATGGCAATCAGGTCAGAGCACCTGGCGGGTGGAGGCCTTGGCCTCAGGAAGTTTTAAAGCCCCCTGGGTGACTCTGGTGGGCTGCTGGGCTGAGACAGGATCATAACCCTTGTTCTTAAACTGGCCTGCATCCTACAGACCACCTGGGGAGTTTTAAAAATACCAGTGCCCGGGTCCCAATCCAGACATTCTGATTTCACTAAAGAGCTGTGGCCTGGGTAGCAGGAGTTGAACCCCCCCCCCCAGGTGATCCTAATGGGTGAGAACCACCGTATTATAATCCTAGAGGCTCTGCAGAGCGGGCGGCTTCACCCTGGACGGGCCCGTGTGCAGTTCCAGCGGCCACAGGCCGAGAAGCATCTGTACTAAATGCGTAGCAAGTGGGCACTAGTCGCCCTACATTGATCCATCGCTCAAAGAGGAATAAAATACGGTCCATGACTCAAAAAGCTTGAAAGAGGAGGGGGGAGAAATCCTGACATTAAAGCAGTTCAGCCAGTGCGATGTCCATTCCAAGGCAAATCAGCACCCGCCCAGAGATGAGCTTCCTTCTGCAGAGCTCCGTCCTCCGCTCTCGCTGGGGTGTTCTCTCTGGGTCGTCCTTCCTCTCCTGCCCAGGCGTCCTCAGGCCCGGGAGCCAGGCTCTCTGCCGGAAGCAGGCACGGTCTGGGGCTGGTCGGTCAGGGGTCCAGGGCTCTGAGCTGCTGCCCCAGCCTGGCAGGTAGGCCCGCCCTCCCTGCAGCTCCGGCCAGCCCTCACCTCCCGGGACTGCCCGACCAGGGCTGGTATCCACCTGGCTGGCCCTCCTCGTCCAGAGCCCGGCCAAAGCCCAGCTTCTCGCGGGCATACTTGGTTGCTTCCCTGCCAAGCGCATCCTGGACAGGACCCAGCTTTGTGACATGGGCCTCCTGGTTTCCCATGGCTGTTAGTCCTTTTTTGGGGGTTGTTTTGGTCTCCACGTTTTCTCCCGCCCCGAGGTAGCTGCGTTCCATGCCGCCGCTCCCTGTGGGGACAGAAGAGGCGTTTGCTTCTGTCCCCTCCCTGGGGTTGACCATCACTGGCCGTCTGACTAGGGAAGTCCTCTAACTAGAGCACCATGGCGTTTTCATAGAAAGCGACCGTGGCACCTGACGCAGGTCAGGTGTTTTAATGAAGCTTTTATTCAAAGCCATATTTTGGATTGAGATTTATGAAATGACCTACTGTGAATTTTATTTTTAGGTCAACTTATATCCGCCATTCATTCTTAGTTCACTTTAAAATCCACTATTGTGAGTTTGCAGGTTTGAGTTGAGATGGATTTGTTTTCTCAAAAGGTCCCTTCCCCTCTTCTTTGAGGGTTGCTAGATGCTTTAGGTATTTTATTCCACATACAGATAAATGAAAGAACTTTGTCATTTGCAGGCTTCAAAAACCTATCTTTCCTTATGCTTACCATCAGGCATATTCTTCAGAGTATGAGAGAATATAGCAGCTTCCAGAATCTTGGAGTGCTATTGGATTTAGCAATTTGTGGGCTGCCGACAGGCACCAGTGAACTTACCAAATATTTAAAACCTTGCTTACACATTTTTTCCTATTAAAATAAAACTTACCAATCTAGATTTATTTTTTTACAAAGCAAATTAACATTTTTTATTTTATGGAAACAATTTAATTCCCAATGCTTAAAAATGAAACACGACTTCTCTATATCCTTCGAATGACGGCACAGGCCAGTGTCCACAGACCCCTTCCCTTCCAAGACACAACGTGGAAGGCAAACGTCTCCCTTCAGAGGCCAGCAGGCGCGGTCCAGTTGCTCAAAGCATAAGAGGATTGTTTCAGAAGATACTAGGGGTTTGCTGCGTTACGCCGGGGGTTTAAGCATTGTTCACATCTGTGATTTATTTGCTGCTGAGTCTCTGGTCAGAAATGCAACCCGGGCTGTAACATCTTTCTGATGATCTGCCTTGTGTGGTTTCTGGGAACAAGTCACAGCAAAAGGCCAGGGGCCCCCTGCTCTTAAGTTTCAAAACAATTATCCCTGGGCTAAACAAGTTCTTCTTCAATGGATGTGAAGCCCCCAGTGGCGTAGGGGCCTAGGGAGGGAGGAGAAGAAGGGCAACTGAGAAACTCACAGGAAGGAGAGATCCCTTCAGGATGTCAACAGTTGGAAAAAGGGATAACAAATGTCCCAAACATGATGATGGCTCTAGATTTTAGGAGCCCAGGAAGAACGGGGGCTGGGTGCCGGGAGGCCGGGCTTCCTTCTGGTTCTCTGCTCACAGCCGGCCGCAGGGTCATGATCCCGACGCTTCACCTGACCCTGCATTCCTTACAGGGGGGGGCGTAAGCATGACAAGGAGTGATCGGCTTCCCAGGAAACAGCACAAGGGGCTGCAGCTGGTGGAACGACTTCTCCAGGCTTAGTTCTCACCTATAACGTGGGGCGATGGTGCCGGATAAGTTCCTAATTCTCTCTTGTGTGGCTGTTTTGGATTCGATGGTTCCTTCTGATCGACTTCTTTGCTGTTACTCCTTTGTACTTATAGTGACTCATTTCATCCCCCAGCTAATTCCAAAAGCTTCTACTGCACTTAAGTTTATAATTCTCAGAAGTTCTGTCCGGATTACAAAAATGTGCTGGGGAATTCAGGTGCTCACTGGAACGTTCCATCGTACTGTAACCCACTCAAGCTAATAGTCCTGGAGGTTTATTACAGAATTACTTTTTTTCCCTTAAATTCATCACTTGGGTACTGGAGTCCCTACACAGACCAGATTTGAACGGTCTTGTTTCTGGCTCCTCTTTCAAAGGCTTTGCTTTTGGCTAAAACACTGCGGGCTAGTGGGCGCACACATCCGCTGGCCTTGGGAAGAGCTGTCACTGGGAAGCACAGTGTGGCAGCCATGCGATGCCTGTGGCGCCTGCCACTGCGTGTGCGGCTGCAGTGGCAGGCAGTGGGGACGGCTGAGCTGGGGGGCCGGTCCAAGGACCAGGACGCCCAGGTCTCCAGCCCAATCATTACAAAAAGCCCACTGACTTCAATGGAGATCGAATACGAATACCTTATCACACCTGCTTTTAGTGTCCAGCAGAATCACCTGCATACGGAATAGTGACTGCGCCAAGTTCAGGAAGGAGAGTGACTCGGGACGGGTTCAGAGTTACCGGCAGCCTACTGCCCATCTGTTTGTTGGAAACCCAGCCCAACCTTGTAAATAAGTCATATCTATGTAACTTACTGAAGGTGGGAGATGCTTCCACGCCCAACCCCCCGGCCCAACCCCCCCCCCCCCCCCCCCGCCAATGTCTTCACCATCAATTACATCTCACAGTGCAAACGTCCCTGGCGCAGGGCACATGCTGCCTTAAATTCACGTGAACGCGTAAACCACCAACGGTCTCATTTTCTGGCAATGCGTATGTGCTTAATTTATTCTTTTATGATTAGCTTTTTTAAAATGGACTCTATTGAGGTATAATTTACAAAGGATAAAATGTTCCCAGCTTGGACGCACAGAGTCTGATGCTTTTGACAGGCGTACACACCCATGCAATCACAGCTCCATCAGGGTGGGCGTGTTCGCATCATCCCCAATGTCCCCTGTGTCCCTTTGCATTCCTTGCTGCCCCCATCCCTGGACCACCACGGGCCAGCGGACTAGTGTGGCCTGTCCTTGAAGGTCACGGAAAGGGAAGGACACGGCCCACGCGCTGTGACCGCCGTCGTTGGCTCGGCACAAGTGTTTGAGATTCAGCTACGTTGCTGTTTGCTCCTTGTTACGGTCGTATTTATTGTTGTGCTGTTGGATGAACATACCATAGTTTTCATGCATTCACCAGCTGATGGACATCTGGGTTTTTCCAGCTATTAGATATTATGAATAAGGCTGCTATGAACAGTTACAAATCTTTTTGTTGACAGATGCTTTCCTTTCTCTTGGGTAAATACCTAGAAGTGAAATTCCTGGGTCATTTGCTAGGTATACATTGAACTTTAGTAGGAAACTGCTGAACAGTTCTCTACAGTGTTTTACGCTCCTGTCAGCAAAGTATGAGTTCTAGTTGCTCTGCGTCTTCGCTGTAACTTGGCATTTTAGTTTTGGCGTTAATTTGTCCGTAGTGGGTGAGTGTGGCCATAGCTCACTGTGGTTTTAATTTGCATTTCCCAGATGACCGATAATGTTCAGCATCTTTTCATGTGCTTTCTTTGTCATGGATATAACTTCTTTTGTGAGGTTCTGTTCTTACAGCTTGCCCATTTTTAAGAAATTGGATAGGCTTTAAGAATTCTTTATACATTCTGAATACAAGTTCCTTTTCAAAAACATGGACTATGAATGTTTCTTCCCTGTCTGGAGCTTGCCTTTTCATTTTCTTAATGGTGTCTTTCAAAGAACATAACTTCTCATTTTCATGAAGTCCAACTTATCAATTTTCCTTTTATGGTCAGTGCTTGTGCTTGGGTTTGTGTCCCAAGAAATACACAACCCAAAGGTCATGAAGATTTTCTCCTACATTGTTTTCTAGAAGTGTTTTCAACCAGTATTTTTTGACGAAAGTGTAAGGTACGGAAACCTCACTAGAGACCAGACATGGAACGGGGAAGAGGAGGGAAAAAAGAAGAAGAAGGATGAGAAATTTGGTGACAAAACAGAGCTGGCCCTCTTGATAAGCAAACATATTAATGGGATCATGAAAATAAGCACAGTCCTATAAACCCCAAGACCTCACAGAAACAGGCGTATCCTAAAGGAGAATCAGGAGACAGTAGGCACTTATCACTTTCTGATTTTTCTTCCTTTAAAAAAAAATGTAGAGTGAATTCATTCCCAGGGAAACTGGGAGAACACAGGCTGCAGGCTATTGCTTGGGAAGTGCCACAGCTGCCTCGGCTCATAACACACTCGATACACACAAATATATATAAACATATACGCGCATAAACATATACACACAAATATATATACATATACATGCATAAACATATACACACTCGATACACAAATATATACAAACATATACACACATAAACATATACACACTCGATACACACAAATATATACAAACATATACATGCATAAACATATACACACTCGACACACACAAATATATACAAACATATACATGCATAAGATTTATTTTTTTACTTCAAGACCATGCTTGCTGGGCCATATTTAGCTTACCGCTTGTCTTAAAATAATCAAAATGGAATAGATTCCAACAGCACAAACAAGTCTCCTCGAGAGGGTAGTGAGAGGTCAGCCCCAGGGGCAGAGTTGGGCCAAGTGGTGACTAAGAGGGAGGGAGATAAGATCTGTCTACAAATACCTGGAGGCTGTAAACAACAAACGAGTTCACAACAAAGGCGGCCCAGGAATTCGCTGTGCCTTCAGGAAAGGAAGCAGACAGGCAGGGGAGCCTTCCCACTGGCGCTCGCTCGAGCGTAAGCCCGGCCCTCCTCCCCCAACTCCCGCCCTCCCGGCCATTCTCCCCAGCTCCCTGGCGCTCTTCATCCCCTTTGCAGGGCCACCATCTAGATCACGGTTTCACATGGCACGTGGCTGTCAGGCCACCTCCCATCAGGGCTCTCAGCTCTAACTTCATCTGCCTTCACTCCACTGCCCAGAAATCCTCACAAAAACTGTGGAGACCACGTTCCTCTCTGGCTCCAAATGCTGCAGATAAAAGTATAAGGACCTTGGCAGCGACCTTGGTTTGGTCTTCAGGCCTCTACCATGTGGCCCCTGGAGACCTTCCATCCTTCCCAACAAGCACCTGTCCTGAATCTCTCTGCTCAAGGAGACTGGCCTTCCAGACCTCGACCCGTATAGCACCCACTGCCCTGTCACCCCCTTCCAATCAGATTCAGTTTTAACCCAAGATATTATAGGTGTCTTCAACATATGATGCAGGGGATTAAAAAAAAGAAAGCAAATATGTGGACCTTGCTTTCAAGAAGCTCATAATCTAGCAGTAAGAGACATACATAAACAATTAATTATAATTAATTAATTAATTATATATGAATTATCCTTTTTATACTATAGTATTTATACCGGTGATATGAAAACAATACTGTAAAACCATAATAGAGGGTGAAATTAATTTTTCCTGGAAGGTCTGCTTCCCAGAAAGGCTTGTCCCAGGATAATTAGGAAAAGGATGTGTCTGTGCGTGTGCGTGTGCGTGTGTGCGTGTGCGCGTGTGTGTGCATGCGTGTGGTGTGATGGGGGATGCTGATGGTGTGGCCTGGCAGGGGAGAGACGGACACACACAGCTTGGTGTCAGGCATGGTAGTGGGTCCCGGGTAGCCAGCTGGCATTGAGGGGCAGGGAGGCAGTGGATGGTGGGAAGGTGGGCTGAGAACAAGTGTTGGGAAAGGTCTTGAATGCCTTGTTGCGGAGTTTGAACTTGATCTTGCAGGCAAAGGTAAGTCACCTGAAATGTAACATGACGAGATCTGTGTTTTCCAGAGACGCATCTATAAGGACAGAAAGCAGCGACAGCGGAAGTGGAGGGAGAAGGCGTCTGGAAGACACAGCCGGCGTGCCCTGCAGCCCCCGGGGGTTAAAGACGACTCCCGGGTTTCTGGTGTGCGTGGCTTGCAGGGCTACAGATGCAGTTCCGGGAGCCCCTCCTTCCCGGGGGACGCAAGTCCACGTCTCTTCCTCGTCACCTCTTAATGGCCATTTTCTCTCTCTCTGCGTGGGCGCACTCAGCATTTATGGACTGACACTCCCTGCTTTCCTCTCACCTCAAGGTTTGCTCATCCAACTGTGTTAACAAGCACCGTGCTGCACTTTTTCCAGGTGATGCCTCTGTTCAGCAGTGTAGCCAAGGTGGAGATTAAGTCTTAGCAACACACCCACCTTTAGGTGGGGGGTCTGTAGCTGTAAAAGCAACCAAAAAGCATCTTGGGGGTGGGGTGGGCTTCCAGACCTTTCCACATTGCCTCATAGCATTTTTGGAATTATCTTATGTATCTCTTGCATCGTTTATCGATCCAAACAATGTTAAAAAGAAAAAAAAAACTGTATTTATACAAACTCAGAGGGGTGTATTACTTTCATTTCATAGTAATATTGTTTTGTTCAGTGTTATTCAGTCAATGAAGAAAAAAAAAAAAAACCACCTAACCAAAAGAAGTCTTTCCACGCAGAACCATAAAGTTTCTGCCTTGTCAAATTTAGTGTCAGGCGAGTGTAAAAGCAGGAGGTGAGACATTGCAAGCCCAGACCTTCCTGCGGGACGGAGGCTTTGAGGTCCCGCTCAGTGCAAGCAGGATGTGCACGTCAGGGTGATGTCCACGATGCTGCGGTCTCGTAAACATGCCCAAGGAGGCAGGCTTGCAGACTTCAAAAGGAGGTACTGCCTGGGTTGGAAGGCGAGCCAAAGACCTTAACAGACACCCCATCAAAGATGGTCCTCAGATGGCAAAGGAGCGTATGAAAAGATGCTCCGCATGGTGTGTCATCAGAAAAATGCAACTAAAACAACAGTGAGGTAGCACTGCACGCCCATTCGCATGACCGAAATCCAGGCAAATCCTTGTCACCAAATGCTGACAGGGGTACGGGGCAACAGGAACTCTCACTCACTGCTGGTGGGAACGTGAAATGGTGCAGTCACTTTGAGAGACAGTTTGCTGGTTTCTCATCAAACTAAACACACTCTTACTGTCCAGTCCAGCAATCACACGCCTCGGTATTGATCCAAAGGAATGGAAAACTTATGTCCACGCGAAAACCTGCACACGAATGCTTGTAGCAGCTGCGTTCATAATCGCCAAAATTTGGAAGCCATAATATCCTTCAGTGGTGAGTGGATAAGTAAACTGGGGTACCTCCACACAATGGAATATTATCCAGCACTAAAAATAAATGTGCTATCACGCCATGAGAAGACACGGAAGAACCTTAAATGCATACTTCTGTGTGAAGGAAGCCAATGTGAAAAGGCTATATACTGTATGATTCCAGCTCTGTGATATTTTGGAAATACAAAACTATGGAGAGAGTGAAAAGATCAGGGGTTTCCAGGAGTTGGTAGGGGAGTGAATAGGTGGAGCACAGAGGTTTTTAGGGAAGTGAAACTACTCTGCACGATACTATAATGATGGATACACGTATCCAAACCCATAGGATGTACAACACCAAGAGCAAACCCTAATGTGAACTATGGGCTCTGGGGGATGAGATGTGTCAATGGAGGGCCATCAGTTGTAACCAACGTACCATCTGGTGGGGATGCTGTTAACAGGGGGAGTCTGTGTGTGTATGGGGACAGGGGGTGTATGGGAAACCTCTGTACCTTCCCCTCAATTTTGCTCTGAACCTAAAATTGCTCTTAAAAAGAGTCTTAGTTAAAAACAAAAAGGAGTGGCACAGCTGCTTCTGGGAGGAGTACCACTTGGTTAGCACCTGCCCCTTTTCAAAGCCCCCTGTCCCACTGTGTCTCTGCATCTTTCTGAGGTGTCTTTGAATGGATAGCGCATCTGTAACTGTCCGAATTTAGCAGAGGGCTGAGGCCCAGGCCACACAAGTTAGAGAAGGACTGGGGATCACCGGCAGGAATCCTGACTCCCAGGCATTCTCCGGGGAACCCGCCCTGCACTCCTTGCGAAGTTGCCCCGGAAGCAGCACCTGGCTTGTCAGTGCACCGGCGAGTCTTCATAAAGCTGAGCTCTTGCCGGGGTGGCTGCAGCTTCTGCATGTTTTAAAACACCATCCCGGCCTGATCTATCAGAAAAGGGTGGGAAATTAAACCTAAAGATTTCTGTGTCGACACAAACTCAGCTCAAGTCATTCCTATAAGGTGTTTTTTTTTTTTTTTTTTTTTTTTTATATTTATTTTTGGCTGTGTTGGGTCTTCGTTTCTGTGCGAGGGCTTTCTCTAGTTGTGACAAGCGGGGGCCACCCTTCAACGCGGTACGCGGGCCTCTCACTGTCGCGGCCTCTCTTGTTGCGGAGCACAGGCTCCAGATGTGCAGGCTCAGTAGTTGTGGCTCACGGGCCCAGCTGCTCCGCGGCACGTGGGATCTTCCCAGACCAGGGCTCGAACCCGTGTCCCCTGCATTGGCAGGCAGACTCCCAACCACTGCGCCACCAGGGAAGCCCTCCTATAAGGTTTTAATACTAGGAATCAAATTGCTATCTAGCTTCTGCTATTAAATGTTTACTAAACAATAGCAAATAGAACATGAATCCACAATGCTTTTCATCTTTATTCATCTCAAATCCATTCCCCTGACCAAGGGCTGCTTTTGAAATAGCAGTAGCATTGAGGTAAATGTTTGTTTCACTTTGTTTTCCCTTATGTTGTACATAGGTAGCTACCAAAAATGCATATATACAAATGTATAAAGGAGAGAATTCCCCCCTGCTTTATTTACTTAGTCTTGATAGCGGATATATATTTTTTAAAGTATACAATCTCTAATTGAATCTCTATGCAATTTCCTATACCCATCCAGTCCCACTGCTTAAAAAATACCAAAATGAAGATAAAAAGTAAATCCAGGGGAAAACTACCAGGAGACTATTTCCAACAACAGATGACTCAACGAGCACCTGAGAATTTGTTGTACTTGTATGTGCCGAGGTTCTGAACTTCCTGTTTCAATAAAATACCAAACAAGTTGTGTTTCCTTTATAAATAAGCTATTACATCAAGCCCTGTTCCTATAATTTCAGGTTTTTGTCTCCATTCCAACATTTTCTTTGGCAAATGTAGAAACATTCTAATTAAAGTGGAGAGGAAAACAAGCATCATTCATCACGATAAGAATAATGCACAAAAGCACATCCTCGTTTTTTCATTCTTTCGCGAAGTTATGCTGCACTTTGAACAGTGTGGGACTGGCGTCATGCAGTCCCAGGCTAATTCCCAGGTAATGACTTGAAGCAAGCCTGAGTCACTGGAGAATGGAATTAATTCCAAAGGTATCAATAATTCCTGTCACAAGCTTAACATTCTCTTAAAAATATCCTTCCGGGCCGAAGAGGAAGGCATTCCTTTAGGTAATCACGTAACAACATCAAGGTTTTCTTTTTAAGATTCCGAGATTAGAAGAGGCCTTCCTATTTATAACCACGCAAGCCCAAGTTGAAAGGAATATTCTCATTTCCCAGGAGTCTTTAAGTGTTCACGTTTATCAAAACTTTTAAAAGCCAGATATTCGCTCTAAGAAGTCCCATCTAAATAGGTGCAATGCTTTTTAAAATGCATGGTTGAATCACAATTAGGATCTTCTCACTGCTTTCCTGCTTCTCCCCAGTTAAGTAGGGTGTCTGTGTGTGTGTGTGCGCGCGTGAGAACACCTGTGTACACATGTATGCCTTTTATGCAAATAAGAGCCAAAGCTCCTTTTCTTTTAATTTAAAAGCATTGAATTTTGGAAAGTCAAAATCTGAACTGCACCCAAGGGGAAGCTGCAGTTCCGGTGTGACTGCAATAAGAAACGATCAAGTTCTTACTGCAATAAGAAACTGGAAAGTTCGAGGCTTTTCCACTCCCATCTGTTGCCAACCCTTTTCAGATTCCAGTTTCCTATTCTTGGGTTACAACAGGCAAGGGAAAGCCCACCTGCTCACTCTGCACCCACTCTGTACCCTCCTTCCCTGGGGGATGTGCTGTGGCAGCAACATACAAGGTACAGGTGTCCCCCCGCCTCTGCCTGCAGACCCAAAGCTAAACGCGGTGCAGACGTGTGCGCTTCAGCTGGGAGAGCCGCAGAGCCAGGGTCTGGCCTGCCCTAAAGCACCGAGAGCGCGGACCTCTGCAGGCAGAGTCCTTCTGGGGGCCGTGCCCTCCACTCCTCCGCTTCCTTTGCGTGGCCGCTTGCCCGAGCGCTGCGCGCGGGAGGGGCCTGGCCGACAGTGCTCACTGCTGACCCACGAGCTTTTCAAGGTGAGGGGCCCGGACGCCTTTCCTCTGCTGTTTGGGGCTGGCGCCAGGCTGTCTCTGGGGTCGGGAGCTTCTGCTTTGCTCGCTCTCTCCCGGCCCCTCTTCCCTTTCTGAGCCCTGCCCCGATGGTGGCTTCCCAAAGGCTGGAGCCGGCACTGCTTCCCGGGCGAGTACAGACTCTCCAACCCGGACCCCCGGCCCGGGGCAGGAACACGCCAATTCTCCCGGTGACCCGCTGCCTTCATGTACCTTCCTCCTGCCCCTCCGCAAACTCCGTGTGTGGGACGTTCTCGCTGGGGGACTCAGGGGCAAATACAGGCACACCTTGCAATTGTAACACCAAAGATCACTTATCGCCATAAAAAGATAACAAAAATGTGGGCTTCCCTGCTGGCACTGGCCAACGCAGGGGACACGGGTTCGAGCCCTGGTCCGGGAAGATCCCACATGCCGAGGAGCAACTAAGCCCGTGCGCCACAACTACTGAGCCTGTGCTCTAGAGCCTGCGAGCCACAACTACTGAAGCCCGCGCGCCTAGAGCCCGTGCTCCGCAACAAGAGAAGCCACCGCAATGAGAAGCCCGCGCACCGCAACGAAGAGCAGCCCCCGCTCACTTGAGAAAGCCCGCGTGCAGCAGCCAAGACCCAACTCAACCAAAACATAAACAAATTTTAAAAATAAATAAATAATACAAATTTGAAATACTGTGAGAATTACCAAAATGTGGCACGGAGACGTGAAGTGAGCAAATGTTGGAAAAATGGTGCCAACAGACTTGCTCGACGCAGGGCGGCCACAAACCCTCAGTTCGTAAGAAATTCAGTATCTGCGAAGTCCAATCAAACGAGGTGTGCCTATACACACGTGCAGACGTGCTAAGCTCGCGTTGGCTGGAAAAGGACCGCATTCCCTGGCAACGTGACTGTTGATTATTCAGCCCGCGCTGACCACCGTTTGCTACGTGTGAGACTCTCCGAAGGTGCTGGGGGCAGAAAGACCAAAAGCAAGAACTTGCCCTCGGAAGCGCTCCTTCCTGCTAAATGCAGGGCGAGCACCCACCTCTTGGCGGGGCGGGGGGGGGGGGGGGGGAGGCGGGTTCACGAAGCGAAGCACGGCGCGCTTAGGGAAGCGGTGAGTTCGGAAGTAGCGCAGCGCAGTCAGAGTCTCAGGCGAGCGGGACTGACGATCCTGCAGGACACGCTGCCGGACCCAGACAAACCAGGAAGAGAGACGAGCCTCTTCTGCTTCGCCCCCTCCCCCTTCCAGGTGCCCCAGCTCCCAGAGACAATCCAGGCAGAGAACCGGGCAGCATCCCGGCCGGCGGCGGAGCGCCGGGAGGGAGTGAGCTCTGGCCTGGGGCCGTTTCCTGTACTTCATCCCTGGTATCTCGGTGCCGAGGCGCACGTGCCACCGGCACGTAAAGTCCACCTTACGTGTCAGGTTTACCACCTGTGAACAAAAGTGACCAATCCCTGCTCTAGAGTCTGTATTCCGCACTGGACTGGAAGGAGGCCCCTCCAGATGTGTAACGAGGCCCAGGAAGACGACGGCAGGAAACGCCGCGTCCTGCCTCTGTTTCCTTTCCTCAGTGTTTTCTCCCTATCGATGGTGGTGATGGTAAAGATAACCTTTGCGGAGCCTTTATGGGCACCCGGCACGCCGCCCGGGACCAAAGTTAGCACAGTGACTCGTCCACGTCGTTCTCAGAGCAGGTGCGATCGTGGCCTCACCAAGGTGCAGGGAGGTGACGGCACGTGCTGATCCGCCCGGGAACTGAGAGGACTGTGTCCAGCCGTGGGGCGCCCAACCCGGTGCTCCCGGCCACCGTCACCTTCTGGGGGGCGGTTCGCTCCCTTCCTGTCCTCTGGGGCGGGGGTGTGCGGGGAGGTCGAGAGGATTCTCTCAGGTCCTCTGCTGATTTAATTTACCTATGGGACCAACTGTAAAGCTATGTCTTACCATAGCATCTACACGAGGGTCTTTGTGTTCATCCTTTGCTTTTGTTCCCTCCAGCTCTGTTGAGGAATAACTGACAAACGACAGCTGTATACACTGAGCTTGTGTGACGCGAGATGCTCTGTGTACGTACACGTTGAGACAACGACCGCAGGAAGCTGCTTAACACACCCACCTCCTCGCACAGTGACCTTTCTGTGGGCGGTGGGAACACCTAAGATCTACCACTCGTTCTTCACTTTCCACCCTTCTCCGTCGCCTGGGCTGGGCCTCGGCCGTTTCACGGTTGATAGTGATCATCGCCCACTGCGCTGTATCACCCTCCAGAGACTAGGAATCCCAGCACACGAGGCACTTGTTAGGCCTGGATCTGGCTGGGTTGTGTCAGTTCTAGACTGTTGGCATCTGCCGTGTTCCAGGCTCCGCGCTGGTCGCTGGGCATACGCGTCAAACACTCCAGTCCACGGCCCCGTCCGCAGGCAGGCTCTTCTGTGCGCCTGCCCCCTCCCGCCGGCTACTCCCTCGTCCGTCCTCAGTCACGGGGTCACTACTGTTCCAAGGCCTGGACCTCCCTGTCTGTCATGAGCAGTGGGGCCGACCGTCCTGGATGTGGAGTTGCTTCCCTCAACGGGCAGGTACCTTCGCCTCCTCTACCGTGTGTAACCCATGAGGATGCGGTGCGGAGGGCTGCCCGTGAGGCTCTCCGGAGCTGCCTGAGCTACAGCGGGAGAGCTCACTGCGTCCTTCCCCCGACCTCCCAGGCGTCCTTCCCCCGACCTCCCAGGCGAGGAAACTCAACCCCAAGGCGATGAAGGACTTGGGAAAGGGCACAGGCCCAGTTAGAGGCAGAGCTAAGATCTGAGCCCAAGAAAACTATCAAAGTACCTTCCAACCTCCTCTTCATTTAGGTTAATAATATGTCGCTCGCGGCTTACCCCCTTCAGTATAACACAGCAGAAGCGGCACTCGGGGAGCGTATGCTAACAGCATGTGAAAAACTGTGTCTGGAAGGACACAAAAATGTTATTTCTTTTTGTAAAAGAGGAAAAAGAAAAGAAACCTTCCCATTTGACCACTGTTTCAAAATCAGTTGGACACAAGCAGTGGTGCTTGTTTCTCGGTAATGCCCTAGGAGTTGCCTGGAGGGGCTCGGAGTGAGTCGGTAGGGCCGCAAGGAAGGATCTGCACGATCCTTTGGGAGTGGGGCCCTCTCTCAGGGCCGGATCGCAGTGAAAGCGATAACGTTCTGTAACTGTAACTCCCCTCGTAAGGAGGTGTTCTGGGTAAAACACTGGTCGTGTGTCGTCCCCTGGCTCTCACTGCTCTGCGGATTTGCTTTGGTGAATTTTCTTAAGACAAACCGTGCTTTACAAGAACCCCTCCCCAGGATCCTGCACAGGGAACGTGCCCGACCAGGTCCACGCAGAGCACACGGCTGGGGGGCCACGGGGACATGCCCGGCACTGAGCCCCGCTGCGCGTGGCCTCACCCCGGCTCTCCTCATCTCCTGCCGGTCACAGCACCGACTCAAGAAAACGGGGGCCCCGGGATGAGGGTGCCGTGAAGCCGGCCGGGGCCCATCACCTCTCTTCTCTCCAGAGCTCCTGTTTGCCCGCAGACAGACTGCAGAGCAGCCCGGATGCTCCGGACCAGGAGCCGCATCGCAGAAGAAGAAAGCAAGAAACAGAGCCTGCTTTGATCAGATGACTACAATGTTAGCAGAGAAAAACCTTCATGGGGGAAAGGCGATCTTCTCCACTCGAGAAGCCCTCAGTGGCAATTCCACAGCACCGCACAGGCTCTGTAAACATACTGATAACATTCCCCACACTGGGTTTATAAAGGTGCCCCAGACCTCCTCTCAGTCTGAGCAAAGACAGAAATCCTCAGTGAAAAATAGCGTCTGAACCGCAGCCTTGAGGCAGCCATTTGAGAACAATAAAGCCCTAAAAAACCAAAACACAAGACAAAACAAAACAAAAGAAAAACAAGGGTCTAGATCACTTTAAAAGTAAATAAGTACAGCCTAAACATTATAGATTGACTTTGACTTAAAAAGAGGAAAGAGAAGCTGACTACTGCAGGGAAACCGTTATATCTTCGAGTGAAAAGCAAATGAGACGATAGCAAATCTTTACATCCATGGCACGGAGCCCAGAGTAAACCAGAAGCAAGAGTGGGTAGGGGGTTTCTCAGCAGATGTTCCCTTCCGTGGCTGCTGGGCTGGCGGCTCTGTGGTGGGGTTCAGAGCCCTGAGAAGGGGTCACTGCTCCTCCTGTTGGGCCACCAACCAAGGTCTGAGCATAGACCGAGCCCCTTCCTCTCCTGGGACTCAGTTTCCTTACCTGCAAGCTGAGAGGGCAGCTCAAGGACTCTGATACTGAGAGGGTCCTCCTGGGATTTACGAGCATCGAGTCAGAGTCCTGGGCTATTTCCTTTTGAAATGACTTTAAATATCTGAGGCTTTGATGTCCCACCACTCACCAGGTTCTCACCACCCTCCAGGAGCTGCACCGGTGCTTTCAAATGTCTCCTTTAATCCTCACACCAGCCCTGTGTGTTGGGGGTTATCACACCCGTTTAACAGATGGAGAAACCGAGGCTCTGAGGAAACTTACTTGTTTCTAGGAAGTACTAACATCTGCTTTTCTACCCGGCTACATTGGACTCCAAACCAGTGCCCACCTCCCGATGCAGGTAACCGCCTTGTCTGAAAAATCACAGAAAAATTCTGTGATAACCGGCAAATTCAGGATCACTGTTGCATTCAGGGAGGGAGGGAGGAGAATGGAATGGGGGGATATAAAGGGAGCTCTAACTTTGTAATATTTTGTAAAATTTGCAATATTTTATTTATGAAAAGCAAACAAATAATGGAAGCAATGGCAATAGAATATTAAAATTTGATCAAGCTGAGTGGTGGGGACATTTATATTCTACTATTTTATTTCTATAAGCTTGAAATACTTCACCAAGTGTACGTATAAAGGAAAAAATTACTAACAAGACTCTGGTAGAGGTTCACGGTTTTCTGTTCTCAGTTCGCCTCATAGAATTTCCCCCTTCTGTCCCGCAGGCTTCGCCTGGCATTTTATTATGAAAAACTTCCAACATCCAGGGAAGTTGAAAGAATTCTACCGTGAACACAATTTACCCACTACCTAGATACAGACATATAATAAGTTTCCTATCCTTCTTTTGCATTTCAATAAACATAGAGTTTGCCACGGATCAAAATGAAGAATTCTATGGGTTTTAGACAAAGTTGCCACTAGTTGAACTTGAATGCCCTTGTATTCAAACCCAAAGCAGAAGCTATGAGTCTCTTCGTGTTATTTCTGTGAAATTCAACCATCAAACTTCACCAGGGATGCTGAAGCAGGAGGTGTCAGGATTATTTGCTTCTCTAAGGGCCGTACGTCCTGGAACGCAGTGTTTATCTATAGCTTATTACCCAGCTGACAAAGCACGCTGGAAGAGAGACCCCAAAGAGGTTTCTAAAGGGCTCTTAAAATACTATTGTGTTTAAGGACATTTGGGGATTTTTAAAACCTAGAGGATGGGAGAGAAAAATACCTGTTGGTCTAACCATTCATCCCACACCGGGGTTGATTTCAGTGGGGAAATTTCCATTATCAGCGCATATACTGACCTCAGGGGCCAGGAGAGAGGAATCTCTGTTACCAGGGTCTGTTCCTCGACGTTTGCTAACGTGTAAACAGCGCGGGAGAGCAAGACCCTAGTGAACGAACAGCCCAGCGTTCAGCCGCCATGAGGCGCCCAGCACAGCGAGCCCAGCTACTGTCAGCTGCAGGCGCGCAGCCCACCAGAGTGGTTGACAGTCGGTCACGGCGCCGGGTGAGGTGGCCGCGGGGCAGGAAGGCTCAGGTCTGAGGCCGGTCTCCACTGCCCCAGGAGGGTCAGAGTGGCCGCAGGCAGCTCGGGCTCCCTCCTCTACGAGGCGGAGTTCATCCTAATACCCGCCTCACAGAATTACTGTAGGAGCTGAATCAGCGAACACGGGGCGGCGATGAACTTTGGGAACTCTCAACTGCTCTTCGGGGGCTTCCCTGGCCGTCCGGTGGTTAGGACTCGACACTTCAACTGCCAGGGGCCCGGGTTCGATCCCTGGTCGGGGAACTAAGATCCCATAAGCCGTGTGGTCCAGCCAAAAAAAAAAAAAAAAAGAACAGGCAGTCTTTCACAGAAGATAGCCTTGAGAGATCTTTTCTATCAGTACCTTTAAGAGATCACGACCTGCTCGTTGGAACCTCACAGCTCTGACGCCAAATCCTTTCCGTAGGCTCCTCTAGTTCGCTTTGTCATGTTTCTGTGATAACTTACTGCTTGTGACAACGCCTCAACACAGATTGGCACCGACAAGCCACATGAGGAAAATTGGTTTTAGAGCCACATTCCAGATTAAGCTCTTTGTCAATCTGAACCCAGAAGCTGATAGATCCTCCAGTGGCCGGGGGCCAACTGGACTTGAGTTTGAGAAAGACCCCACCTCTTCCTCTTCCCACCCAGGATGTCTTGTTCTTTGTGGTCACTGCTTTGTCTTCGGCTGCACTGGCTTACAAAACTTTTCAGAAAACATAAACCGAATGTTTTTCACTCTCTCCATGCCTGAAACAATTGCAGGCTGATAACATTTAAGACAATGTCATTCCCCTCCGCTCCTTCCACTACTGACCTTGTTGCTCTATGTTTCATTCTTATTTCTATGTGTAATGATGACACAGTCGGGACCTTAAGCTTTTTACTTACTGTCGTAACACACTCGCATGCTATTGAAAACCCTCTGCAAAAATAATTTTTCAAACTCTGCATAATTTACAGTCATTCTTCTGGTAATGAATGCTTGTTCCTCACTGCCTGACTTTTTGCTATTCTAAAGAACTTTCTAATGCAGAAAGTTTTAAAATGAGGGTAGCATTTGAAATTCAGTAGAACAAGATAACTCATAGGGACCACATGTGCCTTTTTAATGCACGTCTTTCAGGTATTTTAAAGTAAAAATATTTATGAATGGAAACTTCTCTTGAATTATTTTCATTTCAATAAGCATATATACAGAGAATTATCCAATATATACTGCTGCATCATCACACCTTGGTTTTATGACAAATAAGATATAGAAGCATTCAAGTGCTGTACACTGACTTAAGAATTAATAAATCCTTGATACTCTGCATGTAATTTATTTAGCTAGAACACACACGACAGCAACATTTGAAAAGTCACTGAGGAAAACTGGGTTTTTAATGTGTTCTCATCGGACACCTTAGCAGAGCATCGCAACCAGAAGACACGCAAAGCGCATGGCACATAGTAGGTACTCAAAGGACGTTTCCCTTCCTTTCCCTCCCCCACGAACTCGTCTTCCTGAAAACAAAACTTTGTTGTTCAGGATTTCATCATTTCCAGATGCCTGCTCTTCAAATGACACCCAGAGCAATACACACTGATGTCACAAAGCCTGGAATGTCTGGTGGGAAACCAGCAGCAGGTGACCTCACTGGATACTAAGATCCTGTTTTCATGTCAATATCCTTAGTAATAAAATATGAGGAAAGAGAGGAAGTATAGCATGTAAGTGTTCCTCACTCACCATCCCAGCCTCAATTTACGTGGAAAAAGATTCCTATAAACTGAGGTGTCAGTGATTCAAGAAGGAAAAAAAAGAAAAAAGAAAAGAAATCCTTAATAAGTGAAAAAACATCATTAAATATACCTCTGTGTCACTAACATTTCTCTAATGTCGGTCGCTATAGAACGAACCTGCCCTCCTGAGACTGGCAGGAAGACAGATGTCTGGGGAAAATTCTTGTAAATTTATCTAGGTAATTTGATGACTTTTATACTCCAAGTTTTACATATTGATTATTTAAGAAAAATCTGCTTGGAAAAGCAAAAATCTGGTTTCAGTGATTGCCCTTGCATTCTTTCAACGTTGTCATTTCTGACCCTTTACCCTTTTGATCATTTTTTCTGATGTCCTATAAGTAACAGACGATGACAAACTATGTGAAGTCTCCCACTGGAGTCTCTTCCACTAGAACTGGGATTCCTGCCCTCCCAGTATGGTGCTAGCAGGCGGTGCAAGGCATGACTCTGGACCGAAAACAGCTGGGGGAGATGGGCAGAAATAGTAACCATGAGCCCAAGGCCCGGCCAAGGCTCACCAGTGTCCTGGGAAGGCCAATAACCAGGAACGTCTCAAGCATGGGGACCAATGCATGATTGTGCTCAGCGTCTATCCGGGGCAGTGAGAGGGCAGGGCTCAGGGTGTGCCTACTGTCGTAAGCAATCCGGTGCTGGCCCACACTGAGCCATTCCACCCCGCAAACGATGGAGCCCTCCCTTGGGGCGGGTGTGCTCCTACCCGCAGGGAGCTGATTTTCCAACCACAAGGCCTGTGCTCCCAGGGACATTCTCACGAATGCAACTTTCTTTTCAGAGTTCTCCTTTTCTAAACCGTTTTTTCTTTTCCTTTCTTTTTTTTTTTTTTAAGTTTAAGTGAATTCAGTTCTTGCTCCAATAAAGGTTGCTGCCCTTTATAGACTGACAGCTTCGTGCTTGGCCCAAACCGCCTCCTGGCTCCCAAAGTACACGGTTGGCCTGGGAGCTGCCGATACAGCCGTCTCCCCGTGGAGGTGAAGGTGAGGGGCCCACATGCCTCCCCTGGTGGAGGCCAGTCTGCTCAGGACCGGCCCTGAGCTGGTCAGCACCCCCCTCACTGCCATGGACATGCCTCTTGCTCTGTCCCCCCATAGCCTCCCTCACTCAGCAAAGTGGAAATTCTTCCTTCACCTCTGTTTCCCAAAATGGCCAGACTTTGGGGAGCTTGAGACAGAATGGTTCAGAGATAACCCAGACGGCAGGGAGCCTGAACTCTGTGCACCTCTGTCCCCGGAAGGCCTTTGTCAAGTGGGCTAGACACACGTCAGTCAGAGGATGCTCACCTGCTCAGAGCTCGCACTCGGCACAAGCTACATCCTCGGCTCAGGTGACAAGGTGAAGCAGCCCCGCCGTATGCTCCTGGGGATGGCTAACGCACAGCCCTCTGACTCGCCTGTGTCTGGGTTCTCCGGACAGGAGCTCCACAAGCACTCGCCTTCTTTCTCATGGACCAAAGCCCCCTTGCAAGCAAAAACGCCTTCTTACAGAGAAGCCCTGGGCTCAGCCTTATCACTGGGGGACTTTTAAGACCACAGTGAACCACCCAAGTCCCAAGACTGCTATCCTCCTGAAAAATCACCAAGTGATACGCAACCACACACAATGTGTGCCAAGAGCTGTAATCAGATTCCTCACAATCAGAACCTGGAAACGCCTCAAAAGCCCATCAGTCACTAGATGGGAAACAAATAACGCTCTGGATCTTGGGTGCAGTGGCGATCACACAACCGTGCGGCTGCCAGAAGTCGTCGACGAGGCCCTGGAAGTGGTGAATCGCACTGCGTGGAAGTCAGACCTCGATAAAGCTGGGAGAGAAGAAATCACGAGCTGAAACCACCACCCAAATCTAAACCAGAAGGAGATCTTGTGATAGCGAAGTCGGAGGACGTCCAGCTGAAACCCCACGTGGCCGAGGTAGGAGTCAGTTCAGAGGGCCCTGCATCTGCCAGACTCCAGTGAGTCATTTTTCCTCCCAGATTGTTTCATAAAAGAAAGGGGCACAGTACAGACTTCTGGTCTCCACAGCTCGGACCACCAGAGATGCTCAGGCCCGCTCACACCCCATCCACGTGTGTCATTGACAACCCAAACCAGTGGGAACCTGCACAGGTGTCCTGGCTCCTGGCTGATGAAGAGCGCCGGGTGTGCAGGCCCCGGCTCCCTGCTCCCGGAGCCCTGACTCTCGGAGTATTTCCTTCAGATGGGGGTCACCACAAGGGGCTTCCAGCCAGGATGCCCGGGTCACGGGAGGCTGTGGGACAAAGGAGGTGCGCCACGGTAGGCAAAGCCAGTTACGGGGCTCGGAAGGCATGTTTCCAAACCTCTTATCTCTCAGCCCATCCTAAACAGCATTGCCAGACGAGCTCACTACTTTGTGCTCATGGCTTTTCCAAGGCCCCGCTGCCCCACAGACATGAACGGCCCGCATCTTCCTTCTCCAGATTTATCTCTGTCCCTAGGCCCACGCTGGGGGGCTCACGGTTTCCTATCTCTACCCTGACCTTCTCTTCCTGTTCACCTTAATTCTGCATTCTCTCCCAGAACACAACACAAATTGCGTGCGGACTTCTAAACCCTGGGACTGGTACAGAGGCGCTCAGTAACTTTGCTCGGAGACTGGAGGCGCCTTTCTGTTTTTAAATTTGCCCTGCAATCCCCCTGGCATAATCGATCATAAGGAATAAAATACAGACTGAGGTTTTCAGCCACCAGGCTTCATTCTATAAAAAGGAGAAAACAGCAGTGCACTGTAATTTCCCTCTCTTTTTATGGGCAGTACAGAAGAGGGACACGTAAGTGTGCAGAAGAGTCCACGCAGAATGATGGGGGTGAAAGCGACACCTAAGGCCACAAATAAATTTCAATGAAAGAAGAAAAAAACGAGAGTGTTCTCTCGTATCGTAACACTGAGAAAGGCAACCTTGAGGTGGAGGGGAAGGGAAAGCTTCCAGGACTTTAGGGCTAAGATATCGTGATTACATGTCTTATTTACCTGAGGTGCAAACGTGGGTGGACGGAGGCCCTGTAAGGCCCCAAGCCGGAGGGGAGAGTGTCCGCGTGAGGGCGCGCCTCCGGCTGGGGGGGACAACAGTCAGATTCGACTTCCCGAAGCGCTCACCCGAAGGGCCTCATTCAAACAGGAAACCGGCGGGGCGACCGCAGGCCACGCTGCCGGGGGTGGGCACAGCCCACCACGTCACGCGCACTGTGTTTGCCCGCGTCTGTGTGGTTAAACCCAGGCCTCCTTCCCCGTGGACTCCACGGGACTCCACGGGACTCCCAGGCAGGGCGAAGACCCCTCTGTGCGTGGCCGAGAAGTCATTCATTTGCCACAGAGACATTGTGTACTAGTTCGGACATGCTAGAAAATACAGTTTCACCCCCAGTCCTCAAAACTGAACCGCTGGAGGGTCGTTCATGTCTACAACGTATCACTCTCCTGTGCTGTCCAGAATGCTGGAAGTGGGGTGGGGTCATGGGGGGCTATCTACTAATTCTTGGGACCCATTAGTCAAATTTGCCAGTTAGACCCCACAGGAACCTTTCTATATTTTAGCTGGGCTTTCAGACTCTTAGGCACTTCTGAGATTGTCCTCGGCTCCCTATTTGTTAATCAAAAGTGGGGTAACTGTGTAACTGGGGGACACCATTTGACCCAACCTGCTGAGCGGGAGAACGTGTTTGCCTTCAGGGGCTGCCCCACGTAGCCACTTCTTGTCAGAATATGAGTGCATTTGGAAAATGCAAGCAGGACAGGACCATTTTATTGTAAAGTCACTACGAACTGCTTCGGGTATCGTCAAATGCTGGAAAAGACTAAGTGAAGCTGTAGCCAGCACTGAGAAATGCTCTGTAAGATAACCTTTAACAAAATCTCCTCCCCCAGTTGTAATGGGTTAGAAGGAACTGTGTTCTAGCAATAAGTTTATGGTAGATTTGGATGTATCAGTACATGCAGACAAAAAGGCCTGGGATAAGTAGAGATTAAAATAAAAAAGCACTAGGCCGGTAAGAGTTCTTTTAACAACAATCTCCATCTGCCATGTCTCCTTTTAAATTAGTTGAAATATTTTTGTGGGTGACTTTGTTTGCACTAACTTCCAACTTTTTATGGTTCACTAAACCCTGGATTGTGATAGGAATACAAACATTTAGGAGGAGGAGGAATTCACATCGCAGATGAACTTGAGAGTTCCTTCCTACCAGAGGTTCCAAATCCGTAGTATTATTTTTAAAGTGTGTCTTGATTCTGAATTCAAGTTGTAATTTTAACGACAAATCCAACATGCAGATCTGAGGGTTTCAATTACAGACAAGCCTGGGAATTGGCAAGAGTTTCCGAGAAGTGACCGCGGCAGGAAGCCCAGGAGGGTTTGAAGGTGATCAGAGGCAGTGTATGGACAGCAAGTCTTGCAGGAAAACCAACATATCCATTAGACTGGTGATAATTTCAAAGTAGAAACAAGTTTATACAATGAACCTCGAGAGCTACCAAAAGAAAGTGCACCCACGTCAAGGTGGTAAAAACTCAAAATTTAGAACAGAAGCTACGTACAAAGTGCCAAAGACGACGATGCTAAAAACAAGAAGACCAAGCAACCTGACAGCCACCTAGAGGAAACAGGACCTGGAGACACCGATGCTGTACGCACGGGCCTCTGCGGTCAGGTTGGCCTAGGGGCCTCTTCCACAGAGGAGCCCGCCTCAGCAGACTCTATTTCTACGACGTAGGAAGGACCACTGCGTCCAGACGGCCTCACTTCTTCCTTTCTCACCCATTCCTAGTGTCCCCCAGCCAGCTTCCCGCTCTGCCTGCTCCTTGCAGGTCCTTTTCCGGGAACCCACCAAGTGCCTCACGCCCGTCCTTCACGCAGGTGTCTCACCTGAGATACCGGTGATCACACGCTACAAATCGGCACCTACCACCACCATTTTCTATTCCTCTCACCAGCTTCTTTTTATTGTAAGGATTTACCATTCTGGACATCATATATGTATGTGTGTGTATTTTTTTTTTTTAACATCTTGATTGGAGTGTAATTGCTTTACAATGGTGTGTTAGTTTCTGCTGTATAACAAAGTGAATCAGCTATATGTATACACATATCCCCATATCCCCTCCCTCTTGCGTCTCCCTCCCACCCTCCCTATCCCACCCCTCTAGGTGGTCACAAAGCACCGAGCTGATCTCCCTGTGCTATGCAGCTGCTTCCCACTAGCTATCGATTTTACAGTTGGTAGTGTATGTATGTCCATGCCGCTTACTTTGTGTGTGTATTTCTATTCCTTTATCTGTTCCGCTGCTCTAGTGTTAACACAACGCCCCAGGACGGCAGGGATTTCGTGTGTTTTGTTTATCGCTCTAGAACCAGTGCCCTGTGGGTGCATGTTCCACGTTCAGTACACATGCGTGCATGTTTGTGTGTACCAGTTAACACCCAAGGAAGATCTTCCATGGGACACTCTGTCAGTTGTCCCTGGCCTCAATCCTTTCTCCTTGAACCCCGCTCAACCAGGTTCCCGGGGGGGCCCAGTCATCAGCCGGCGCTGTGCTAGGCAGGGCGGGGCGTGCAGAGGTGAGAGTAGCATTTTCCCCGAGGAGCTTTAGTTGAACTGCACAGCCGGACCATATGGGCCCAAACGCCTGGCTGTGCCCGTGAGCACAGCCCTTCAGAGGCGAGGGCGAGTTCTCCCCAAGGACTGTGACCCTGGAGAAGACCTCGTGGGAAAAAAGTAGAGCCTTGAGGGGTGGGACGGCTTTGGAAGCAGAGAATGACCTCATGTGGACAAATGCTCTAAAAGAAAGAGCAGTAGAGGAGCAAAGGCCGAGAGACGGGTGGGCCATGATTTCCTGGAAACACAGTGTTTGTGATGGGAAAGAAGTAGAGAATTAGAAGGCGGCAGGGCCCGGATGACAGGGACCCCGACCACGGGGTCCCTGGATGGGGAGAAGGCAGGGCATGGGCAGCACGGACATGGGGACAGAGGCGGGCATCAGAGCTGCGGCTCCTGTGTCTAGCGTGAGTTCACAGTATTCACTGCATTATTAAAAACAAACCAAGAATCCTAAAATCCAAAGATAAAGGAAGGCCGTGCACGGAGCAATGAAGTCAAGGACTGTGATTAATCCAACTCTGAGCATCGGCGAGTAAGTGAGTAAATACACACACAGATTGGTTATTTGCTTTGGAGTCAGACTTGGGTTTGAACTTAGCTCTGCAAGGTCGCTGAACTTCGCTAAGCTTCAGTTTCCTCAGCTGTTAAACGGGGCCCGGAAGAGTTATTATGAGGATTGAGAGACAGATTGTGGAAGTAAAGTGGCTGAAAAACAACCAGTAACAGCATCTATGGAGCACTTCGTTACATACAAGGCACCACTCCAAGTGCTTTACACACTCAAAAAAATCACAGCTGCCACGTATGCTTCTCGGCACGCTGACGCTGGATGTGACGGTGGAGGTGTCCGCACGGGACCCCCGCCCTCCCGCTCAGACCCCGTCCCGGCAATCACGGAGCCCAGGGCTGGAGGCTGCCCAAGGCCAGTGGGCGTCGGATCGGAGCCAATGCCGGCCAAGTACTAAACATTCAACCATACACAGTGAGGGTGTTTTCTTCCTGAACCTTCCTTTCCTGTAAGAATGTCTCGTAAGAACTGTTCGAACACATTGCTCTGTTTTCACACGGGATCCTGATGTGTGTTACACGCTAATGATCAAAGAGAAAACCAAAGGAACGACAGGGAGTGATCGCTTTTATCCCTAAACTGTGCTCTTTGGGGTTCTATTCATGCGTTCTGCTCAATTGCCTTTCTTGGTCCCATGGTTACAAACAGTACCGGGTCATTAGATTTCGGGACAGCAAGTAAGTACTGTGGGCAACTGTATCCCCTCCTTAAAAACGAATGAAAGTAACGCAGCTGTGGACCGTGAGGGAATGACTATATTCACACTCAACGTACAGAAGTATCACACGTGCAGGTGTGCCACACTGGGTAGTGTCACGCCCTCTGGGGAAGTCACTTTGCCTTCTTGCATCCCTGTTTTCTATCTGCAAACGAGGGCTCTTTCTCAGTCTCCCTCCAGCTCCGGGATTCTTTCGGTTTAACGTGATAAGGGGCCGTAAGCTGAAACACGAAAGTGCCAGCCCTTGATACCAGTTCACGTTTGAATTATCGCGCGACTAACAGAGTGAAGTATTGGCGGGCATCGCGTCATCTCAGTAGGACAGGGGACCCTTTTCTGTGGTTGGCTGGTATCTGAGCACCCTTGTTTGCTGGGACAGCCGCATCTCATGAGTCTTGGCGGGACGTAGCGCCGCCCGCCCACCGTGGAGTCTGAAGATGCCAGATTCTCACTTGCCCAGCTCACTTGGCTGCTAGGGTCCAGGTAACCAGCCAGACTGAGCCAAGTCGACCCACCCACCTAGGGGCTGGCATCTGATGCCAGTGACCCAGAGAAGCAGGCACGGGGCGAGGCTCTTGGCGGGGGCAGAACGACCCAGCTCGGAGTTGGTGCTGCTGGTTGGTGCTGGCCGCACATCTGTAGCTCCTGCTTGGGTAGCGGGGAAGTGACACCTCCCCGGGCCCGTCTGCGTGGGAGCTGACTGTGGCTTCAGCTACACAGCCTCATTACTATTGTTATTATTTTTAGAACTACCCAGTATTTTTTCAAAACATTCCATTTTTACACAAAGCAGAAAGTATCAGTTTCCCTCACTTATAACGAAGAACGCTTTCGGCAACGGCTGGTGACGTGTGCTTTGGGGACATAAAGAGCTGGCGGGTACCCTTTGCTTATTTTGCTAAAACCATCCCATTATCTTATTTTCTCAGTCAGGATAATAGGCGAACCACTTGGCAAGAAGTGCTGAATAAAGAGGTGAATTTCACACTCACAGTAACAACAAAAGTACATACAAAGTGTCCAAAATCTACCTGTTAATTATATGCACAGCTCTTTTCATAAAGAAACCCAAGAGGAATATTTTACTTGCTGCCAACGTTAGGACAGAGGGGTTTCAACACCTGAAGTCAGACCCATGGGCAGGCTGACTGCTGTCATGTGTCAAGGGGATGATCCAAGATGTCGCATCAATGAAGGCCATCTTTCTCTGATAATTAGATGGGGAATGGGCTGAGGAAGGGCTCTAATCCATGGACCAGACACGGCGCCCCATGTTATCAATGGCACTGAATTCTCCAGATCACTTTGCCGCTCATCCCATGGAACAGAGGCAGAGGGCAGGGGCTGCATGTGAGTAAGACTGAGGCGGACAAGGGTCTGGAGGAAACGAAAGAGGTCCTTCTACCCTTGGAGGCAGCTCCATCTGGGGCAGGTCCTAGTGACTGAGGCATCCCCGGTCCACTAGAGTCTTGGAATTCTGTCGTGGTGTGAAACATCCCAGACCCAACTCCCATGCTGGTTCTTGGAGGGCTGGCCCTCTGCTAGGATTCCTGGGTCATTTCTGCTTAAAACCCATGGACTTGGCCCCGTGAAGTAGCGCCAGGAATAATCAAGTCTATGGGCCAGAGAAGCCAAACTCTACTCCTGACACCCAACCCGCCTCAAATGAGCTAGAATTAGAATTTGAACCGTACGAGGCGTCATCTGTCTTTTCTGTTCCTCTTCCCGGCTTCCCCTGAGACGCCACACGTCTCCTCAGGCCCTGAAATGAGCCCAAGTTTGTCACACTGAGAACCTCTCAGATGGGTCTGTTTACCCTGAACTCTCCCTCTCTGTGGATGACAGAGCTTTTGAAATTGTTAGCGTCCCGGGGTTGCAGATGCCCAAAGTATATACATCTTGCATGCAGGGTTTTGGTTCCTGACTGAATTACATTAATTCTATTCTTTCTATTTTCTCCCACCTATATTGGCAGTTTGGTAGTAATGAACTAGTCTATTCTGGAAAAGAAGGGGAAAAACTCCAATTACATGTGAGATTTTTAGATTGTGTTTATAAAATGATCCAGAAGTATTTTTCTCTTTTAATCGTTAAAGCACTTAATAATATTCTAAAAAAAAAAAAAAAAAAGGCCTAGAAAAGTTGGAAAGTAGCTCTTATGTTCTGAAAACAGTAATATTTTAAGCCCTAAACAAGCACATTATAGAAAGGGGTTTCCCAAAGTTTTATGCTTCAAGCCTTTTATTGTTTTCTCACTTTTCTTTTGCCAACTCAAATGTTGTTTAGAACTGATATTGGATAGCGAACAGCTGCAGGTCCTGGCTGAGTGTTTTCCTAGAAATACCACTTTGGGAAAGAATTTCCACCCTTTTCCCTCTCCCATGAGCCTTCAGAGTGGCTCAAACTTATTCTTCTCCAAGATCCTGGCCCAAAAGTTTATCAGGACAGTCGAGCGTCTGGGAAGCAATGCCAGGGTGGTATCTTTAGCTGTTGGTGAAAGGAGAGGCCACTTCTGATGTACCCAGAAGGTGAGTGAGGGTCTCCCCAACACGGCAGGAAAACCCTCATTTCCAATTCAGAAATAGGAGATAGTCTGTGTCTCATGGGAGGGTTCTCACGCAAAGGAGACCTTGGTGACACCCCATCTTGGGCTGGTTTGGCTTGTTTGTACAGCTACTTTGACAGCAGGTGGAAGACATAGATTCTGGAATAATTAGGCTCTGGATCACTCAGATCCTGCAAAGAAAATTCACGAGAGTCATCCTAGGCTCTTTCTAGACTATTAAGAGAATCGAGAATTCCTTAATTTGTGTGTTGTGTTTTTTTTTTCTTACAACTAGCACAGTCTTTCGTATTTGTTGAATTGAATAAAAGGAAAAACATTGAAAAGTGATAGGATTATAATAATATTATTGTGTTTAGTCACCTACTAAACTGCAATTTTATAGCAGCTGTTGAAAAGAAGCTCTAGAAATGTTTTCAAACACATGGACACCAAGGGGGAAAAGAGGGGGGGGGATGCATTGGGAGATTGGGATTGACATGTATACACTAATATGTATAAAATAGATAATAAGAACCTGTTGTATAAACATAAAATAAAATTCAAATAAAAAGATAGAAATGCTTTTTTTTAAAAAAAATAAATTTATTTATTTACTTTTGGCTGCTTTGGGTCTTCGTTGCTGCGCGCGGGCTTTCTCTAGTTGCAGCGAGCGGGGGCTACCCTTCGTTGCGGTGCGTGGGCTTCTCATTGCGGTGGCTTCTCTTGTTGCGGAGCACGGGCTCTAGGCGCGTGGGCTTCAGTAGTTGTGGCTTGCGGGCTTCAGTAATTGTGGCTTGCGGGCTCCAGAGCGCAAGCTCAGTAGCTGTGGCACACGGGCTTAGTTGCTCCGCGGCATGTGGGATCTTCCTGGACCGGGGCTCGAACCCATGTCCCCGGCATTGGCAGGCGGATTCTTAACCACTGTGTCACCAGGGAAGCCCAACAGAAATGTTTTGAACAGGGGCAGCAAGGTAAGCACACAGTCTTAAAAGTCATCCTGAAGGACAACACTTGCTTTTCGATGTTAGCTCTAGTACGTTTATTAGACACTCAGTCATGCTCTGTGCATTCAGAATCTGTGAATGTGTTTGTTGGGGCCAATTTACTCTGTATCAGGTGCTGTGCGTGTGATAATTTAATTCAATGTGGAGGTGTTTACCTGCATTTTTAGAGGCTTCATTCATATGCAACAGGCTCCAGAGGAAATGAGGTGATAGGACAGAGGTCCCACGAAAAAACTCCAGCGGGACCTCAGTTTAAAGAACAGAAGGCTGCAGATAAGGCGGCCATGGCGCAAGCACTGCAGCTGGTCTGAGGGAAAGGCATCCAGCTACTTAGAAAAGACTCAGCCCAAGGACTGGCACCAACCTCCCAGCATCCAGGCCGCCTCCCCTGCAACAGGACAGCAGGATGGCTGGGACGGAGGGGAGAATCCTGCACCTCGTCCAGAGTGGGATCCCCTGGCAGGACCCTCGGCTCGGTGGGGAGGGAGGCCTATCACAACAGGCAGCTGAGACAGAGAATCTGCAGGATGGGGGCGTGGCTCAGAGCTCATCGTTATAGGCCGCTGTCTTCGGGCAGGTGTGGCTGGGGTGAATGCACAGATGCCATGTTGAAACAGCAGCAGCAACTGAAGGAGGCATGGCCTCGGGCTTCAATGAGTTCACGGTCAGTGCGGGTAATGAGCCATTGTCAAGGAGCCTCACTGTGTCACCAGTGTGGACAGATAAGGGGCCTTCCTAAGGGTGGCATCCAACATTCTTCCTGCAGACTCGAGGGAGGATTCCTCTAGGAAGTGGCACTGGGCCTCCAGGAAGGAGGACAGCCTTACATAAGGGCGGATGCAATGAAAGAGCCTTAGGATTTCTAAGAAATTGTTTTACTGTTGCAAAATGAAGCTTTGCATGGTTACCACCATATTAAAATATCTGGGCTGCCTGGATTTTCCTCCCTGTTAGGTTAAATAGCAAAGCAAAGCCACCAAATACTTAACAGCTTTTGGTGAAGGCTGCAAGGCAGCAACAGATTTTAATTCCCTTTCCGGTAATATTTTTTTGGGAGCTAGGGCAGGTGTAACTAAGTACCACAAACTGAGCGGCTTAAACAACCAAAACTTATTCTGTAACAGTTCTAGAGCCTGGAAGTCCAAGATCAAGGTGTCTGTCCCAGCTTCCGGTGGCGGCCGGCAACCTTTGGTGGTTCTTGGTGGGCAGAAGCATCACCCTGATTTCTGCTTTCATCTTCACATGGTGTTCTCCCCATGGATATGTCTGTCTCCAAATTTCCCCTTTTCATAAGGACACCAGTCGTATTAGATCGGGGCCTATCCTGCTCCGGTATGACCTCATTTTATCTAATTACGTTTCCAATGACCCTATTTCCAAATAAGGCCAGATTCAGAGATACCGGGAGTTAGAACTTCAGTCAATGAATTTTTCGGGGACACAATTCAACCATAACAAAGACTCTCAAAGCAGTGACAGATTTACAAAAACTTACATGCTACTAATTGTATCTTGCAGATTTTTATTTCAATCACTTGCAACATCTCAATGACACTATGAAGTACCTTTTTACTGACCAGACTGGGCTGCTTTCTTTATTTACTATCATTATCTATCTCTTCCAGAGCAGAAATCTACAGAATAGCACAATATGCCAGAATCCACAGAACTGGCACCACTGAGACTCCAAGGGTCAAGGCGGAGGGAGGCTACTTCGCTATTTAATTTTATCTAGAAAAACCTAGACTGTTAACATTTACGTAATTTACAAAGCTGTTCTTTTTCATTATTTTCATATACTACTTAATGTTAGTTAAGATTATTTAACAAAACTGGCATTAATATTGATCATGAAAACAGGTCTTGCTGCTTCCAGCCCAGATCACTCTCTTGGGCTTCAGACCTACGTGTACAACGGCAAAACTCCACCTGGGTGTTACACAACCAATTAAAACTGGGATTGTACAAAGGCGTATCTGTCACCTCCCTGCCTGAGCTCTCATGTGTCACCAGGCAGCCAGCTGCCAGCATCATCCATCTCTTACTCCTTTATCCAGGCTTGTTATTATCCTGTTGGTCAGTCACTGGAATTTTTGAATCTGTAGCTTGGTGTCTTTCATCATTTAGGGGCAATGTTTAGCCACTGTCCCTTCACATACCGTCTGCCCTGTTCTCTCTCTGTCCTCCTCCTGGAGTTTGGTTAGACCTTCTCACTCCATCCTTCAGGTCCCTCCCCTTCCTTCCTAGTCCCCATCTCCTTGTGACGCTGTTCTCAGGAGACTTCTTTTGATTTATCTTTTAGCTCAGTGAGTCTCTCTTCATATGTGTCTAATGTTCTGTTAAACATGATCTTTGGGCTTCCCTGGTGGTGCGGTGGCTGGGAGTCCACCTGCCGATGCGGGGGACGTGGGTTCATGCCCCGGTCCAGGAGGATCCCGCATGCCGCAGAGCGGCTGGGCCCATGAGCCATGGCCGCTGAGCTTGTGCATCCGGAGCCTGTGCTCCACAACGGGAGAGGCCACAGCGGTGAGAGGCCCGCATACCGCAAAAAAACAAAAAAAACCATGATCTTTGAATTTTAAATTATTGTATTTTTTTCTTTAAGTTTCTTTTAAAATCTACAAGATTTTTTTTACTTTAGTTTTCTGCCTCTTTTAGGTATTTACAAAATTTAATTTTATATCTTTAAGCATGGTGTTATGGGTTGCATTGGAACCCTCCAAAAGATATAAGTCCTAACTTCCAGCACCTCAGAATGTGACCTTGTTTGGAAACAGAACCGATGCAGATGTAACTAGTTAAGGTGAGGTCATAATGGCATAGGGTGGGGCCCTAGTCCAACCTGACTGGTGTCTTTACAGGAAGAGGGACATGTAAGGACACACAGACACATGCACAGGAGGACGTCATGTGGCGATGAAGGCAGAGAATGGAAAGGTGCAACTGAAAGCTAAGGAATGCCGAAGATTGCCAGCAGACCACCAGAAGCCAGGAAGGGCAAGGAAGGACTCCCCTGACAGGCTCCAGAGGGAGCATGGCCCTGCCAACGCCCTCATTTCAGACATCCAGTTTCCAGTACTGTGAGATAATACATTCCTGTTGCTTTAGGCCTCCCAGCTTGTGGAATAGTCTGCCCACCATACCCACAGGTGGATGCAGACATCCACAGATTCAACCAGTTAAAAATATTCAGGCAATAAAAATTCAAGAAAGTTCGGAAAAGCAAGACTTGAATTTGTTGTGTACTGGGAACTGTTTATGTAGCATTTATACTGTCTTCGGTAATATAAGGAATCTAGAGATGACTGAAAGTATCTAGAGATGACTGAAAGTATATGGGAGGATGCATGCAGGTTATGTTCAAATACTATGCTGTTTTATATAAGGGACTGGAGCGTACACAGATTGTGGTGTCTGCAGCGGGTCCCGGGACCACTCTCCCGTGGATACCAAGGGATGACTGTATTTACGGCAGCCCTAAGAGACAAATACAGTAAGGATCCTTATTTTACAAAATGTGGTCAACAGCTTCCAAGCACGAAGCTCTTGCCAGTCTCTTTTTGCTATTCTTTCTGCTGACACTTGCTAGCGATACGTTTTCCTGTATGCTCATTTAGTCTGTCTACGAGTTGCTCATTTTCCTTGGGAGATTATCTGTAAGAATTTGAGACCTATGGTGAAGGTGCATTCTTTTAGAAAGGATTCACGTTTGCCATGGAACTAGGAGACGGGGAGGAGTTAACAGCACCAGCTGGGGACAACTTTAGAAAAATGCTCCAGGGCTGCAGATTCTTTCCGACCATCTCATTTTTACTGTAAAACTAAGGGTGAGCTCGTGGCTACAATCCCCAGGGGCGGTCCCCCGCCCCCAATCCCGTTCTGCTTAACATCAGGTCCGCCTCTGTTCTGTTTTCTTGCATTCTTTGCAGAGGTGGGGTGGACAGGTTTACTCCTGCTTCCCCGGGTGCTGCGGGTGGAGTCCTCTGGGGTCTCAGGGTTATGGAAGGAAGTCTCTCAGACTCTCCACCAGGTAGGGCCCTGGCCTCTGGCTCCTCCCCCCACCCACTGATGCCCGTGTTGTCCAGCTGTTTACCATCCCACTTGATGCACTTGGTTCCTGCCTCCACTTAGATTCAAGCCTGATGTCTTTTTATCATCTTATCATTACACTGATGCTGTTAAAGTGATTTTGAAATTATTTTACCCAGAATTTTTAGTTAAGTGGAAGAATCAACCCCAATACCAGACCAACCCCATCACTGGAACCTGCATGGCCAGTCAACCTGGTGCCGCTGACTCTCCCTCTCACACACCCTTGGCCCTGGGCTGATGTTCTAGTTCAGGCACCTGAGTCACCACGTAGTTTCTCCCCAGGTCTCCCTCCAACCTCACTCTGCACGGCTCTCCAGGGGCCTCTCAATAGCAGGCTAGTCTACTCCCGCGGGGGAAAGTCCAAATGCCTAAGCAGATGCTTTGGAGCTAGTTCCAGTGGGGTCTCCAGGGTTCCTGCCTTCCCTGGCTCTCTGCTGAATTACAGAGTGAATTTCCCATCCGTTCCATGGTCTCCTATTTACTGCACTAGCTTTCCACTGCCTGGAATGTAATTTCCTTCACTTCTAGTCTCTTTATTTTGAGGGAGGGACGAGAAGGCTCTTTTTAAATAAGTGAGGCATTTAGGTCTAGACAATCACTGAAAGTAGTTCTGGCTGTTCACTCCATCCAGGAGCCTTCCCCATGGGGCACTCTTGCCCGGTACCACCCAGGATCACCACGGAGGTGTCACGGCACTGTCCCTGCGTGTTGGGAAGTAGATCTACCTCATTAAGACTCTACCAACTTGTTAAGAACAGGGTCAGGTCTCTAACCTCATCCTTTACAGAGATGGACAGCACAGACCTCTACTTCTTCTACTGTTGGAATGGTATGGCTTCACTCATTTGGGTAGCAACCTGATCGCCAGATGATAGAGAAACAGCTTCTGGCTCTGTGTGTGCTAAACAAATGCTTAAAAGTATTTTTCACTGAGCGTGTGTGTGTGTGTGTGTGTGTGTGTGTGTGTGTGTGCGCGCGTGCATGCATGCACAGTAGGTGTTTAATGTCTGGTGTGGTCTTCTTTTGCACTAAAATTATAATGAAAGCATTCAGGGTTGTGTATTATCAGTATTGCTACTGATTTATGTCCTAACTTGCCTATCATTTGTATTAATGACTTTAATAACAACATGGATAATTTTGCCTGTTACCTGTTATGAGGCCAGCAGAGGGAGCAGGTGAGTAGTACAAGCAGATTTGATGTGTATTTTATAGGTATTATCCCTAGCAGCTTTTTGTTAATTTTTATTGTAGTCAAGCAAGACTTTCTGACCTATAAAATTAAAAAGGTCACTGAAAGATACATCAGGATTTTGGGGAAAGGTAAATAATATATATATTTTTTTCTGTAAATATTCTACTAGAATAGTTTTAGGGCTTTAAAAACTATTGTTGAAATTATTTTTCTTGAGGGAAACAGATGCCAGGAACTAGGCATCTCAATCCTGCTATAAACGTCCTCTCTTCACAGGCTTTGTACGGCTTACTTCCTTTCGTTTTTTCTTTTGTATCAGTCTTTCTTTGAATTTAGACCCCTTCCTTAAAATGAAACACTTTGGAAAGTACAGTTCATTATTAAAGGAGTACCAAAGAAATTGCTTGAGATAGGGGTTAAGAGGAAAACATAGAGCATATACACATGAGATTATTAGGAAAGACTTAAATCATCCGGTAGATACCATAATTAGATTCACGGAGGAACAAGAATGGCGGGGAGTATTTTTATACACTTGAATGCAAACATCACTTCCTTTTATGCATAACTATTTCTTATAATTCTTCAAAAATGACTTTTAGGGAAAAAAATGACTGTTAGTACAAATAACTCCATAATCAAGCCTAATTTCCCACAGGAAGATCTTTTATATCAAGTCAGTTGGACAGACAGGAATACCAAAAGGGGGTCATGTGCTTTTGCTTTTTTTTACTTCTTTGACATAAGCGATTTTATTTATGTTAACCTATAACCAAGAGAGATAATATATCTTAATGGAAATAACACACATGACATTTTTATCTCTCTTATTTTAAAAGGTTTCTCAATAATTAAGATAAAATTTTTATAAATTTAGATTACACAAAGATTAATCTAGATGGCATTAGGCCACTTTCAAGAGAAAATTCATTCTGAGAGGAATTTGGATGGTTCTTTAGTAGAATGGTTATGACAAAGAGACTAGACACATTTTTCACAAGCAGCAGGATTTGAATTCTCTACAACTTTGCTGAAATGAATTTAGGAACATTTAATATAAAATTATAACTCATAAGCCCAGCTCAAAATCTCTGATGACTAACACAATAGTGTTAGTCAAAGGAAAGATATTATTGACTTTTCGTTGGTCATGGGCAAAACAGTAATCACTGACATCAATCCACTGAAAGGGAATGTTTAGCATTTTTTTTTCTGTGTACGGGCAGAAAACAGGACACAGAATTACTGGCAAAAATATTATCAGGCTAATGCACTCATCTATTGTTTTAGAATTTCATCCACTGCCTTTTTAAAGTTATGACTTGTATCTTGACCTTTTAGGCATTTTTTTGATGGAAAGATAAAATAGTCCACAAAAATATTGGATGAAAATATTTAAAAATCAAACGGCATTTACGATAACTTCATGTTACCACGAGAAATATATAAACTAAAATATTCCCAAAAATTCAGGGAATTCATGATGAAATCTTAAAGAAAAATAGTAACTTGGATATTTCCCAAGTTTCTAGCAAATAAAAAGATTTTGGGCTTGTCAAAGTCCTTAAGGTTACATATTGTATACAATGTGGCTTTACAAAACAAACTTTCTTGAGCAGATGCTGTGCTGGTTCATGGCCGTACAAACTGTAAAAGATTCAGGAATCTTTTAGGTTTCCTTTAAAAAAACAAAACAAGACAAAACTGTCTTCTCTAAATGTCTTTCAGACATAATGTCACAATAAACACTCAGATAAGTTAGAATGAGTATTTGGTACCTTTTAAATTAAACTAACCTAAATAAGAATGACAGCCAATAACCTAAATAAGAATGACAAATAAAGATTTTTCTCCATATTAACTCTGATTCTTCCATCAATACTAACCCCTGACACGTATATTCCTATGGTTCCCTGTCAAACAGAAGTTACGCAGCTGCGAGAAGGAAGATAATTGTCCCAGATAAGGCGATGGTATCTAGGCCTCTGCCCTTTACTGCCCGGCACTTATTCTGTCTGCTCCGAGAATGAAAACACGAGGGTCATGCAGGGGAAATGGCTGTTTCCCAGGAAAGGAAATTGCCTGAAAACACATCTGGCAAAGGCTTTTTCTCCTCCTCTGGCAGGCAGACACTTATTTTAACAAAATATACATTTCCTCACCTCCTGTAAAGGTGAATTCTATGGAGCCAATGCCCTATTCTAAGTGGACGACAATTTTCCTCTAAATAGAACGGGCCAGCTATTTTATGGCAAACGCTATGTGTGTTTAATTGCAACTAGCACAGGGAACTGTGCTAACCTAGGCATCATACATCATTTCAGAAACTATGTATTCTCAGAGGTATATCACACTCTTGTAGCCAGCTACAACAGATGAAATTAAAGAGGCAAAGAAAGAAAAAAACTGTCAACGCCAGAAAATCAGAAAGGTGGCAAGAATGGATATATAAAGCACAACTAATGCAGTCAGACAAGAGGCTGGATTTCCAGAGATCCCGTCCTCAGGGAGTTCAATCTGACTTCAAGTCTGCACTGCTGTGTGCACTTCTGAGCGGACTATCCCGCTCACATATGCCACGGGTCCAGGACACTGAAGCGGGCATGTGGTGGCCCAGCTCAGGTGACCAAAGGCCACCAAAGGTCTGGCAGTGAAATGGGTTCTGTCTCCGGGGTGTGTGTTTGTGCAGCACAGAGGCGACAGCCAGCGTCTCCAAAGAAGGTTGATCTTTGCCATGGTAAAAGCGGGGTAAAGAAACCCACTGCTTTAAATTCTCCTTAAATCCATGAATGTAAACGAAAGGCACAAGCAAGTCTGACGGAATCCTTGTCATCTTGCCTCACGGAGCCGTGTTCCACGTCCATCGTAGGGGCAAGGCTTACCTTCCACGGCTACACGTGTGTGTTGATATTTACGCTTTTACTCTTTTTCCTGTTTTTACAGTAACTTTAAGGGGCTTTCTCTTTGGTACTGTTTTCAAATCCCACGGCTGGGGACTATCCTTCTCAGCCCGCCAGACTCAGGGTTTAATACCGGTTCCACACGGTCAGTAGCTCTGGGGAGAGGCCGCACCAACTCTTCTGCAGAACGGCTCCAGACGCCACCTGCGGTTCTTCAGGTTCAGCTCGACAAACATCAGAATGTAGTGGAAAGGGCTCTTCTGTGAATCACCACGGAGGGAGCCTGCTTTCGGAAGCTGAAATACTCGTTTTCCCTTTCCTTCCCCCCCCTTCCCTCCTCCCCCCCCTTCCCTCCTCCCTCCCCCCTTCGCCTTTCTTTCCTTTTCGCCCACTGCGGCTGCTGCTTCTTCCGCGCTCATTAATTGCCGCCCACAGTTCGGGAAAGAAAGGAGTAAGAATAACTTCTTCTTTAGCAACCATTTTATGTCCAGTGAACTTCCTAATGGTTTCCCCGTGCACTGCACACTAAGTTGTAAACATGTTGATCTAATTTAGCCAATTTTAAAGAGGCCGGAACAGGGAGGCAGATGAGTGAGATGCCGCTAAACCCCCGCCAGCCCCAGCCTGCCAGGGGCCTGCAGCCCCAAGTAGCCCGACGGGCTGAAAACGGCCAAAACCCAAGAGCGCCCCAGCCTCACCTCGTGGGGCATTTTGGCACTGAGGGCTCCTCCTACATCAACGCAGCACTTCCCAGAACTTCAGCCCGTGCCGGCCCTAGAGCTGGCCCCAATCACTGTCTCCAAGGCCTGCGGCCAGTGGTGACAGGACGGCGGTCACTGCGCTGCGTGATGGTGACCGGGCAGGTGTGAGACCGAGTCCGGGGACGTGCCCAGATGCGATGCAGAAAGACCCCGGCACAGAACGTCAATAGATGCGGGAGACCAGCGTGCCTCCCCAAGCACGTCCGAGTGGTGGCCCCGTCTTTTCCAATTAGCTACGGGCTTTCAACGGGGACAGTGACACGATGCTGGCTCCTCAGAAGGCAGGAACGCCCTCAGCCCCGCCTCCCCGGGCCAGCCGGTCCACCTGCATCGCCTCCTTCGTCCAGCCGTAGACGTATTCCGGTAGACACTGAGTATTAAACTGGCTCCCTGGAAAGAGCAGAAGCCACGCAGGCCTCCCCAAATCCTGTTCGGTGCTCCAGGCCTTGGGGGCTGCCCCACTCTGCACTGCTTTACAGTTAGCACCATATCTTGGTTTCTGGTTTCCAGGGCCACCCTTACACAGAGAGAGCCTCACAGGTGGCTCTGGGTGACCTGGAGCCTCCGGAAGGTTGGGGTCAGTTGGATGCCGTGATCCAGACAGAAGTGGACGCACGTCGGCATCTGACCTACATTTTGGGGGCCAGGACCAGTGGGAGATGCGTGGGCTTTCGCCACCCGTTAAGCCTTCTGTTCAACAGGGCACTGAAGCAGAGGGGCCTTCGTCCAAGTTCTCTGTAAGGCTGACCTCCTTCTTTCCGGGAACAGGGTCCCGTGGCCTTTTTGGTACCATCAAATGAAGATTTACCTCACGACGGCAAAGCGTCAAAGGAGAACTTGAGGCCGCGCGTGCTAAGGTGACTAAATGGGAGCCTCCGAAATTTCAGCCGATGACATACAGTACGGGGGAGAAAACAAACGTTATTAAGAAAATAAACGGCACCACACACAGCTGTTCGGCAGAGCTGTTTGGACAAAAAAAAAAAAAATTGGTTGGGCAGGAAGGCAGCTTTGGGGAAAGCTGTGATAATATTTCTCGTTTTATAGCCCCATCTGCTTTTAGCGGTCCTGTCAGCAAGTCACTGACGAAACTCAAGATTCTCTTTGAAACTGAACAGCTCTGAGAACCACAGTCAAGGCTGTGTTTAGCCTCCATCCCTAGGCCTGGATGGAAGTGGCCTGCAGCTGCTGGTTGCCTGGCGCTTAGGAAACAAACAAGTATGGGGGGCGGGCCCGTAACCGAGGTGGGGCGGTCTTCCCGCCCGTCTGCCCTCAGAGCCCCCGCTCTGCCCCCGTCTGGGGTCTCCCGCTGGTTCTCCACGTTGGCCACAGCGGGCTGGCGCACCTCCCCTGTGCTTCCTCAGTGACGCCTCGTTTCGGCCCCGTGCCCAGCCCTGACTACGGAGGCATCGGCTTGTGCTTGGGGCCCTGCCTGCGCTGGCCCTGCACAGGTGGGATGTGCACCCTGGGGTCAGTTCTCCTAGTGCATCTGCCTCGTCTTACAGTTTAGACCCAGATTCGAAGTGGCACCGTCTTTGTGGTCAAACGTTCCTGCCCCTTCCCTAAGTCCCTTTTCCTTGGCCTGTCTCACACTCCTCAACTCTTGAAGAAGCCGGGAGGTGCTCGAGACATGGGAGGCTCCCTGTTTACACCGGCTGTGCCTTGAGAGTGGCCTTGCAACCATGTCACAGCCCCTGGCGACTCCCTCTGGTTGGCCGACTACAGCCCGTGGTCCCTTTGGAACGGCCCGTGAGCTAAGAATGGTTTTCACATTTTTAAAAGGCTGACAAAAATCCAGACACTATTTCATGATGTCAAAATTATAATAAATTCAAATTTCAGTGTCCACGAATAAAACTCTGTTGGAACACAGCCACCTCCCATCGTTTGTGGACTGTCTCCAGCTGCTTTTACGCTATGACGGCAGACTCGAGTCGTTGTGACAGAGCCCGTGTGGCCCGCAAACCTGAAATATTTACTATCTGACCCTTTACAGAGAACGTCTGCCAAGCCCTGGGCTAGCTAGAGCCTCCCCCCAACTCCTGGGTAAGAATTCCCATTTAGGGGCTTCCCTGGTGGCGCAGTGGTTGAGAATCTGCCTGCCGATGCAGGGGACACGGGTTCAAGCCCTGGTCTGGGAGGATCCCACATGTCGCGGAGCAACTAGGCCCGTGAGCCACAACTACTGAGCCTGCGCGTCTGGAGCCTGTGCTACTCAACAAGAGAGGCCGCAATAGTGAGAGGCCGGCACACCGCGAAGAAGAGTGGCCCCCGCTTGCCACAAATGGAGATAGCCCTCGCACAGAAACGAAGACCCAACACAGCAAAAATAAATTAATTAATAAACTCCTACCCCCAGCACACACACGCAAAAATCCTATTACAAATCTGGAAAGAATACATCATCACATTTAGCACATAGATTATCCGGTGTCTATTAGTAGAGTATTTAAAAAAAAAAAAAAAGAATTCCCATTTAGGTGCCTCCAAAGAGCACTGCTCACCATACATCTGGCCTTGAGAGGATGGGTAAGGAACATCCTAGCCAACTGCCTGCAGGACCAGTGCCCTTGGAGGCGATGCTGCCTTCCTGCTGGGTGTTCTCACCACAGCCCGTTGGTGAGGGGGTCTCCCTCCCTCTATTTGCTTATCTATGTCTGACACTCTGTCATGTTCCCCAGTACCCAGAAGACAAGGAGTATTTGTGGTACACGCTCTTCCTGTGGCTTCTTTTTAAACCACCATATCTGCCTGGGAGGCAGATGGATGATTTTTAAAACCACATATGCAATACTAACGCCTAATACTATGCGCTTTCAAACAAGGGAGAAACTTAGAAGAAAAAAGGCGCACCCCATGTTTCTGCTTCATGTTCAGCCAGAGAATAACACAGTCATAATATCGGATGGTGCAAGAGCTGATTTTCATGTAATGGGAAGTGCTGATAAAGAAAGGCAAGTAGTATTCCTAAGTAACACGCGTTATTCCATATCATTATAACGCTAGAGGTGCTACAGAAAGAATCATCTCAGTTCACAAGTAGGGACATTGAGGCTTAGAGAAGTTAAGCATTTGCTTCAGATCTCAGTGAATCAGGGTTCTCACACTGGTCCCGTCTTCAAATCCTACATGCGTCCGCCTACAGTTAGCAGTCTGAACGAGTATATCTTCTTTAATTCGTTCCTTTAGTGGAAACCATGTGACAGAATCAGGTTCTAGCTTTCCTGAGCCGCTGAGCCCTTTGAGAGTCTGGGGAAGTCTACAAACCCCTTCTCAGAAAATGACACGGGCTGTTTTATTTGGAGATTAAATAACAGGATCTTGGGATAGATCAAATGACAATGTAGTGCTGAGTGCACGTAATAGCTTGAGATATCGTAATAAAAACATCTGCAATTCCTATTTGTGAGAAAGCCATAGCTATTGACCACTGTTGTTTCTGACCTATTCACAGCTAAAAGAAGGGCTATATTTCAGTGAGACTTCAGTGAAAAATAAAGATGTCTTTTCCTGTCAAAGTTCGTGGACCCCAGGAATTCTGTCCGGGGACCTTGGGTCAAGAACCCGTGCTCTGGAGGTAACCTCGGAGCCAGGCCGTGCACAGGAGGGACGTTTTTAAAGGTACAATTATTAGGTCTCTTGAAACAATTCACTATACAAATTTCAGTCATCCAAGAATTAAAATCATAAAGTCCCCTGAAATCTGATCTTGCACTATTAGACTGACCCTGGCTTTATGGATGGATGAGGTCCATCAGGTCGGTGCTGAACAGGCTGCCGCTGCCTGGAGAGAAACCTTGTGCACTGAGGCGTTAAGAGACCACCGCAAGGGCTCCAAGCCGTCCCCCCCGCCCCCGCCGGCCGCCTCCTTGCACAAGCTGGCTGGTGAGTGAGCACACTGTCAATCTTCGAAGCGTTAAGCTTTAGCCATTGAAGGAAGTACCCTGGAGGGTTTATGGAGCCACAGAATTGAAACAGAAAAATCCTGGGAGTTAATGCAACCCTTGAATTTGACAGATGAGGACTTTACAGCTTAACTAAAAAGAAGTGATTTGCCTGAGTCCAACACTGAGCGGGACTGATGTAATTGATCCTGGATAATGTGTTACAAAATGACGGGATTTGAGCAAATCCTGACCTAAGGAAGGAGAAGTTTAGGTATGCCTCTCTCAGCCTCCTCTTATTTAAATTCTGATTTCTCCGTGGATTATAATTTAGCGGGCCATTAATCAGTCCAGTACATTTTAAGTTTACTTTGAATACTGAAGTGGATATTTTGCTTAAAAGATGAAATGTCAGAGCTCAGAAACTGACTTTCCTAACGCGATTTAATAAAGCAAGAGGTTGCTGCTATCCCACTGTTTTAAGATGAAAGTTTTGCATACTTGGCTAATGGTTCACAAATCAAGTAATACCCACGAACCTGTTCTCCCTATGAAAAGGCAAAGCGTTTACCAGAGCGAGACCTCTTCCTCTTTGTTTGTAATAACAAAAATAAACCAAAGTCCTGACATATTTGTAGTATTTTTATTCCTAAAGGAAAAAACAGGAACTTTCATTGTACTTTAAAGTGATTGCCCCAGATATTTTACCAGCTTAGCACTGTAAAATCAGTTTCAGACACAAGAGACCGACAAGCTCTCTCTAGGAAATACTCAATTAGGGTGGTGCCTCTGAAATACCCAGGGGTCCTGTAACTGATCGCTTTTTCCCAGAGGGTTTCTGCAGCATACAGTCCTGGTTGGACAGTACACATCAGGCAGAGATTTTTCCTGTGGCCTGGCTAGTGACCCCCCTACAGGAAGATAACGGACAAGCCGGGAGGGCGGAGCAGCCAGCTACACATGTCTGGCTGCTGTTATCAACTTATCATATAAGGAAAGGAAAGTGATTGATTCGGATCCTGACACCGCAGAATCTGGGGGAAGAGAGACAAAGGAGCATTGAGGCTGATCTGTAAGGCGAATGCAGCCCTCACGAGGGAGGATTATTCTTCCTCCTGCGATCTGACAGTTTGCTGCGGGACCGGGGAGAAGACGGCACTAGAAATCAAGGTCACTGCTGGGAAAGGAGGGAAGAGGAGACTTTCACTGATGGACCCTGAGCCATGGCCGCAGAGCCCCGTGTCTGAGAGGGCAGCTTAGCGCCCGGGAGTCTCATGCGCCTTGAAGTTTGCTGAGCTGGTGGTTTATTACCGACAGAAAGAAAGAATGTGGCAGCTTGTTTTCTTTACTCTGAGCTGTGATCTGCTCCTAGCCGCAGCCTATAGCAACTTTCGGAAGAGCATGGACAGCATCGGGAAGAGGCAGTATCAGGTTCAGCACGGCTCCTGCAGCTACACGTTCCTCCTGCCGGAGATGGACAACTGCCGCTCGCCCTCCAGCGCCTACGTGCCCAACGCCGTGCAGCGGGATGCGCCGCTCGACTACGACGACTCCGTGCAGAGGCTCCAGCTGCTGGAGAACATCATGGAGAACAACACCCAGTGGCTCATGAAGGTAGGGAGCCACCACTCCCTCGTGCACAGCTCCGACCGGCTCGGGCTGAACAGCCAGTCTGGCGGGGCGGGAAGGGGGGCGATGAGCGCGGGAGAGAGCTGGTGGCTGACGCCTCTGAATGAGCTGCCACTTGCTGTAGTCTGTCCTGCCGCGTAAAGTGGTCGGGGGTGAAAAGTGACAAGGATTACTGGAAGGGAGTGCCAGGATCAATGGAGGGAAGTCTCTAAAGTCAGGACTCCTTATGCACGGAGGAAGCGCACTCCTCTGCACAACGTGTAGGCTGTTTTGTTTGTGCAAGTACTTTCAACTCGGTGATATCCTTTACCAGGGACGTTATAGAACCGGTTGCAGGCACGGGAGGGAAGCTGTGAGCAAGGGCAGAGACGGAGCCAGGAAAAACGTGACAATCACGTTAGTTACTGATCCATAAGGGATGGAGTGAAGTGCTTTACCAATTTCCTGAATTTATTTACTAAAATAGGCTGGGGCTCTTGGTAAACAAGAGGAAATTAAATAAAGCAGACCTTCCATCTCTCAGAACCTGGGGGGCTTTATCCCGAGGGTTTGTCATTTGTCTGTAGGGGTGGGTTTTCCAAGCGTCCGAGGGGATTGGGCGCTGCGGCCCCTTCAGTTCCACCACGGGCTTTGAAGGTGACCCCTCGTGGGGCAGGCGTGCAGGGCATTTTGCTGCAGTTACGCCGTGACAAGACGGTCGTGTTCGCAGGGTTACCACGATCCCACTGTTGCAGGCTTTTTATAGAGAGTTTAACTCAAATAGGACACTGAAAGCTCAGTTTTGCTTTTACAAGCCATCGTTTTCACACGTAAAGCTATTTATACAAACCCCCAAATCACCCTGGAATTTTGCTTGATGTGGACTCGATATATTCTGCAGGAGGTTTAGACAAATTGCAAGAAATAGATTAATCATTAACTATTACAATGACATCACATCACAGCGCTTACACAGCAGAGAACGTGACGGTTTAAAGCCATATAGGAACTTTAACAACAAGCTGATTCCCCTCATTCAAAACTTTGCCCCTGTCTTTCATTTCACCATAAACCTTCTGTCAGGACACCTTATCTTAATCTCAGAATAGATCTTGGCTCCGAATCTGTGTTTCTCATTAGCTCTCCTACCTTCAGAGAGGAAATGACCAAGTTATTACTCTGGTCCTGAGCTGAGATGAATGAAAGCCCTCGGCACTGCATTCAGTATAACAAGAGGGGTCGCTTCAAATCAAAGAACAGAAAACAACAAATGCGCATCAAAAAGACTCGCCCTGTGATATGAAACTCATCAGTCGTATCTGTAAGCACTATCCCTTCTGAGCAAATTCTCCAGTAATTTCTTTCTTTTCCTAAGAAGTCCCCTGTGGTGCTTTTAAAAATCTCCTAAAATTCATAGATGTGCAAATAATATTGTTAAGCTTAAAAAGTATGCAGCAACACAGGTTGGAATATTTGGAAGACAAACTGTATCCTCAACAGCTGCTCACTCTGACTTCCCATTTCTCCCTGAGTTGTCATGCCCCCCATGGCACGGTTAATGCCAGGGCTGACGGCCACGGTGAGAGATGAAAGACACGTCATTCATAGTAAACATTCTAATCTGCCCGACTGGTAAGTCGTCTCGTAAAATAAACAGTCGAGGAACACAGAAGAATGTTTTGCCAAATCAAGACCGCTAAATTGTATTTGCTTAATGAAGCCCACATTAGGTATACCTGCAACTCCATATACAGAGCTCGTATTTCTTTCCTAGATAAATAACCCCCTTCTTTTCCATCTCTGAGATGCTGTTTAAAGAAGGAAAAGGACAAGGAATTCTACATGAGGTGACCAACATTTTTTCCTTTCCAGGTTCAATAGGTAAATATTTGAACAGTAGCACAATGGTATTTCTGAATTCTTTCTTTAGCCATCTAGCTAAATGTCACCAAGAATGACTTCATGTTTATCTTTTCACGGGCTCAGCACCTGTCCTGTGGGCCTCTTGGGAAACGTGCACCTGAGAAAGTCAGTTTGTGCTCTCACTTGGCTTACTGGCCTCTGGTTTGGGAATGAAAGCAAAAAAGCAAACATGAAACCCACCTAAAGTGATTCAATGTAACCTCTCTGCTTGTTTTTTATCCCTGTGTTTTGTCACCTGTGATAATAAACACTGCTTTTCTCATAAGGGAGAAAATAATATATAATGGGATGATAGATAAGCCACAATGATCAACATCACAATCAAACCCCTATTGATAGATTATGACAGAAAGAAAAAGCACCATTCTGTGTTTTGCATATTTCCTTTTCTTTAGGGCTGCTTTTTATGATTCCGTATTTCCTTTCTCTCCCTGATCAACACTAAAAATGAGAGGGGAAAAAAAAACACAAAACACTTTTAAGGTTTTAAGAAAACTTGTCAAGAAGGAAAATAAGACCAAGTTTCTGGTTAACCTCAGGGTAGATGAGACGCATTTCAGCGTCTCAGTGGTTAGCATCTGTCAGGAGCCTGGACTAAGAAAGCTGTTTCGCACATCATCAAAAGATGCCACTCTGCCCCTTTAGTCTGCCAGGCAGAGGAAGTGTCAGAATTCTGAATGAGCGCAGAGGGACATGAATGGAGCAATACAGGGAAGGCTCACTTTCTGGTTAGCGGTTAAACAAGGACAAGATAAATCGTGATAGTTAGGACACCAAATACACCACAATGACCTAAAAAACACTATAGGTCACATTCCCTTGCCAATCCTGCAACTATTCCAAACCTCTGCCCCCGTGACAGTAAACACACTTTATTAAAACTGACAAATAACTTAGCAAAATGGATTGTATCTTGCTAGGAGACCAGATTTATTTTTTCCCCCGATCAGAAGAAACAGGGAAAGGAAATAAACAGTTATTTCACACTGATGAATACTTTAAAGTTGTCAACAACTGCGAAGTCTATTGTGCTTTAAAACAGTGTTTTGAAAAATAAAGCTAATGCCTGTTAAGTGGATATAAACATTTCCTCGTAATCCTACTTATTTTTTTTTTTAACGAAAGAAGCACAGGCTGGGAGCTGTAAACCTGAATTGAGATCCTTTACTTTCTTTAAAATTAATAATACTATATCCTTTTAATAAAGTAGGAGAAGTATTCATCAGCTGATGTATAGGGAACAATCCAGTTTTGCTCCTAAAAACAAAACTGTTGTCAATGGGAAAAACTGATGGTGAGAAGCTCAGATGAACTCAGACTGTCAGCCCCTTCCCTACCCCTGCCAGGGACTGATTGTGTGTGTGTGTGTGTGTGTGTGTGTGTGTGTGTGTGTGTGTGTGTGTGTGTGTGATCATGTGTGGTGGAAAAACACTCCTTAGCTGTATATCCAAACAAACAAACCAGAGCTTGGTTCAATAAAGGAAAGAAAAAACTTCCCACTGTATCCACAGACGAAGTTCTACTACAGTATTGGAATAAACCCACCATCCCTGTACTGCCTTGCTGTCTCCTGAATCATGAAACATGATTGTGTTTAGTGGTAGAAGCAAATTCGGTGCATTCAGATAGGCTGATTAAACCTTCTATTTAAGACTGCAAGAAGATGATTACTATTGTTTAATTATCTATTAATATCATTATTGTAAGGAAGGCAGAGATGATTAAAGTTTCCCTGTGGTAGGAGAAGTACACATATTTAAGGTTGGAAAATGCAAGTTTAATATACTGTTTACTATATACTATGTACGATGTATAGTACAATATGTGCGCACTACATATATTATATAAGATATGCATATACTACATATAGTTTATATTATATATATATAGTATATATACAGTATTTGTTTTCCATGGTCAAGTGGCCTCTGCTTACTGAACGGGGCTGTCTGACATCCCGGGTTAACTCTGCAGGTGTCACGCTGTGGGGAGATGAAGACTTGCCTGCAATCACGAAGTAGGAAGTGGGCTTGTGCATACACCTTCCATCATATCTGACTTTCTGTTTAGACACTAGATAATCCATATAGTCTCCTTACTGTATTTTGAAAATTGGTTGATTTTAACCAATATGGTCCTCTACAGTTTACAAACAGGTTGTACTCCAGGAGTTTATCTGTAAGCCAGTTACTGTACTATATGGAACTTGAAGAGGATACTAATCCTATAAATGGTGATCAGATGCTCAGGCTGGCCCATTTTTTTAATGGATTAAAATAGTGCTTATTTTAATCCATAAAATAACTGAAACTCTGTATATCTGTCATTCAAGAACAACAGTTCCAATCAACCCTACCACTATATGGATAACTTAACAATAACATAAAAACATGAGAGTAATATATGGGCCATGTAAAATTACAAAGTCAAACCTTTAAAACAGTAGAAAATAGGATGTAAATTCTCCTTCCCCTTAAACTTCAGCCCCTTTCTTCAAGATGAACACTTAGAGATGTATACTAGCCCTTTACTGTGACAAATTTAATATCAAAATGAACGAATTTCCTTCTTCTTAAAACCTGTACAGTGGTATTATACAGTGATCAGAATCTTTTTCTTTTCTTTTTTTTTTTGGCTCACAAGTGACATGAAAAGAGGTTGAAAGAAAGATTTTATTTAGGGGAAAAGAGCAAAATTTGGAAGACTAAGGAAAAGGAGAATATGGATTAAAGGGGTGTGTGTATGTATTAGAGAGAAAAGGAGACATGGGGGGAGGGAGAAAAAGGAGAGACTACCTGTGATGGAATCCATCACCTGTCAACACAGGAAAGGGGGCAGTAAATGGGATGGCTATTTTGACAAAAAGGAGGTGGCTTATATTGTTCCATATTCTGGACACCAAATGGTACCAGGGCCTGGACAGCTGTGGGTTTCCTGGGTTGAGATCAAGAGGGTATAGGCATGAATCATGGACATGCACAGATTGTTTCCAGATCAGATGCTCATAGTTTGCAGAGCATCTATATTACTTACTGATAATGACAACTCATCAAACTATTCTCTCTGTTATAGTAACTATACACATATATGCTTATAATAATTATATATGTATACATACTTATTATAAATGTATACAAAATATATATTATATAACATTATACACATCTATACCTATAAAATATAATTCATGAGTCATATACATATATGTCACATATATACTAAATACTGTGGATTGTGTAGCACTGTAGTATGTATTTATTGAAAAAAATCTGAGTATGAGAGGACCCGTGCAGTTCAAACTCATGTTGTTCAAGGGTCCACTGTGTATGTGTGTGTGTGTGTGTGTTTGTGTATATATATATATATTTTTTTTTTTTCTCTTTTCACTACATCCTTCTTTGACTTGAAGGAATATTTTTCTTCTAAATTTTTCTAGAACTTTTCTGATAAAAAGAGAGCCACTCAACTTTCCAGTGACACTTTTATCACTAAAGCAATAGTAGTAAATGGGGGATGGCAATCAAGTGGCACTGAATAATTTTAAAGCACTTTCCATACGTTACCTCATTTAGTCCCAGAAACACCTCTAGAACACAGACATGGTGGATATAATCCCACCTATTTTAAAATCATTCATGAACATGGGTCAGGGAATATCAGTGTGCTCTGCAGTGTAGGAGTCTTGCATGGGTCCCAGAGAGGAAAAACAAACACGGAAAAGCACGCACATCCCTCCTCTGACAAAGAGCAGACTTTTCCATGGGGCTGGAAAGACCGCAGAAAATCACTGGGAGAAGTGTGAGTGAATGTGAATATCACGTTATTTCTTAGCTCATTAACATAAATGAGTGAACACTGCTCTACCCCTCCCACTCCTTTTGGGGTGTTTCCAGTTCAGGGCAGGCGTCACTGAAGTTCATTTATTTGTTCAACAAATATTTACTGAAGGCCCATGTGTGCCCAGGCAGTGCTCTAGGTGCTTGGGGCGAAGACAAAGACTAGGGTCCGCCCTGGTGGGGATACACGGCATTACACCACCACATCCTGTTGGAACACGTGGGTCAGAAGGTGATAAGCGCCCCACAGAACATCGGGTGAAACGAGACAGACGAGCGGGTGCAGGAGATGCGAGTGTTGGAGGGTGAGGGGAGAGGGGAGCCGTGCCAGACAGTGTGGTCACTCCGCTGAAACCGCTTTTACAAAAGGACAATCAATTGAAACTACGTGAGAATGGTCATTTTTCCTGATCACCAAAGTCATCAGTAATGGGTGGATATTGCAGGAAGTAACACATCTACAGAACACCCATTAAGAATATTATGTGTAATTCTAGCATTCTGAAGTAAGCACCTTACTACTCAGTACATAAATACGCCTATACCGGGAGGACTATTTTAAAAACATGCTGGATATACTATAACATTATATACACCTATACCTATCTGATAACTTTTATCTATTTTATTAACAATAAAAAAAGAAGAGGGTCTGAGAGGTTAAGTAACTTGGTTGACATCCCAGGTCAGTAACAGAGGCAACTGCCACCACCTGTGAGTCCTGTCTTAGGACAAGCACAGGTGTTCTGGGGCACAACCAGGTTGCGGACAACCCGGTCATCAGGTAACATTCGCAATCCTTGCTATGTGGGGTTGGTGCCAAAGCTGCAAAGAAAAAAAAAAAAGCAATCGGGAATATGCTGTGTGTAAAGTAATCACATGAAATTCCACTCTGTAGTTCAGAACAGTAAAAGCAAACTATATCATAACCAAGAGAAAGTATACAAATTCCTACAAACCATACATACAGTAACAACCCTTCTCTGGAAGTTGACTGAGGGTGACAGCCTGAATTTCCCAGTACCACCTGAAAGTCTAGGCAAATAAAATTCAGTCCCAGGAAAGTAACGTGTGACCTGCCCTACCCTCTATTTGATTTTAAAAAACAACTAGGGTGTATCTCTCATTTAGCATTCTACAAATAGATATAAACAAAAATACCTTGACGTCATGCTGTTAATGTTTAAAATGAGAAAGTAATGTCAAGCTCAACAATCTGATGTAAGCTTTTGATTACAGTAAAAAAAAAAAATCATGGTACTGTTTCAGAATAAAACTTTCAACATTTATCAGGATTAAAATGACTGTTTTATATACGGTTTGAAAATAAAGGGATGAGCTCTCCTCAGCCACCTGAACTGAAAGTCAGGTGTGCTAGCTGTCTGTCTTTAAATTAATATTTTAATTAGATATTTTGCCCATGAAATCACCTTTCTTTCTTATCCTAATCTTGGCATGCACCGCTGACAAAAGATGTTAAATGCACTAGAAATCTCTGAGAAGTGGGCCTGATCCTTTTACCATCATCACCCTTTCAACCGGCTAAAACCATTATCCTGGCAATTCAACTAGAACCTAATGAAAACCTCTGAAGGACCTGCCTGGGGGTGGGGGTGGGGTGCCTGGCCGGTAATTACTTTCCTCCAAAATCAGCCTCATTCCTTCCTTTCAGCACCCTTTTACCCGGCTGAGAATTACTTTCAGAATCTTTCTATCAACCTGACAACTTAACACTACCAAGTATTCACTTCCAATGTTTAATACTTAAAAAACCAGCAACCAAGCAGACTAAGTGTATACATTAAGAGTATAACCTGTCGTTTAAAAAATATGTGACTTTATATTTTTTCATGGACAATAGTGATTTTTAAGGGAAGAGAGATTCAGATACAGAGGTCTTGGGAAATACACTCTTTTATTGTGTTGACACAGTTTCCTAGAGTTTCCCACGGCTTGTGTGTGCCGAATATTCACAATAGTTGTGGGACTTTCAGGTAGAGAATATTAATGAAGCCTTGAAAGGAAGCAAGCGCTCAACCTCTCCATTTCTCGGTTTTGTTACATTCTATCTAGACCATATTAACACTTTCTCATATATTAAGTCTTCTTGATGTGAGAGGGACTATTCCACCGGGGTGACTTAATCTACTGATTAGCCTGCTGACAAAACCTGCCACCGACATCTCCCCATCTTAAGATAAGTACTCAGGACATACGTATTAGCACCTTCATCGTGACAGCTCCAGCAAATTGCGGGGATGAAGGTTAAACCGAATTGTGGGTCAGCCTCTGTATGTCGCTAATTAACATTTAGGAACGGTCTGAGCATGCTTCACACGGGAGACTTCCACTCTGGCCGCCAGAAGCACACCTTGGTGGTTGGGTTCAATAGCAAAGTTGTCTGATGTCATGGACCCTCAGGAAGCAGGCCACGCTCTTTGGTATATAACCTGCTGAGTCGTGTGGGACTTGATAAGGACAGTTAGTCTGACAGTCTTCCTACACCAGGAGCTGCCCCCTTCCCTCTGTCTGAGGAGCCTCTGGGGCCCTCAAGACCACCACCCTGAAGGAAAAGGATAGAGGTGAAAAAAACTGAGACCATTCCAGGGGTTTCATTTCTGGCCCAAGGCAGCCCCAGGAATTGAGCCAAACTAGAGCAAAGGGAATGATGTGTTCCTGCTCTCCTGAGCTTGGAATAAAGGGGTTCTATACCAAAAGAAGAGATCTCCTGGACACACTTGGTCAGATTCCAAGAAATCTAAATCTAAAAGAAACCGTGTTTACGCGTGAAGTCCATGCCATCACTGTTAACAAGCGTGCCTTTGGGCGGGCTTGTTATTTTCCTGCGTCTCTGCGTCTCCATGAAACAACTATATAGCCAGGGAGAGCTGGCTAGGTTAACTGGTGCAGTCTGAAGCTACGGAATGCAAGCTTTTCATTTCATTTGTTCCTCCTTATATGTAGCAAATGATAGTTTTATAAAAAAGACTGAATTGTGTAGAGCAGTTTTAGGTTCACAGCCAAAGTGAGGGGAAGGTACAGAGATCTCCTACATGCTCCCTACTGCCCCCCACATATACAGCCTCCCCGTTACCAGTGACCCCACCAGATGGTACATTTGTTATAATCGACGAACACACCATCACCCAGGGTCCACAGCTGATAATTAGGGTTCACGCTTGGTGGTGTACATTCGATGGGTCTGGACAAATGTATAAGGACATTGTATCCACTATTACAGAACCATGCAGAGTAGTCTCACTGCCCTAAAAATCCTCTGTGCTCTGCCTCTTCACCCCCACCTCCTCCAACCACTGACAACCACGAATCTTTTTACTGTCTCCATAGTTTTGTCTCTTCCGGAATGTGGTATCGTTGCAACCACACAGTATGTAGCCTTTTCAAATTGCCTTCTTTCACTTAGTAAATGACTTTTTTTTTTTTTAAGCATGATTAACTGTACATTTGTTTAGTGACCCCTTACCTTGATTATTCAACTAAGTCATTAACCAGCTAAAACCCTCACAGTGTACCTTCAGAAACGTAAGGTTTTCCTACCCACAGCAGGGACCTCAGGGGATTATTACGTGTTTCAAATAGGATGATGAATGCACAAGTGTGCTGGAAACTGTAAGATGTCACAGTACTCAGGGACTGTCATTGTAATTAATTTTAATAATGATACCAGAAACATACTTATCAAATTCTGTACTATTATCTCACAAGAAAGATTGTAACTCCACTCAGTCTTATCAGGTTAAATGATCTGACTGTATACCTCAAGGCACATCTTCACTCTGTAAGACAATGAACTTCCTTTCAACATGGAAAAGGACAGCTGCTAAGTGTGCTTGTAAAAGGTCCTGATTATAACAGGTGACTGAGTACCTCTCTGTAGAAACACTCAGCTCCAAAATCGTACGTGGCATCTTCTCCTAAACCACCCTACTTGTGCCCCCTTGTGCTTGCAGGTAATGCCATGAGCCCATTAAAACACTCAGACTTTACGGTTAAACTTATTATTATCACTTCAGCTTTCAGTAAGCTACGAGCAACGTTACTCTTCCGTACGTTCTGTTTTTATAGAAGACAATGGCAGGAACTATATGAATATTAAACAGTGGGTGGTCTGGGGTTAACTAGTCAACCTGCACATCTTGGTAGAAAAGATTCAAAATTCCAAGAGGTAACGGTTCCTCTGGCCTCCTGCAAGCATTTTCTCTGCCATTAGATCTGTAGAATCAACAAGATATTATCAACTCTTGTTTATTTGCTGGATAATTATAAACATTAGTCTGAAGATAATTCAAGAATTCTTTTGAGTTTTATTAACTACTATCTAGTCTTTGGAATCTTGAAAAATGATTACATACAGATGTAGCTTCAAATTTCTCTAAGCAAAATGGTCTTCGTAATGGGAAATACTTGTACAAAAATGCTGCTGGAGAGAAGACATTTTGCTGAGTAACATAAAATAATCAGATTCCGACCACAAGCCAATTATCTATGTTGAACATTTGGTTTTTGTGTATGAAATTCCTTATTATTTTTAGCTACTAAGGAATAGGTTCTTAAATTTCCTAAAAAAGTAAAATAAAATAAACTTATTCAGTCTTAATTCAAGAAAGTATTAGTAACAGGAATTCCTGACCCGAACTGGTTTTAACTTAACTTCAACAGTGAAATGCTCTTAAAAGCAGTGATGGTTGGGATAATTATATTACAAATTAAAGGATCAACATTAATCAGAACACCACCCCCTCAAAAACAATTGTTCATTTTGGGATGTGTAATTAATTGTCCATATTTTCAAATACGGTTCCCTTCTCGGTTATGACAAGCACAATAAATCTATATGTGCTTTCCCTCCAATTGGACGGTGTTTAATATGTATCATTTATTTATTGCTACGTGATTAGCCTGCCCTATGCCATTTAGGTTTTACAGTTGTAGTCTGATAGTATGCTACTTTTCCTTTCCCTTCTTCACCTGAAATACCACTACCATTAAAATAAATGGTCTCTGGATGAGGGGAAAAAAAGGATAAAAATATCTGGTGAATAAACAACTCTCTCTACTTATTTGGGACCCTTTCTCTATCCATTTCAATTTTAAGTGATTCAAAATCCTAAACCGGGAACACAGGTCAACCACAGCAGCTGTGGAGATAACCCAGCACCACTCCCTCACCTCTTCCCAGACAAGGGGGGGCTTTCGACTCTACTTTGACACCAGCGTACTTTGCTGGTTTCTTTAAAAAGTCTATAGACTTCTTGCAAAAAGGATACTGTTCATATGACAGCAGTCAAGAGAGTTCAAAACAGGGAAAGCCTCTTTCTCCCCTTTGTTGTGGTGTAGTTGTTACTGTAAAGTGACAGAGGCAGGATGCCGCCGGTTGTCAGGATAGCAGCTGGTATTAACCAGGTGCACATGATCTGGTGACATCAGCTCGTTTAATCTCGCGACAGTCTACTGAAGGTAGATACCCTGTTCCTTTTTTGAAGAAACTCAAGCTCAGAGTGGTATCAGATGGCAGAAAGTCAGCAATACTAGGATAATTTATTTCCGAGCTTCTTATAATAACACATCTTTTTGCATGGAGCACTTCACGGTGGCCCCCTAACACCTGCCATTCTGATACTATACACAACGGTCACACCCTGAGTGTGTCCACCGCCAGGAGGAAGAACAAATACTGGAAATTGTGAGAAGACCAACTTGGGTTGATGTTATTGTTTTCACTGACCCCGGGGAAGGCTGAAAAGTGTTGAGATGTTGAGTGACTTGCTGGCTTCCAGAGATGTGAGGTTGCAGAGCAGGGATTTAAACCCACGTCCGTCCAGTTTCCGAGCACTGTTCCACCTCCTTCCAGCTCTGCTTTCTCACTCTCAGGACTGGAACCGAGGCTGATACGCAGAACAGTCACACCCGGAGGATTCGAGCCTCCATAGGAGGGCGACGCTGCACAACTGGCAGCTGCCGTCCTGTTGCATCTCGGGACACAGCAAGATGGCGGCTGCTGAGTGTGCAGACAGCGGCGCACACGTGGCTCCGTTTTCAGATACAGGGCGGGATTCATGAATAAGCAAGTGAATGAGAAACTGAAATGTAACTCTTCCCAGGACAGCCCTGTCGGAGTAAGGGACGGGCAAAATAAGAAGCTTGGAAGAGCAGGAACTCAGTCCATTCACACATACACCTCTGCTCCCCCAAACACTCGACTGGACCAGGTCAGCCCTTGCTTTTCATTTACTCAGACGCTGGCTTAGACATGCCTCAGACTCTGAGCTGGCTCTGTTTCATGGAATCCAGCACTTTCTTCTTTTTTGAGGTATAACTTAGAATAAAATTAACAAATCCGAAGCGTGTACCTTGATGATAGAGGTACACACCTGTGTAACGGCCACCAGGTGGCTCCCTCCTGCCCCTCCCACCCTATAGCCCCTCCTCTCAAGGCTGGCCTCTATTCTGCCCTCTGCCACTACAGGTTAATTTTGCTGTTTTGTACTTCACGTAATTGGAATACAGCATGCATTCTCTTTGAGTCTTTCTTAAAAATTATTATTTCTGTGATTCATCCATGTTGTTGTGTGTATTAAAATGTGCCCTTTTCCACTACTGTGTAGTGTTTCGTTGTAGGAGCGTGACACAACTTACGTGCCCACCGTACTACTGTAGATGGATACTTCTGTCCTTTTAGGGAAGCTGACACTTCTCAACTGGACAAACCCAAGTATTGTGTATTGTCTTTCTTGTATCTTTGGAACCCGTACAGTTGGATTGACTTAAAGCTTCCTTGAACGATTTCCAAGACTAATCTACCTTCTAATGAAACCTGCTCTTCAGAAAATATTCCATACGTTGCAGAGTGGTCTTGGTGTTTATTCCTGAGGTGCTCAGAAAGGACTTCTGAGGAGTATTTTAAGTACTGCTCAAACATAATTCCGTCAAGGTTACAATGGGAGGCTAACAAAGAGATAATTAAATAGTACAGCAGACACCTGAGGAAAGAAGGAGCCGTATAAACATTCAATGGAGAAGAAAGCCTGGACATAAAATACAGGCCCCACCAGTACAACCTGCCATTCCCTCTGGCCTTACTTTCGCCTCTCCCTTGACAACACCTTCTTTTCCAGCATCAGAGAGAGACGGTGCGAAACAAAAGCATTTTCCAGATTGGCGCTTGCTTTGGGAGCACCAGGAATTTTCCTTTCTCAAATCTTTCTAAATGGTATTACACTTTAACACATATGACTTACGGTCATTGCTATGAAAACCCATTAGGTGTACTTTCTGCATCATGGGGCATGTCAGCTCCTCTCTCCACGTGGGCGGCCTGATCTTGCTTCCTGAGCAGTTATGGGGACCACAAAGACCACAGCAACGGGGCCATGAAGAACCAAGAGATGCTTCCCTGAGTTCGGCCGGAGTTGAGCTAGTGGCCCCCAGGGAGAAGGATTAAGATGAGGGTTCATACCCCAGTTCTGAGTTTCCCACTGTCATTTTCAGGAGATTTCCAAGGCTAGCATGGACTTTTCCCCCCAAAGCCAATCACATTCCTGGAGACCAATGGTTTAGGGGTTCAGGAACAATTAAAAGAGGTCTACACATACCACCTGAACGTGCTGGGATGCAGGATCGGCGTTTCGGGAAAAAACCTTCTCTTAAGTTCTATCTTTGGCCTCCTTAAGCCAAAATGCTCCTAGAGTCACTCCAGGAGAGGCCAAGATTCCAGTGGAGCCAACCACTCATGATCTGAGTCCCAAACAGCTGCCAGAACTCCAGTGTAGGTCCTTCCACCGAGGGGACTCAGCAAAGACGCTAAGCCACAAAGTTTAAGCTGGCGTGTGGACCACGTTAACTTGAAACCAGATTTCCACGACTGAGGGAAGCTTTCAAGAATTCACTACCGCTGATCAAATTAAACCGGCCTGTAGGCGTCAAGACCAAATCACAGCAGTGACCACAGTGATTTCTGGTTAAAAATGGGGGTAGGATGACTCATATTTTGATTGAAACAAACAAGCGAACCCTGACAACAGGAAAACTTCTGCCGCCGCTCCCTGCTCTCCGAGCCCTCGCGCCTCACTCCCACTTCCTACGTGAGCCCTCGCCCCTCGTTCCCATCTCCTGTATGAGCCCTCACTCCCCAGCCGCACGTGCACGTGAGCTTGTTGTGCCCACTGATTGCTCAGTGACACGTGGATCTGAAGTGACTCGTGTGAACGAGTGTCACGGGACTCTGAAAAAGACAAGGTGCTATGCTGCACTCTCACACACTACCCCTCAGAAAGCACTGGCTGATATAAATACACGACCCCCTAAAGATGAAGCAAAGTGAGTCAGCCATCCTCCGGTGGCGCAGTGATGCCGTGGCCCCTCCCCTCACTGATAGAGAAATCTCTCTTAAAATGATTATTTTTTTCCCCTTCAAATTGTGAGTAAAAATTCAACATTGCAGAAGAAAAAGTCCATCCTGAATGACATGCTTTTTATAACTCATGGCAGCGGAGTGAAAGGGGATAGGAATTTTCCACTAGCTTCCATTGGAATGGACGTGCATGCAAGGCAGCAGGGTTAGGGAGACGGGGCAGACCTACAGAACTGAAACTAATTATGGGAAAATGACTCAAGTCCCTCGTACTTTTACCACAAGCGTTTGAAGAATCACACTGAACATTTGGTGTTCAAGTAAGCTGGGCTTCTCCGTGCGCCATAAAACGAGTTCAGCTTTGAACGAATGAGGGTGGCAAGCGTGCAAGCTGTAAATTACATGCAGAAATGGACCACGTTACTTCTGTGAGACTGGCATGCATTCGGTACTTGCACTACACCACCAAAACACATCGGTCTGAGGCAGCCAGGCCGTCCACAGAACACACGCACCGTGTGCTCTAAGAAGCTTTCTCCCCCAGTGCACGGAGCTTACAGAAGTTGTTAGCCTGAAAGCAGACGCCGGGCCAAACGACAAGCTTGCGAGAAGCGTGGCTGTTTTTCTGAATGGTTTCTGAGGTTGGGAAACTATTCAAGTACACGTCTTGATCAAGATCTTATATGATTTACTAAGTCTTTTTGATTTACTGGTTTTCCAATAAATATTATCAAATCATAGGGCAATTAGAGGCAGTATCTGGATTGGGCTTACACCCTACCAAACGCAAGGGTCCATACAGGATGTTCTAAAACTCAAGTAACCCCAAATACTTATGGACTCTGTTTGCCAGTTAGGCACTGCCCAGCTCCTCAAACTTCGGAACTGGGTCGGACACTGCCACCCCCATTTTAAGTTCCATGCTGACTCTTGCAGCGCTCTTGCTTTTAACAACAGCAAACCACTAAAAACCCAGCTTTGCCCAGTGGCACCATCTAAGAGTGTTGAAACTGAGCTACTTTGGGCTACTAATTCTTCCAGTAGCTGACAGATGTTAAATATTGTGGGATTTCCCTTGAATATCTGAACTGTCCCGTGTTCTTAGGAGTTTGCTGCAGGGACCTGGGGAGGCTTGGCACACAGCTTGGGAACCCTGATTCACTTGTCCCATTTGATTTTCAGACGAACGTAGCACAGAATGCATTTATATACTCATTTTACCAATGAGAAACCTGAGGTTAAAAAAGCTGACCTGGTAGCTAGTAAGTATGCAGCTGAGCTAGGATTCACACCCAGGTGTGTCCGAGTCCCAAAACCTGTGGCATAATGATGGCCCTACTACAGCTTCAAAAATCACACATGTCACTTCTCTCCAACCTGAAACCAACACAAAGCTACTTTATTCAAGTTTTTATAATGCTGCTGAAAAGCAAGAGCTGCTTGAATTGGAATAACTCTAAATACAGTGAAGTTCAATAGATTAATTCATTTATTTTACTTTTCTCAGAGCAATTCTGTATTCATCCCAATGGGTAGCACAGCTATTCAAAGGATAAATCATTTTCTTCCTATACTTGAAGTCACTGAACTCCATCAAAATGCAACCCATGACTCAGACATTTATTTATTTATTATTTATTTTTAGACTAATGGGAACTGCATGAATTCTTTCTCGGTCTTCCGAGAGCAAATGCCGTTTATGCTTGACCCGGAAAGAACTGAGCTTCGGAACGTTAAATTACTAATTTACCTAACTGAGTACTTTTAACCCTCTTTGGGCAGCTGGAACGGTTTAATCTACACTCTCTGCAGACAGTCACTTTAAAACCACTTTTTCAAAGTTCATGTCTTTAGGCAGTACTTAGGTACAACCAGAGGAAAGATGCAGACAGAGGTAAATAAAACCACTCAGAGTAACTAGGGTTGTAGTGTCACGGCAAAAGTTATCAAACATTTCATTTTTAATACCCTTGCCTTTAAAAATATTTTTATTGAGGTCTAAAACACAAGAAGTGTATACAGTGTACTAACCTTAAGTTGACAGCCTCGTGAACTTTTAAAATATGAATTTACTTGTGTAACTAGCACTGGGATCTAGATATAAAACATTTCCCGCACCCAGAAGGTCCCCTCATGCCCCTTCCCCATGAATAATCTCTCTTGCACACGCCTAAACGCCTCCCAGCCAGAAACCATTATTCTGACTTCTGTCACCGCCCATAGGTTTGGTCCGCTCTTGAACTTGATATAAACGGGATCATACAGGAGGTGCTCTTTTGCATGGGTTCCTTTTGCTCCACAGGCTGCCCGTGACGTGTTTAATTGTACCACTGATCTGTTATTTAAAACAACTGAGATGTAGTGCACCAACATATCAAACCAGTCCCCACGGGGCAATATTTACAAGTCAAAATAATAGTCTATTGTGAGACAGAAAGCAGTGAAAAGTGCTCACAAAGGAATATTATTTAACAGTTTCAATTTGGTATCATATGCTTGGCCACAAAACATTCCCAATCCTCATGATTTGGGCAGCTCGACAGGTTTCATATTGAGCAAGTTAGTATGTAAGAAAGGTTCATTTTATGACAAGGTGTAAATCTATATGGGTGCCTCTTTATTTATTTTAAAAATTTATTTACTTATTTATTTTCGGCTGCGTTGGGTCTTTGTTGCTGTGCGCATGGGCTTTCTCTAGTTGCGGCGAGTGCGGGCTACTCTTCGTTGTGGTGCACGGGCTTCTCACTGCGGTGGCTTCTCTTGTTGCAGAGCACCGGCTCTAGGTGCACGGGCTTCAGTAGTTGTGGCGCACACGGGCTCAGTAGTTGCTCCGCGGCATGTGGGATCTTCCCGGACCAGGAATCAAACCCGTGTCCCCTGCATTGGCAGGTGGATTCTTAACCACTGAGCCACCAGGGAAGTCCCTGGGTGTCTATTTAAATGGATTCCTTCTCAGAGTGAAATTTTATTCAAAAATTAGGATGATAAGTAACTAACCATGTAGAAATATAAGAATGTGCATTTAAAGTGACATCTTCACTTTATGGCCAAACTTTGCATCTCTATTCTTACTTAACCACTGGAGAGAAAGTGACTTCCCTACACATGAATGACATGCCGCTGAAACAAACGACTGAAATAAACTGCCTCTAAAAATGAGTCAGAAACAACACCGTCCCTAGAACTGGTATTGCGTAAAGAGAAGATTGATACAACATACATTTTGTAGCAAGACACTCTTATTTTGGGTCTGGAGGTCTTGGAAGACGTAATTAGAAGGTCACTGATTTGTCCAAAGTCATCATCACTATTTGCAGCTCCCGGTGGAGGTTCTCTTCTTGTGGGACCAAACTTCAGCCGTCCGCAGCTCTGAGGGCCTGCGAGCCACAGCCAGATGGGGGACATGTGTAAAGCTTCCCCATGGCCTTCCAAAGTGAACTGCAGTCCCAGCTGGACTAGCAAAATATTTCATCGGTGAACAGTAAATACTGTGATATATACTTGATACAGTCATCAAATTTCAGATCAAGAAATAAAGATGAGTTATAATTAGTAAAAAAAAAAAAAAAGCTGTACTATTCTATTTGCCGCTTAGTTTGCTCATTGAATATTGTTCTGCTTTTGTTGCATTGTTTTTGATTAGAAAAAAATTTTTTTTTCTGTTGATCAGGTTTAAAATAAGTGTTAAAATGCTTAAAAATGCATTACAGCTTTAAAGAGGAATCTGCAAAACAGTCTAATTAAACAAATAATCTGTATTTCTAATGTGAGTTTAAAAAAAGGACTGATCACTTTTAAGTTTCTTTGCTTTTGCAAAGCGTAGGCAAGTAATACGATTCCTTAAAGTGTGCGCACACAGGCCACTGAATTATGTAAATAAATATAAAAATATGAAAACTTTTATAGCTTTAAACCCTTGATAGGACTGAACCAGAGGTCAAATTAGAGATAATCTAATATATTAGAAGAGGTAAACTCTCCCTCCTTAATGGTTCAGAAAAGCATGAACTTTAGCTGCTATACAATCATAAAATTTAAAAAGCTGCAGCTACAGCTTTATGAACATGAAAAGCAAAATGAACACACTTGTCTAAATATTTCCCAGCGCTGTTACTGCAGCAAGTCTGACGAGAGCGTGATGCTGAATGAAGCTCTCCATTTCCTCACCACACACAAGGCACCGTCACACACACTCGGCTCTTAGAAACGTCAGTCAGTGGAGAGAGCATACACATACACGTTGTATCCATTTATTCAAGTCCACTGTAAAGTAGATAGAACGGTTTTGGGGCAAGAGAACATGAACAGTTCAAAAGAGAGCGACCAGCCGTACCGAGAAAATACCGTAAGAACACGTTTTCGCTGATGGTGGGTCAGGAGTACACCATCATATACAAGGGATGGAATACGTGATCGCTGTTTTCATGCAAATCAATCTAGTGTACTTTGGGCACCCTCCAGTAGTATCCTCGAGGTCTCTCCGTTGGAATTCTCTCCACCTTTTGCTAGCAGAGGAGATAAAGCAGCAGAGGGGCTTGGCTGGAGTCTGTTCTGCTGTGCGGCGCTCAGCAGGGCGTGCAAGGCCCAGTTCTGACATTTCTCAAGCATTCCCATCTGCATTCCCAACGCCTCCCCCCATTCTTTTAAAGAAACAACACAAGCTTCCTGGCTTCCTTATAAAAAACTAGTTTGTCTTGAAAGTATCTTCAAGACAAAAATCATTTAAATTCTTTAAGTCTCTTCCCTTTCATAGCCATCTAGTATAGTAATCATGACAGTGTACCTTTATTTCATGTTAAAAAGAGAAAAAAAAAAAAAAAAGAGAGAGAGAAAAAAATCTGCTTTTGCTCCAAAGATGATCACACTATCTTGTCCCTAGAAATCGACCCAGGATTTTTGCAAACCCACAGAATACAGAAAGAGCAGAAATGGGACAGGCATAAATAACCTTTGTGATCTGAATACTTCATCACAGAAGTGAAAAAGTAACATTGTTAACACTTGGTAGCAAAGTTTTCAGGTAAGCACAGGTACACCAGTGCGGTGGTAAGAGTCCTGGACTGGGCATTGGGTCACCAGGGTTTTAATTTTCACTCCGCTACCAGCTAACACTGTGATCCAGGTCCTAGAACCCTCATCCACATAATGAGAAAGTTCAGCAATGTTACTGATTTCCAAAGCCTTCCTCCCCACCCAGCTTCTGAAGGTCTGTCACCCCACAGCCAGGTGACAATGGATGGATATATCTGTATCTACATTTATCTCCACAACGGAGGACACATGTATGTTCATGAATATACACATAATGTTTCAAAAGATTCTGCCTGCCGCAGAAAGACACTGAAATAATTTACTTACCTTATTTTTTTCTCGGTGCACCTTAATTTCAGACAGGCAAGAACACTTTAGTTTCATTAAAAAAGAAATCCTCGGTATACTGTAATCTAAATTAATCAAATCTCGTTCCCAGAGCTGAATTTCAACGGCTCCCATTGTAATAACTGACAATTCAGTTCCTTTTATAAACGAGAGAATAGTCGTATGTTCCCTTTCTACCTCTGTAGGAAGCATCACTTGCATGTCCTAGGCTGAGAACAAATATCCCAGGCACCAGACCAGTGAAGCAGTCCGCAGAATGTCCTCTGCGCCGTCGGGCATTTGCGGAGGTTGAAGGGACGTTCTCCCAACTGCTTTGGCCTCTGCTAAGCTCGTGTTTCACCTTCTGCATATGGCGACCGGTGACCGTGGCCTCGGTTTTGTCTCCGGCTCCACCCTTTCTCCAATCTGTTATAAACACTGACACTTTCAGGAGAGCTGCTTTCACGGCCACTCTCTCAGCAACGTTACCAAACTGCACATGCCAGGGCTTTAACCCAATGATCCCACACGACCTGGGGCCTGGAGCCGCTCACCTTGGCCTCACCTCCCATCACAGCACAGTCAGGTCCACGGGGCCGCGGGTGAGGCTGTGAGTGCTCCGACCTGGGGTTTCTGCTCTGTGAATGAGGCCCGGGGTCGCCCCCTGCTCCCAGGGAACACGTGGAGACACGGCCAGTCCTCTGGGCCCCCCTCTGCCAGCCAGTCCCACAGGGAGCAGCCAGTGGGCTTCAGTTCCCCGGACGCCCACTTCCCGCCTGACCCCCAGCCATGGGGACGCCGGTGCACCCGCGGGCCCCTGGGGCACAGCACGCCGCAGCTGGGGAGCTGATGCCGGGGTCGCCCTGCCCCGCGAGGGATGGGAGTGCGCTCTCTCTTGCCCCAGGCGGAAGGTTCTGAAACACATTTCCTACAGATCCTCAGAAGGTCCTGTGGGATTTCTCACCAAGGCCACAGCGGTGGTCAAGGGTGTCCACAGCGTGTGTGCCGGCCTCCTCCACCCAGCTTCCCTCGCTTGTCCCCCTAGGCTGCTCCCTGGGACCACTTCCTAAGTAAACTTCCTGCATGTGTGCCTTTGTCTCGGGCTCCGCTTTGGGGGAAACCCAAGCTAAGGCAGCATGAGAATCAAAGGAGATTAAACATATACATATAGATACACATGGGAAGATGGATAAGATATAGATGTAGATACAGATAGGCATTTTACAGGTGTCAATTGCTATAACCAGCCTTGCTGCATATAAGTGTATATATGACCTAACAGCATCTGCTGCATTTTATTTGCTCCTTGACTTACAAGTATCTGCAAGTGCTGTGAACCAGAGCTCTAGCAGATACTTGGGTAAATACGTATGTACGTTAAGAGCCCTCTTAAGGGCTGTATCTTGTGTAAAACATGACCCCTCTTCCTATATGAGATGCCCAGACAAATTTAGGTTGCTATACCAGCCTCATTATGCCTGCATACATTTAAAAGGGATGCTACTGATGAAAAGTGGCCTTTTTATCAGTAGGAAATGACTGGAACATTTTGAGGGGAAAAATACATTTTCTCCTTAGATTTTGGAGTGATGGTAAGGGCAACATACAAAGAGGCAAAGAGATAGTGTATGTGATAAAAAAATAACCAATTAAATAATGAAAAGGAATATACAGTTACACCCACAAATAAAAGCAAAGACATATGACTTGATGGAGCACAGATATACTGGTGAACTCAGATTATTTACAACTTTATCTGTCCCAGGGGGACAAGCTATGAACTTCAGTGCAGCAGCAACTAGTGACTACGGCGCTATGCCTTATAACGTCTTCCAAGTTTACAGTCAGCACAGGGCACACTTTTAGTCGCTCTGTACTAGTGAAAATAGGAACGGGGTTATCTAGACACAGGATCAGATAACAGAATGTCGTTCACAAATGATAAATAGAAAAAAGTGAAAACTAGGTCAGAACAAATTAGTTATAGGAAGTGCTTGAATGATCCTCTGTGGGGTGGGGTCCATGTAGTTATGGAGGACAGAAGCAGGTGTGCTTGTTAACCACCCAGAAAACCTGTGCTGTCAGGGCCTTGCTTCCCTTGATATCCCGTCTGCCGGACCCTGGAGAGGACAGAAAGTGCCAGAATGGAAGGCAAGTGGTTTGATATGGGCTCTTCTGGGAGACATGAACTCACGTACGGCATCAATACAAAAAGGACGTGGAAAGAGTCCCCAGCTCATGGGGTATTTGAGCATCATCTCCAAAACGTGGAGCAATGCATTTGCCCCTAGTCCCCTGCAAGGTTTGAGATGACAAAGGTTTGCCTGAGACGTACATCTCCCAGCCTTTCCCCCTTTAACATCTGCATCTCTCCTTAAACACTGCTGAGGACACAACTGCTTGGACAGTCAAATGTCCAGATTAGTAAACAAAACAAAACAAAACAAAACCTTATATGGAGGGAGAAGAAAGCCCAGTTTTGCCACTTTTCTGTCTGAAGACCTCCAAAGATGTTTTGTTTCCTCATGACAGGGAAGCAAGAACATTAGGTCATAAGCCTTCCAAACAGAATATCCCTTGATTTAACGATCTTGCATTCACGTTTCCAAACTAATTATCGGAGCAAATGCTTTGCTCGTTGTTACCAGTGCGGATGGCTGGAGAGTGGCTTCAGGACTGCTGTATCCCAAGCAAAGAGGAACGTAAGCCTGTAGTATTAGGAGGTTTAAAAAATCAATGAGACAAGAAAGAAATGTTTTTGATATCAAATCGCAACACACAAGGACGTGGGGCTCTTTGAAGAGAGCGGGCAATGGCGTAGCACCTGACTGCAGAAAGGGCAAGGCCTCCTGGCAAAGGAGGTGCAGACAGAGGCCGCAGGGGTGAAGCAGCCTACGTGGTCTGGTACATCCAGGAGGCAGGTGAGCACCGGATGTGAGGCAAGGAGATCGCAGGGCACAGGCCAGTCAGGGTGTGTGCTGCGCTTTGCCCCACAGGAGCAGGTGCAGCGCAGTGTGTGAGCTGCAGGGGGATGAAGCTACACCGATGCCCTGACCCTCAGATGGGATGCAGGCAGAGTTAGGGGCTGCGTCACAACCCAGAAGACAAAGGAGGGCAGACCTTGGTGGGAAGAAGGGATCAAGTCAGAGGGATTAGTGAGGTAGGAAAAAACAGCTTTTTTGGGGGGGTGTGAGTAGAAGAGACAACAGTTATAGTATCTTGTTTCCAAATTGAAATGCTATAGAATAAAATGTTTCCAGTGAAACCTCAAGTTGTTTGTTAACTTCCTAGGGAAATTAGGTTATTCAGATGGACAAAACCTAATGAACTAAAAGGCATCAGGACACGGAGCTTTGTTGAAGTAAAAGTGATCTCTCAACCAGGACCTATATAGCTGGTAAGGGACCAACACCAAAATCTCGAAGTTAGGGATGATTTTTGTATACTATCTATGTTCTCAACCAGGATCTATATAGTTGGTAAGGGATCAACACCAAAATCTCGAAGTTAGGGATGATTTTTGTATACTATCTATGTTCTCAACCAGGATCTATATAGTTGGTAAGGGACCAACACCAAAATCTTGAAGTTAGGGATGATTTTTGTATACTATCTATGTTTTCCTTTCCCCAGCCAATTCTGAGATTACTTTCCTTTTGGTACAAAAAGTGATGATGATAATCTTGGTGAAAAGGAAGATGGCCAGGGAAACATTTTAGTGTGTAATCAATCTGCCACAGTTGCTTCGTAAATGGACTTACTTTTCCTGTCAAATTATTTTTCCAAATGTTTGGGGAGTAATGAAAAACCTCAGGACATATCTTACATTGAAAAAAATATATATGTCTATGTTGTGTTAAAATATCTTCTTCTGGCTGCTTGAATTTCAATGTGTTGCCAACTTTTAAAAGATGGTGTTTAGGGTGTAATTCTTTTTAGCGAATAAAAAAATAACATCAAGCGAGAATCTATGCAACTATAAGCATAGCAATAGCCTTACGAGCTTCATTTAAGTTTGGATAATCCATCTGAACCCGAAGGAAACAGAAACAGCTCAAGGACCCACACATGGAAGCGTGCTCGGACCATTAATTAAGACGAGGACAAAATGAACGTCCACACAATTCTTTCTAACTTGTAACGGGAACCTTTCCGAGGCACTTGGACCCACAAATGAGAATCGCTGCCTAATCATCTTCAGACATGAGGGCAATGTCAAACATTCCTTCAAAATATGAGTATGCGAAGCCACCCATGTGAAACGAGACAGAACCATATCCCTCCCTGGGGAGGCTCAAGTGTCTTGGAACTGTTTTGATAAGAGTGGCTAAGCGCAAACAGCAAGGACGGGAAACGTTTGCAGGAGGAGAGTGGGAGCAGGGCGCTGCCAGCGAGAGGAAAGGCCTCATTTGCTTCGTATTCTTTCTTGTACTAAGACCTCCGTATACTAGAGTGAACTTTCATTGGGCCGATTTCTATATTGCTGGGTTTCAGTTGCAGACAATTAAATACAGGAGATACTAAACAGAAAGACGTTTTTAGGCAACAAACTAGAAAAGAACTAATTTGTCAACTTCAAGAGTTGGGGGAATTTCAAAGCACATGTATCCGTGTGTATCAGCCAAACTGGCTTCATTTCTATATTTGGTCTTATGCTCAGGCACATGCCGTGATTTAGGGAAAGCCTGCATTAAATGGGAAATTTTCACACTACGTAATGAATGTTCAGAGTCTTTCTCTCTAAAAATTACTACTAGTCTTTGGGGTGAAAACTACCCATTTGTCATGTCCCAGGAGATAAAAATCGTCACTGGTAGTCTTCAAATCTAGGCTTTTCTATTAGTAAAAATGACCCCCCCCCCCGCATTCCTTAACTGTGTGGTAGGTGGTCTATCTTTTTCTTTAAGGCACTGAGAAGCTTGGACATTGGAAGGCATGCTCACATCAATTTTGGGATGTACCACTTTGGGCTGTTAAAAGGCAGGAAGTGCGGTGTGCCCTCTGGGTTGAACTACCAGTCTGCTCCAGGCACCCCAGCCCAGAAGTGCCCATGTGAGACTGGGCACCTGTGGTCCATGGAAAGAGATGAACACAGTAACTGAGACATGGAAGCAACCAACAAACATCAACTAGAGTTACTGTGGTTGTTACTGCTGCTACCGTTTCTGGGATTAAGTACGTTCTTAATTCTTAGAGTACTCAACTGTCATATCACCCATCTCTCTTAAAACCTTAATTTAGGGCTTCCCTGGTGGCACAGTGGTTGAGGGTCCGCCTGCCGATGCAGGGGACGCGGCTTCGTGCCCCGGTCCGGGAAGATCCCACATGCCGCGGAGCGGCTGGGCCCGTGAGCCATGGCCGCTGAGCCTGCGCGTCTGGAGCCTGTGCTCCGCAACGGGAGAGGCCACTGCGGTGAGAGGGCCGCGTACCGCAACAACAACAACAAAAACCTTAATTTAATTTCGCTGCGTAGCTAGTTAATAAAAGGGTAACATGGGTTACCCTTGTGTGAAAGCACAGATCTTGTTGAGAATCAACGCAAAGTATCTAATACTTGATATTCCTGTTTGTGTTTTACTTTTCTCTCAAAGACTTCAGTTAGTTAGCAATTGGGTCAGTATCATATAGGATTTTACTTTTTTTAGTTGTATATATTATATAAAGAAACTATATATGTATGTACTATATATAATATCTATATACACACATCATGTGTATACACAGATCTGTAACTTGCTTCAGTGTAAGATTAACCTCCTCTCTGCAACATACCATACACATATACTTTCACACACACATAACTCGTACACAGACTTTGTCATCCTAAAAAGCTGAAAAAATAGTGACTTAAAAAGCATTTATATTCTATTGTTTTCAAGCTTAGAAAAAGATATGGCCATAAAGTTAAGAAATTTTATTTTAAAAAATTAGGTCTTTTATGTCTTAAAGTTCTTGAGTCTAATTTTAAATTGGAACTTGACTTTAAAATGTCAAATTATAAACAATCCTCTCATGTGTCTTGTTGATTGTAACCACATTTGACTCATTAGTTCTACAGTCGGGGTTGAGGATGATGAAGGATTCATTTTCCCCTTCTAGTTATGCGATTTAGAGCGAAACAAGATAGAACCGTTTTTATTTAGCCCTTAAGTACTCAAATCAACAAGAAGATTAAGACTACTAGTTGGTAACTTATTACTTCAGAGTATGTACTTAAACCAAACCCCAGCTTAAGTATATCTTTAATAGTTCGAAACTTCCCAGAATAAGTCTTTCTAAATATTATCTTTGCTGGGTGTTAAGAGTAACTAAGACAACTCTTCTGGATGACTTACATAGCTTTAACTTTAACCTCAAAAATTCCATTATTCCCATGGTAGTGAGAGAGAGAAAGAGAGAGGGAAAGAGGGAGCAGACAGGGAGGGAGGGAGGGAGGGAAGGAGAAATTACAAACTTCTATCCATGAGCTGTTTTATATCATGTATTTAAATTGTAAAAAGTTACAATTTTTAAAAGGCGGGGGAAAGGCAAAAGGAAAGAATGAATTAAGAAAGAAAGACCACAACCGCCAAAAGGCCTGAGCTAGTTAGTACTAGCTAGTTAATAAAAGGGTAACAAGGGTTATCACACTTCAGATTATATGAAGTCTATATTATACATGTTTGTTGGACTGCCAAGGAGTAGTACCTGATTTTTTTTCCTACGGTGGTCTTTTCTATTTTGACCACTTCTCATATTGAGAAGTAAATGCTTCAACTACAAGATTTTACAAATGATCGGGATTCTAGTAATTGTCAGGTTTCATGCTATATTTGATCTGCTCAAACCAAGGGAGAACCAGGGGGTGACTGTGAACCATCAAGATAAGCAGCGCGGAGGGAGATGGGTAGTGCGTGGGATGGAGGCAATGCAAACCAGCATGGAAACAGTAACCCTACAGCTCTCACACTAACCCCGACCCTGCACCACCACTCCGGACACAGTGTGTAAGCTGGACCAACAAAGAAGCCCTTGACTGTCGGGGGAAACTCGACCCTGTCCGTTCCATTTTCTCACTCTTACAGGCAGAAGCACAGAATTACTCAGGGGTTAACACTTCAGGAGAAATAAGGTTTGATGACTAGCTCTATGAATGGTTTCTCTGCAGAGAATGATGAGTTGTAAAGAAAGGCACTATAAGCAGATGTTGTTTTTAAATAAGCAGTTTGATGATCAACTTTCAATTATCCAATTTAATAAAAAATTTTTTTTGAGTTATAACTATATGAAAAAGAAATGAAAATAAAAATAAGGTTTCTGTCCTCATGACCTTAGAGTTTAGACCAATGACTGGAATTGTGGCTCCCATGATTGGATCATTAAGAAAAACAAAGAAAGGAAATGAAATTTTAAGTACCTAGAGTTATACATGCACAATGCCTCTAAAAGCAGAGCTTAATTCATCCTTAAAACACTCCTCTGACCAAACCGAAACCCTATTATATATACGAGGACACTGTGGCCCTCCCCAAAGTTGAGCAACTTACCTAGAGTCCAAGGAAAATAGGGGAGCAGGTGTGCACAGCCTGAAGCCCACATGTTCCTTCCCACACACCTGGCTGGCCTGCATTTGTATTCTTTTTTTAATTAATTAATTTATTTTTGGCTGCATTGGGTCTTCATCGCAGCGTGTGGGCTTTCTCTAGTTGCGGCGAGCGGGGGCTACTCTTCGTTGTGGTGCGCGGGCTTCTCATTGCGGTGGCTTCTCTTGTTGCGGAGCACGGGCTCTAGGCGTGCGGGCTTCAGTAGTTGTGGCACACGGGCTTAGCTGCTCCGCGGCATGTGGGATCTTCCCGGACCAGGGATCGAACCCGTGTCCCCTGCATTGGCAGGTGGCTTCTTAACCACTGCGCCACCAGGGAAGTCCCTGCATTTGTACTTAACTGTATATTTTTACTGCCAAAGACATAGGCACCTATACCCATGGCAATGAATTAGCTTGTTGACGCTCTTACACGTAAGCGAGTGTTAAAATGAGCAGGCATGCCCTCGGTCCATGGGAGAAGAACCAATCCTGACGGTCACGTGAGATAATGAATAGACTAGACTAGGATTAAGTCTGCCTGATAGAGAAAATGACGAAACCGTGAAAAATGCACACGTTAGGAGAACTTAACAGGTCTAATGTGTGATGATCTCAGTAAGAGGGAAGGTAGGGGGGTGGTCGCTGCAGAATGTGGCCCTGAGTTACAGGGAAAATCCAAAGGTGCATCCCTCCTCGTACTCTATCTTAGAGAGTCTTCTGAAGCCCGTATTTTGAGAAACCGCAAGTCTAGAAAGTGGTAGAAATAGTGATGCTTCTTTGTACCAGATTTTCATTTCCTGCGTAACGTGGATGCAACACAGCGAAATCCTGGTGGCCCTTCCTGCTGCACGGCACGGCCATCTGCCCACCTCTGAGCTGTGGTTTGACCACCTCCCTTGCCTGTGTGCACTTCTAGGGCTGTCTAAACCGTCTGTCTCCCACACATGCTGTTACTGGGCTGCCAGATTTTGAATCAACATAAAATCACACTGTCTTTTACTGCTAGTGATAAGAAAAACCCAGCAAGATGGCAAAGTCAGAGCAAGGCACGAGCCTTCCAAGAGGTGCTTTAAAAGACAAGGGAAACTAATTAGGAATAAGGTTTCTGATCATTCGACTCATGACCGTCTCCCTGACACTTGTTCTTTTCTAGCTTGAGAATTACATCCAGGACAACATGAAGAAAGAAATGGTGGAGATACAACAGAACGCAGTGCAGAACCAGACCGCTGTGATGATAGAAATAGGAACCAACCTGCTAAATCAAACCGCAGAGCAGACCCGGAAGTTAACTGATGTTGAAGCCCAAGTAAGTAGTGAAATAGGAAACAGAGAATGGCCCAGCCAGACAAATACTAGCACAAAATCGTTACCTAATGAAACGAGGGAAAAGCAGAGGAAGCGCGAGGATAGCGGAAAAAAGGATGAATTGATGAGAAATTAAGAATTTGTGTCTAGACAGAAATTTAAAATCAGGAAATATATTTTCATTTTTGTTACTGAAGTTACATTACCTTTATTCTACTGAGGACGTACAAACCATTTTCATGTTATTCACACGTGACTACGAGAGAGATGTTCCTCTGCCTCACTGGTATTTTCTGGACTTGAGATAAACTTTCCATTTCTGAGCCCTTCGCTTTTTTGTGCATCTGAGACACGAAAAGCACTGAGGCAGAGTGCTAGAAGCTTTGTGCTTAACCCTAACTCTTGAGTTAAGATGAAAGCTAAGTCTCACAGAACTGCCAAAACAATCTGTGGTGTGTGTTTGTACAATCTGTGCTGTGAATTTATAGAGAGAGAAGCAAAGAGAAGAGTAAGAAGTGGTTGAGGCACAGAGAGTGTTTAGCCATCAGCCCAGAGCCTTGAGTTCCATGATTAACTGCACGCACGGATCTCAACAAGGCACTAGCTTTCCCTGGCCTCCGAGGTTGTGACTGTGAAATGGGGGGACTGGCCAGGTGACTGACTGCCAAGTTCCCTTTTAGCTTTAAGATTCCACGAGCTATCAATTAATAGTAGTAGGAAAGAAGAATAGGAAATACGAAAATATCAGAAGAATAACAGCAAAACATTAAAACAAAATTCATCTGGAGCCATGCTGAATGACAAACAATACGTGACCCAATAAGAAGAGTCCGGGTGGGGAAAAAGTGCTGCTTGGGGGGATTTACGGAGATGCTTCAAGTTCAAGCTTTGTCATCGGTGAAATGGCCTTCTGGGTCCTAACCCTAGCTTCTTTATAGTCTTCTGAAGTTAGTATGTTCCTACCCTGAGTTATAAATAATGCTCAAAAAAAAACAACGTAGATTTAACTGTAAACGACCCCTATGACATATTATTCTTACGTGCTACTTAAGCTAAAAGACCAAGAAATGCCAAACATCAGTCAGGAGGGGGTAAGAAATAAGGGAAACGATAAGCCTTCCAACTGTAATAAGCCCACGTTGAGAAGGGCACCAGCATTCTTTCATTGTCTCTCTGAGAACTACTGGATAAGGTAGAGAGAACAGCAGGCGGGTGGTAGGAGAATAACAGATTTTTATCTGAATATAGAATAAGAAGTTATTTGCTTACCACATCTTTCCATAACATCAGAGCAGTTTAGGACGAATATAAATATCTTATACAACAGGTCACAAGGTACTGAAAACTGTAATCCCCAGAGGTCATAAAATCCAAAAAGGAGAAGACACAAAAATCTAAAAGTAAATGTATCAATATATCCATTGTCAATTGTTAGAATAAATTAGTAATGCTTAGGTCACATCCCACCTTTGGGTAGTAAAACTGATGAGCAATTAAGCCCTTCAAAAAGTTGTCCTGGAAGTATAACATTGCCTATGGTTCAGATAAGAGAAATAAAAAAGTATAAGATACAGAGCAATGATGTAAATCTTTGCCATCCTGTGTTGTTAGGCTTACTAGCATTTAATGAGGTTTTGTTGGGTCACATGATATAAAAAATCTATTGTGAAACTAGATATCACCTGATCCAGGATTACAGGAACATAGGAAGATGGCTGGAAGGAAAACAGCCTATAATGTCCAACTGAACACATTAAGACAGCGGAGCCCAAGCAAGGACATCAAGGGACCGAATTACGTACCAACTTACTTAAGGCATCTGCTGCGTAGTTACTTTGTGAAACGGGTTAAATCCAAACATGAAAATTTCTGATACGAAGATTCTTCCAGCTTGTCAGGGTGTCAGACTATTAAACCAGACTGTGAGGGGTGGTTGGAGGCCTGAGAACTGAGAGAACAGACAACCATGTGACCTAGGTAACTTAGAGTCACCTGTAGCTGGAGGCCTTCGGAAAAGTGATGGAAAACATCGCAACTGGTCCTGGGTGGGTCAGGACCCACACGCCATCCTCCCACCCCTCCCCCACTGAACTCATTTTATAGCTCTTAGGAGCTAAATAAAAGACCAAGTTTCCAGGTCCTTCTATCAATAACCAACACAGAATGTTTGGGCCCAAAGAAGATGTAGGGCAAATCTATATTCCGGGTGTTAACATTAAATCACACCCTGAGGTTGGCCAATGCCTTCTTTCATGCGCAGAAGTGTTCATGGTATGAAGGCATCCAGCTTTGACTAAGGACCAGACCGTCCCTAAACCTGCACGGTGGGGCTGGGCTGCCGCTTCCACGAATGACACAGACCCCGAGCAAACAATGCTTCTTTCAAGGACCCTCATTCTGGGCAACAATTCTGCCTGACACTTACACATGATGTCACATCCTGAGTAACCATGATACAGAGGATGTGAGTCATGGACTCTTCCTGCTAGAACGCAGCCAAACGCGAAAGAATTCATTCTTTAAGTTGTTTGAACACAATGGGAACAGAGATACCGCACGTGGTCTATGTCAGAAAGGCCCACAAAGCAAAACTGAGCTCCTACTTCATATTGATGTTCTTGTTTCCTGATGGGTTTACATGATTTTTAAAATAGGAAAAAGAGCAGTGGAAAAGGGGGGGCGGAAGAAGAAAGAAAGACTAAACAAGTGAATACAAACAAGGAAATGCTGGGCTAAAAATGAGCTACGTTCTTATAGAATGGAAGTATGTGACTTCTGAACACTTTGTCTACTGGCAGATGTGAGAACAGAGGAAAAGCCTCTCTTCATTTATCAACAACTTCCGATATATTAAATATGACCATTTTATACTCTCAATTATCTCACTGTGTGAAATGGTAAAACATGGCAGAACAAGAAAATGAACATTATTTGACACAAACACCATCGTTCAGAACTATTAAACCCTTTCCAAAATACATGATGAAAAAAATGTTTAACACACTCTGATGCAATCCAGCACAACAAGCCTTTTCTGAAAATGAAAATTATGCCAAATTAAGATGCTTGGGTAAGTAAGTAACATTTTAGTTATGTTTTCCTATAATTTAGGTAACTTTATGTCTAATTAAAAATAATAAATAGGAATTTTATTTTGTTACATTTAGGTATTAAATCAGACAACAAGACTTGAACTTCAGCTTCTGGAACATTCCCTATCTACAAACAAATTGGAAAAACAGATTTTGGATCAGACCAGTGAAATAAACAAACTGCAAGATAAGAACAGGTAATAAAAATACAAAGAAATGTATAATCCAGAACTGTACACTTTCTAGATATGAAAGCCTATTTCATATGACTATTAATTATAAGCGTGGCTTCCAAAATGCTGAATTTCTTAATGTATAGTACAAGGATCAGAAACCTTGTGAGGGGAAGGTAGGGAGAGGGTTTGGAGAAAAATACTGCAAGGGCATCACCTTCTAAAACAGACTTCAACTTTGTTTTTTAATCCTCTGGCCCCTTAAAGATTCTCTTACACTAATCCTCCGAATTCTACCTCCATATTATGCATGAATCTATGGAAAACTACTGCCAGGGTTGTGCAGTAAAAGTCACACTGGCTGGGGCATTTTGATATTAACTTTGCCAAGTTCTTTGCCTCTGAGGACTTAGTTTATCCCAATGCAAAACGGTCTACAGCAGGAAAACTACACTTTATTGTAAACCAATGCACATTTCATGATGCAGTATTTACTCTTAAAGCATATGATAAAGTAAAAACAAAAGTTAATACTAAATATGGTTATATTAATATCTAAATAAATATTTTAAAAATCCCAAGAAAACCAATACAAAAACTAAGATTATGGATGACCAGTGGGGATGGTTTTCATAGGTTTATTCCAGGAGGGGACATATGAGGATAATTCTATTCACGTTCCAGGTGTGCTTACCTCCTTGTTTCTAATCGGGATATGTACACATGACATGGAGGATGGTCAGACAACAACACACTCTAATTCACAATTAAATAATTCTTTATTCTTAACCAAAAATGACTGTAAGCTTATTGTCTTATAATCATTCTTTCCTGTTAATCAAGAACTAAGCTGAAACAATTCTTCTGTTCTTTGAGTAACAATTTGGACTCATTATTGATTTAGGGTTTTGAAAAGCAAGTAGATTTTTATTCCAAATATTTTAATGTTTCAAATTTTTGTCTTCTGCAAAGTAGTAAATAAAATCTGAGACCAATAATTGAGACATAACAGTCTCTCCAGTTTCATGTTGTTAAAATGGCCTTATTTAATGTTCTTTTGAGTGGGCTGCAGTAATGCTGGACGCCCTGGTACTGGACACGGTCCCCACCTTAGTTTTCTAATTTAGTACGCAAGGATGCTGAAATGATCACTTACACACGTCAGTTACGTTACCCAGGCACCATCTTTGTAAATTTTTGTCAAATTGTATTGCCCTTTGCCTATAAAAGTGTGCATCTTATTCCCAAATCAAGACACACTGCTTAATATTTTCATTTACCACAAGGTGCAAACTTTCCTATACAAAGTCAACTTGAATTGCTGTGAAAAACAACTGACAACTTTCACTACGTTTTTTGATCATCCACGATTTGATGAAATTCCTTTGTATGTTAAAGCTTTACAATGTACAAAATAGTGATTGCAACCACACAGAAATCTGCTGTGTTTTCTGATAATTCTTGCTTAAATGATCCTTCACATTTTTTTCTCCTTAATCCTTCACAATTTTTCCCAGGTTAATTGACATTTGACCAGTAATGTGCTTTTCCAATAATTTCACTCCATTTTTATATGAAATTATATTTGAACATCCCAACATTTTCTCCGTAAAACTACCTTGTCGAATAAACATCTCTAACAAACGAAAATCCTACATGACTTGCAGCACCAGAGCACCACAACTTGGACAGCAGACATCTAACTCAGACTGGAGTTGCATAAGAACTGTTTCTGAATAACCTGCCATAGTGCGGACACTGAAAGGCGTAGCTTTTATCAGCTGACTTATAAAAACCATACGTAACAAATCTAAATCTATACCTGCAGGAAGAATAATCATTTTAGCAGCTGCAGAAATCACGCTCTCTTTTGTCACAAATATGAAATGAAATGGCAATGATAATGGTTTTTTCATCAACAACTGTTAGTAAATACAAATAAGAAAATTGTGTTGATGATTCTACATCTTTCAGTGAGTTTGGCATGCTGTTTTCAGGTGCCTTAAATTTTGACTAGCCTAAGACTTCATCTGCAGGAACAACATTACAAAAATATGTGAATGTGGGCTTCCCTGGTGGCGCAGTGGTTGAGAGTCCGCCTGCCGATGCAGGGGACACAGGTTCGTGCCCTGGTCCGGGAAGATCCCATATGCCGCGGAGCAGCTGGGCCCGTGAGCCATGGCCACTGGGCCTGCGCGTCCGGAGCCTGTGCTCCGTGACGGGAGAGGCCGCAACAGTGAGAGGCCCGCGTACCGCAAAAAAAAAAAAAAAAAAAGTGAATGTGTTGCACGTTTGACAAACCACATTTTAAATTATCTTCAATAATTCCCCCAATGTACAATTGTCTTCTTCATGGAAATTTCCAATGAAGTCAAAGTACTTATTAGAGTCACTATAACTTATACTTATACTTATACTTATTAGAGCCACTATAACACTTTTTGATTCACCAGCTGAAGTTGAAAATTACTATGCCCTTTTCATCTTATCATCCTTTTTTTTTCCTTCTAAAATAAGTGATTGATTTAGGGGTTACTTGTACCAGTTCAGTTAAATTGTGATATTGTTATATGATTACTGTTATGGAAAAATGTTGTCATTGATACTGTCCCCTTCTGAAGAGAGGCAATAAAAACTCATAAGAGAAACATGATTCAGCCTTGATGTTTCCACCAACAAGGATATTTCCCCACATTTCTCAACAGACCATGAATTATGTTAATATAAAGTTAAGCTGTACCTAAGTCCAACTGTTATGGTGATGATCAAATTGATCATCCTGTATCAGAAATTCAAATAAGATGCTAAAAAGCAAAGTGTCAGGCAATGCAGGCATTCTCCACCCTGCCCCACCCTCCTCCCATCACCCGTCAACACTGACCGTGGCATTTGCTGCGCTGCACAAAGTTCTTGCTATGAGTTTATGCTCTATTCTCATCTGTTTTATCCCGTTTATTTAATTTCCTTTTATTAAAAAAAAAGAAAAGCTTATTGCAACCCACTAAATTGATCACACAAGCCAGTAACAGGTCCAGATGAGCATTTTGCAAAATGCTGCTCTGAAATCCGATCTCTGAGACTCTTTACAGCCTTAAACGCAACGATACACGGTGCTGCTTATGACCAGCCTGGTCTGGGATGACCCGATGCCGGGCTCACCTCTTCAGTACCTGCTCGTATTTAACCTTAAGATTAAATCTTTTCGATTAGGATGTGACTGACCTCTGGATTCTACTGGTAGAGGTTTGGGAGAAAGAAACAAATTTTTTTTTTTTTTCATATCCATCCCACAGTATTCACACTCTCATTCACACTCTGGACCGTGTGATCATCACATCTTTCTTTTATGCCTCTTCATAGAATATTAAAGACAACAAAAGATTGGCTGGATAACAAATTTCAGCAAGATCACTTTGAAGGCAGTATACATGAGTGATTTTAAAATGTCCATACATTTTATGTTAATGGTCTAGGTGAAGCACTGTAGGAGTACTTCCTATTGCCTGTACGCTGATGGTCCTAGAAATGATTTTAGGTAGAAAAGAAAAAAATTATGCATTTATTTTTAGGTTACCTTCTGCTTACGGTAAGTCATCTTGCTTTTTAGATCAATGAAAGTGATACACAAGTTAAAAAAAATAAGTTAGCTGATATCAGTAAAAATATTAAGAAATAATAGTTGAAAAAATGGATATGGTGCAACTGATGAAAGTCGAAAGCAAATGTCTGCATCACGGTAACGGATTATTTCTTGACTTGGTACTTTGACAGTATACTTATTGTCACACACTGGTTTACAATGACTATTGGATGGGATAAATTTAAGAGCTGCAACTGTATTTCTGATAATAATACTGACTCATACTGACTGTTAATGCTCATAGGTGAGACCTGTAACGGGTAGTCTGTCCCTTGGCTGAGGAATGTTGTTTCCAGGGTTAAAGGTTCAGAAAATGTTACTGCCCCCAAAAAGGAACAATAGACCCATGGATTATTTGAACTAGAAGGGGTCTCAGAGAGCACCATCTAATCTAACGCCTTCACTGTGGATAGCGATTTACTTCTGTAGGTGGACTTTCCCTTAGATAGATATACACCTGAGATCCAAGGGGGGGATGGTCTGCCCCAGGTAACCCAGGGGTCACGTGCAGAGGCAAGGTTCTCAGCCTGGGGCTCTCCCCACTGACGCACAGGTGTTCCCAAACCAAGGGCACCTTGTCATTGTCCTTTGTCCACTGTCATTCCTCTTCAGCGGAACCACGGTCTTCAAGTGCACTGCATGTGGTAACTTCTAGTTATGAACCTTACATTTTCTCCTCATGTCATATCTATGTCCTCTATCTGATCTCAGCAAGTTTGAGAGCTTCTTCAGGGCCGTGGCAACATCTTGTTACTTTATAACTCCTTTAACACCTTAACAAAGTGCCCTGGAGAAGCAGAAATCCAATAAATATGAACGATTGTATAAGGATTATGAAACTGATTAGCTGTTTACAAAGCACTTGGCTTTGATGGTGATCAGAAAACCCTTCACTAACTAACAATTATTTCCCTTTACAAGTTTCCTGGAAAAGAAAGTTCTAGACATGGAAGACAAACACATAGTTCAACTTCGGTCAATCAAAGAAGAGAAAGATCAGCTCCAGGTGTTGGTATCCAAGCAAAATTCCATCATTGAAGAGCTAGAAAAACAACTGGTGACGGCCACGGTGAACAACTCAGTTCTCCAAAAGCAGCAACACGACCTGATGGAGACTGTTCATAATTTACTGACTATGATATCGACATCAAACTGTAAGTAAAGTTTACATACTAGTTTTTCTTCAGTTTTATCTGCCAGTTGTCGACGAACCTTTCAAAATTCTAAAAAAGACTCTCACCTTTCAGAAAAAGCACACTTCTCTTAATATTTCATATGAATGCTTTATAGAGTCTCAATATGGAATCGATTAAAAAGGAGGAAGAGGGGAAGGGGAATATATATTTATACTAATTATTATGAGGCAAACCAACCCAAACATACTTTTTTGTTCATGGGCTCAGAGAGTCTACTCTTAGTTAGTTCCATTGCTAACTAGATGTTTGGGGCTGGGTAAGTTACTAAACCATAGTGGACATTTTTTATTTTTTAAGAGGGAGAAACAATCCTAGGCCCGTAGGGTTGTTGTGAAGATTAAATGAGATAATATCAGTATTTGCAGTAACTGGCATAAGATTGGTACCCAAGAAATGCCAGTTTCCTTCTCTCACCACATCCTTAACTACATCTTGCCTTCCTTATTCCTTTTTGACCTTTCAACTTCTCTTCGATATTAGAGGGAAGAAGGGATGCATCTTCAGTCGTTAATTAGAGACATGATACACAACCTGTGTGGTATTTTTAAGTTTTTTTTTTTCTTAAACATTGGGTCTAGTTCTTGCTACGGTCTGTTTCAGTGTCCTTTCAACTGTATTCTTCTGACACAGATGCGCTTTACATATGATTCATGTAGAGACCCTCTTCACCTCCATAAAAAATATGTTCTCACATTTTCCTTGACTCATACAGCTATCCCCACTTTAACTACAGAAACATTTACGCAAGGTCTCTACTTAAACAAGGACGCAAACAAACAAAAACAGTAGCACAACCTTGTGCTAAGGGGCAGGTTTCACACCAGGTGGCCAGCTTGCAGCATGTGCCTTCCAACTAGACTTTCACTCTCTTATAATTAAAAAAAAATCATATATTTTTCTCACATTCAGAGAAAAGGAAAAGACAACTATCTGATGTCTGGTGGGACCAAGACAGTGTGAGGTATTAGCTGGGATGAGCCAAAGTAGAGAAAGTCACGTAGCTCAGACCCTGGCAGAACAAACGAGCACAGGTGAAAGAGCAGCAGGACAGCCTTCGTCTGTGCCGTGTGCTTCCAGCTGGTGTGCAGACGGGAGCCTCCACCTGTGATGCCTGCCCTCGCCACCCGGTCCAGACACCTAGGCTTTCGTCCGTCTCTAGAATGACGTACAAATACACACCTGCAAGAATACATACACACAAACACTTTTTCAATGTGGCAAAAGAGGGACTGGAAAGTCTAAACGTTGAGAGCAGAATAAAAATTTGAAAGAATTTCATAGTCCTAGACTTTTCAGACTTAAAAGGAAGAATTTCAAAGACGCAGATAAATAAATGTTAGGTTCCTCTTTAACGCAAGTTTTCATGAGACGGTTGCTAAAAATCCAAAGATTACTAAATGTCTTCACCCAATGGTCTAAAGAAACGTATAAAGACTTGGCCTCAGATAAACAGAAAGGAAGGAAAACAATCCACAGCACTGCCTAGATAGGACATGGCCAATGGGCTGTGGATGCAGCCACTGTAGAGCCAACTTTATTTTTAGGTACATTCTTTTTTATTCTTCTGTAATAACTTTATCTGATTCTACTCAAGATGGAAGATTTTTTTAAAAGTAATAGTTTATTAAGGCTGAGTGTGAAGTACTTGCATTACATATAGTTGATGAGAAGAAAAAGGAAGTATGGATTATTGGTAACCATCTTTGAGAGTTAACATGAAATAGGCTGAAGGAGTAACTTCTGAAAGGCTAAAATACTAGCATCTCCCTTTTACTTATTGTAAGAATCCAAATGTAATAAAACTTAGCAAATGAGTGCATCTTGAAATAACATACTTTTATCTTTTCACGAACTCCTTTTAAAAGCTTTCCTATTTTTAAAAAGCAGCTAAGCACTCCCTCATTGCTAAGGAAGAACAAATCATCTTCAGAGATTGCGCGGAAGCATTCAAATCAGGACTGACCACCAGTGGCATCTACACACTGACGTTCCCTAACTCCACAGAGGAGATCAAGGTAAGGCATTGTCTCCCATTTTCACCTCCCTGGCTTGAAGCAAGTCGTTTTAGAAGTGGAGCAACTGCAGACGTAGTTCACACACCCCGGATGCATCCCAGCTCCACTCAGAGCAAAGCAAGGAACACTGACACACGGAAAGGTCTCACCAAGGGCTCCGAGCCCAGCCACTGGGCACAGAACACTGACGATGCACATGAACGATGTAGAAATATCCATCTTATTTTATGTGTCTACCTAATATATAAGATAATCTACTTGTCGTCTCCTTGCATTTGGCTTAGTCATGCAGAGTGTCAGCTGTCTGCCTTGAAGTGTCAGACTCGCATCATTAACTTTAAAGAAAATGTCTTCCAAACTACCAGAGTTCGAATACCCATAGTTTATGTTTCAATCGTTACTTCAAGCAGCAATCGTATTCCATCCAAAAAACAAAAGGCTTGTTCAACTTGCAACTGAACCAGTCACACAAAATTTCTCTTTGAGACAGCCATGGCACCTTGATGTGCAGAAGTGATTTATACTCACTTCCACTGCATCAAACAGAAGATAAAAAGACGTGCCCGCAGCAGTAGAGGTTTAATAAGATTAATACTTTTTTTACTGCTTTGTCAGAGACATCCTGAAGTGAACTTGGCTTTTTCCCCCCAAACAGCGAGTGTGTGACCGAGGAACACAGTGACTCCGGCGTGCTCTGCACTAGTTAGTTCATTCCAGGGCACTGGCAGTTTCACCCACTAGTGCTTTTGTACCATCAGTGCAAATGCTGTCACAGCCCCAAAGGCCAAGGACATGGTTATGGAGACAGTTCCGACCCTTTGGACTTGCTGCAGGGGGCTCAAGGCTTCCCTGGGTGGGCCATTCATACCCCCATCTGATGGGCTGGAAGACTTAACTCACACCATCAACGAGAGCAGGTCTTTTTCTTTCCAAGTACCCATAGTTTACTTCAAGGTGGAAGCTCGTAAGTGAACCAAGAATCAGAATTTACCATCAGGAGAAGCCAGTGTACAGCTTAACTCGGTTTTTCTTGGATATTCTGGAAAACTTGCTTTGGGAGATGTTAAGCTTTAGATGAGAAAAAAAAAAAGTCACTTCCCCGGGGAGTATTTCAATGTGGCTTTGATAAGGTAAAACAACATACATGAGAATCAGTGTGAAGTGTTACAGAACTCTGGGATGACTGTATATGCTAAATGCCTATAAGTATGTTTACGTCTAACTGTAAAGGCAGCTACACATTGAATGAACAGAAACACTTACAGAAAAGGCACTTGACGCTGCATCAAAATGGAGACTTCAAAGGCTCCTGAAAGTATCATCTCTTTGAACTCAGGGTTATCCTCAGTATTTAACATGGTCATAAAGGAAAACACTTTAAAAATACAAACAAGGGCTTAAAGATGTGGAATTTCAAACAGTCACATACACTTGATTTTGAATTTAAGAGATAAATATTCGATTTATCTTGAATAATAGCACAATATTCTTGTGCTATTATTCACGGTAAGACTTTCCAAAGAAATCTTTCGAATTCATTCGTGCTGCTTTAAATCAACCTTGAAAATCAGTTAATGTCCCTAGCACCCTAAAAGTAGTGTATTAAGGGGAGAAAAAACCCAAATATTCTGTTGCAGATGAAAAAGTAATGAGCAGACTCTATACTAAGCCCTGCAGTCCCCTGTGCTATCTGGTTCTCATGCCAGCTCTTTGGACGCTGTTGTCTGTCACCAGATGTCGGTCTGTTCTGGGTCTGGAGGTAAGGGGACAGAAGTGACCTGAGCAGGAGAATGGAGAGTAGAGTGGGCTGCTCCCTGATGCAGACCCAGAGGGACTGTGTAATGTTTCCTGCCTCAGTGCGTGTCCCTGCCCCAGCTCGCCGTACCAACCCCAAAGACCTCACTGCCGGGAGAAGAAGATATACAGCTCTGGGGTGATGTGGTCTCAGGCCACGGCTGGAAACATTAGGATTTATATATGCCTTTTACACGTATGCAGTGAAAACAGCTCATTGACACAGCCGGGAACAGCAATCTTTGAAGCCTCAGTGTTTTCATCTCTAAAATATATGGTCCAGATGAGTCACCTCTGGATTCCCTTCCAGACTTCAGACTCCATAATTCAATCTGAGGAAGGCCGATAGATTTGGGTGTAAATTCTGACTGCAAACGTGTGCCTCTCAGCAAGTCACTGAACCTGCGTGAGGCTCCCGTTTCCTGATCTGCGACGTGACACGATGTCCCCTGTCTTAGAGAGCGGTTTCGGGGTGATGATGGAGAGGAGCACCCAGGACAGGGCTCGGTGCTTGCCATCCATTCAACACGCAAGGACTGTGAGACAACCTCTCTGTGGGCCAGGGCACCCGAGCTTGGCCTGCTTCATCTAATTCAAGGAAAGAATGTTCAACAGATCTCTGCGCAGATCTTTCCCAAAGAGGCCTAAATATCATTTCAACCTTATTTTTGAAGAATTCATTAGGTTTTTGTACAAGGTAGGCATTGCAAGATGGCATTTATCAGAAGCATTAGGGTTACATTTTTGCTAGTTAGAGACATAAGAGCTTCCTTCCCTACATTTCCCAGGATACCTGACGCCTAATGTCGATCTCTTTGCTCTTTAATCACTTAGTCACCATGGCCTCAGAGCCGAAGCATAACATTTAAATCAAGCGCTATTTGCTGAAAGAAATCAAGCTTTAGAGCGAGATATCAGGTCCCTGGACCACACCATGGTGTGCTCATCAAAAGTATTAACCGCCCTCGGGTTTGCTGTAACTTAGCAGTGAGGTCATGGGCATTATCTGAGGACTTATGCTTTTCCGACCCTGATATAATCTACTTCATCATTTTCATCTGTACCTTCTGGCTACGTGGAGAACTCTACTTGAACACTATCTTGCTCCGGAAGCCTCATGAGCCAACTAACCATGATACTTCGGTGTTTATAAATGCTCTGTTCTTTTTCTTAAGCTGGACAAAGTAATATTAAGAAAACGTTCCCATGATCCCGTCATTGTCCCTAATGGGGTGAGAGGATAGTATGGCTCAGACCCCAGCTCTTGGTCTTCACTGATTTGCACAACAAGATGGACTTGTTCTCTGATTTAAATATCAGCAACTGCATCAGGGTGATTCTGACACTGAAGAAGCAAGTATTAGAATGAGGACAGGCTCCCTGAGAACAGTGTGCCGTCCTTTTACCCGCTAGCACGCCTTTTAGGACACAGGGGCGCTAACATGTGTGCACAGGACTGCTCAGATCAATGGAGCTTATTCAGCTAGTTTACTAGACACGTTGACAGAAGTGAGCAGTACGGACCATCTTGTGGACCAGAGGCGAGTGAGAGGCAGTATTATTCATGAACTGATTTCAACGTGGAGCTGCATGGAGGGCCTTCTGACCTATTAACAAAACAGTCAGGTTTCTCTGTTTTCAGAAGCATGGGGGAGTAGAAAACACATCACAGAATTAGGAAATTAAAGAGACCTTATTCAAATCCTATATGCTACTTAATAGCTGAATGACTCTGATCAAATTAACCTAACTTTACCAAATCTTTTCTCCTTTCAAACATGCAGAATGATAGTATCACAGCAGAGTTGCCATGAGATTACAGATAATATACGGAAAGTACCTAGCCTGGTGCTTGGAACAGAGTGATGCGTAGCAATGATAACAACCATAATTAATAATAATAATAACGTCAACACAGAGAGATAATAAGGGGTTATATTAAGCAGATCGATTTCATATGGCTGATTAATTTAAAATGGGGAAATCATCTTATTCTTGATAAATATAATCTTCTTTCATGCAACACGTTTCGAAACATGAGGGTGACTGGGGAAGCGATGACGGGCCGAGCGTCCATCCTGGAGAGAGTCTGGAATGGTGGCGGAGAGCGCACAACAGGAGAAGCAGTGCTGGGTTCCAGCTGCCGCTCTTGGTTCCGCTCGAAACAGGATGGCCAACAAGCGCTTACAATGAAAGGGCGGGTCCAGGTGCACTCTGGGTTCTCCTTCAGCCCCCATTCTCCAGGATTTCGGCTCACAAATGCAGTACAGTTGACGTGTAAACTTACTCTGCCAAAATTATCTCCATTCTTCCCCCCAAAGACCATGGAAGACAACAAAGGAAGAATACTGCTAATTGCTTTTGAACCTTAACTTTCACATTTACTACCTTGTAACCTGTAAGGAAATTCATCTTAACTTTTTGGAAAACGCCTTCGTTCTACTATAATCTCATTATTTAAAACTATTTGTGTAATCTTATTTTCGGGGGTTTTTAATTTCATAATAAAACTCCAGCTGAGTTGAAATTGAGCATGCATGCTCCTAGCCCAAGGAAGAATCCTGTGTAGCGAACAAAGTTTAAACCCACCAAGCCCGTTTAAAAGCAGAAATCAAAAGAGCTGGGAAGAGAAGTAACAGGGGCAGTGAGCAAAGTGCAGAGAAGCATGAAGTCAGGGTCTGTGGGGTGGAGCTGCCAGGCCCCTCAGGTCACACACACACAGCAGGTACACGGGAGCCCCCGGTCCCTTGTTCTGAGGGATGAACCAGGAAACCTGACTTTGATCCCACACATGGAGGAAGCCGAACAGCCCCATGGCATCACAGGAGTCTTGGAAACCCCACAAGGCAAGAGTCTCCCTTTTACACCACTCTCTGGAGAGTCAGTCGGGACTGGCAACCATCATAAAGGTTTTCAGGGCTGTGAACACGAGGCGATGGATTTCTACAGGCTGGAGATGAGAGGTTTGGGGCCAATCTGCCAACACGTCCCATTCCCAACGAATCTCTAAGGAACAGCGATCTCAGGGTCAGCTATCGGGGTGGGTCTTTAGCCTAGAACAGATGATGACAAGGTCCTAGTTTCATCGACACATCATGTTATATTACTGTTTATTTTTCATCGTCATTTTAAATTCATGGTTTTCAATTTCTTTAAAATCCTCTGCCTCTTGGAAGACCACAAGATTTACCGCAGAGAACCCCATCAGCCCTGGTCTTATTATAAGTATCTCCGTTCATCTCGTTTCTGTTATTTAAGACAAAGACCCAAGTCACGCACATTTCCCAGGCAGTAATTGTGCGTTCCTGTTTGCAGGCTTACTGTGACATGGAAACAGCTGGAGGTGGGTGGACAATTATTCAGCGACGTGAAGATGGCAGTGTTGATTTTCAGAGGACTTGGAAAGAATATAAAGTGGTATGAATACTCTTTAAACCATCTGAAAATAATTTTCTTTGCGAAAACTAACTTTGAGAATGTGCAGGAACTTTACCACAAATCTAAAACTAACCAATGACTTTTGATCATTTTTTTTAACCAAAGGGTTCTTTTTAACTGGTGTTTCAGTCTCCCCGTTAAAGAATGGTCCTGCTGCCAATGTAATGTAAACTATATATCAAAACAAAGGCATGCGAAAGTTAAGCTTATTTTTAATGGTGGGTTCAGCATTTTTTGGTAAACTGTTTCATCGTGTTTCACACGTCTGTAAACTGAGATGTTTATGATATTGGTGGTTCCCCAAGTCGTTCTAATTATCCCAATACTAATTTCCTTCTGGTAACAGCTTAGTTTCCTAAAACTGACCTTTTAAAAATCTTTCTTATATGGAAGACCCCAAAGTTTCACGGTACGGGAAGGGATTTCTGTTGAATATTGAATGGTTATTCCGTGTTAAGTTGATGGACTATTGATTTCAAATACATGAAGAAAAAATAAATGAAGTAAGTGAATTTTACAACTTCGATTTCAGGGATTTGGGAACCCTTCAGGCGAACACTGGCTGGGAAATGAGTTTGTTTCACAAGTGACTAATCAGAAACGCTACGTGCTTAAAATACACCTGAAAGACTGGGAAGGGAATGAGGCTTACTCGTTGTACGACCATTTCTATCTCTCAAGCGAAGAACTCAATTACAGGTAAGGAAATTATATGTCACTGAAAAAGTTAAAGGACTTGCTGGGTGATGACTCCAGAAAGTCAGAACCCCATTGTATTAACCAGAATCTAAATTACTCATAGGCTACCTTAAGGGGGAAAAACATCTTGTTTCTTAGAGCTCTTTGCCGCCTTTAGGTAAGTTGCTCTAGTTTCAACATTCGAACTTTAATTTCAACAATGTAAGGAAGGCTTCATGAGGACAGAATTTTGCCTGTTGTGTTTGCTGTGTAGCCTCAGGGCACAGGTGAACCCTGTGTGGCAGATAATGGGTCTTTAACAACTGTTTGTAGAACAGGTGAATGTTGTGTCCCTATAAAATGCCATGCCAATACCACAACAGATGTATACCCATGACTATACTGTTTTCTTCCAGAAGGTTTTAAAAGTTAAATCTATCTTTTTGAAGTTTAGACATATTCAACTGTTATGTTCCATCCCAAAGTCAGGATGAGTTGCGAAGTTCAAAAGAGGAAGGATTAGGTGGGCAGTAGGTAGCCAGACCCTCTGCCCTCTGCTATAGGAAGATCATCTGATTCACAGCACTGCCTCAGTATTTACCTACCTCCTCCCACCCACTGGACACAGCTAATCTTGAATGTTCCAAGAAAAGCACAGGCAATTTTGACTGGGACTTTACTCTTTGGCTCTAAAGCGCCCAGAGAGTAGAGACAGAGCAAAGGGATCTCTACAACCTGCTGTGCCAGGCAAGGGCAGTAGGCACGTGCACCTGTGCTTTACAGGGAGAGGGGCTCAGACGTGCGTGTCGGCGGCGGCGCAGAGCAGGGCGATGGGGGGCCTGGTGGCCACACGGGAATTGGTCTGAGAAGGCACAACACAAGGGTTCAGGCACCAACACACCCTGAGGGAGTCTAGAGGGCTCGGACTGGTGGTGTTTGGGGGTTTTGGTGATCATGGAGCACACGTTATGAAACACCAACTCTGAAGTCAGAAATAAACAAGCGAAGTTCCATGGGAACGTCACAGGAGACAGGCGTCAACTGGCCTGCCGTCCCGTCTAAATCCCACTGATGCCCGACTCAGACCCTCTGCTCAACAGAAATTCCAAGATCTGAGTAGTTTGGGAACAACCCACAATTTCGAAATCCTTGAGCTGGCTTCCTTGGGGAGGCGCGCGATGGACAGCACGAAAAAACAGGCCGAAAGCCAGCTTGCTGACAGCCACCTGAGAACTGCACAATGTCCAGTGTCCTGCTTTATAAACAGTGGACCAAAAATTCGGAAGCATGTTTTGAAAACAGATAATGTACGACAAGCTTCGACATGACTTTTAAGAAGTCAGTGAAACAGCACATCAGCTCTCATTACAGAAAGAGCCGGCTGTCCAGGGTGGACGGGAACTCAGATGAATGAAGAGATAGGTGTTGGGGCCTCACTGCAGCCCAAAGTTGACTCCACAGATCAAAACTTCAATGAATTTTTAGACATGAGTGGTTGGTCATTGTTTGACCTCCAAGCTAAATATTTTTTCAACTGGCAACAGTTAGGAATCTACAACACAGGAATTAAAAAAAAAAAAAGCACACACAAAAATTAAGGATTAGACTGTTTATATAAGAAGATTTTACAATATGGGTCATTACCCTTGTATGCTGACATTATAAAAATATTTTAAACAGCGATCGTCCTTAACAGATATTTCCTTTAGCAATGCAATCAATTTTTGGATATGCCATTTTAAAAAGCACACAGTTGTTTAAAGCTCAGTTTAATTTACTTGGCAGTATAAAACAGATACTACACTGAAAAAATTATTATCCTAATAAAACATGTCAATGTGATAAGAAAACTGGGATGTGACTAAAACAATAACTACAGATGTTTCAGAATGCCAATTGTATGTAGCAGCTAAGTTGTTTCTCACTAAAGGAATTTTTTCCCAAATGTAGGAAAACTGAAAAAATACACGTTACAAGAAGGGATAAATGCATCAATAGAGTATGATTATTTTTACTAAAACTAAAAACTACTTGTATATTAAACCTTAAGAATTGGTCACTTTTCACAAACATTCTTGCAATTCTATACAAACACTGAGATTTAATTATTAAATATTGGCATTACCTCTCCTTTCACTCTACTGTGATGTAAAAGCAATGGGTACCAATTTAAAGTAATTTCAAGAACGTGGCTATTCTTAACAATCAAATTTTACAAGAAGGCAACTTTAAAACAATGGGCCAGACTCCCCTGGTGGCACAGTGGTTAAGAATCCGCCTGACAGTGCAGGGGACACGGGTTCGATCCCTGGTCCAGGAAGATCCCACATGCTGCAGAGCGACTAAGCCCGTGCCCCACAACTACTGAGACTGCACTCTAGAGCCCACGAGCCACAACTACTGAAACCCACGCTCCCTAGAACCTGTGTGCCACAACTACTGAGACTGCGCTCTAGAGCCCACGAGCCACAACTACTGAGCCCACGTGCCACAACTACTGAGCCTGCATGCTGCAACTACTGAAGCCTGCGTACCTAGAGCCCGTGCTCCACAACAAGAGAAGCCACCTCAATGAGAAGCCCACGCACTGCAACCAAGAGTAGCCCCCGCTCAGCGCAACTAGAGAAAGCCCACGCGCAGCAATGAAGACCCAACACAGCCACAAAATAAAAATAAAAAATAAAATAAAACAATGGGCCACACGGCAGAAGGATCTAAAAAGATACAACTTTTCTCACAGAGACTCATAAAACATAGTATTCTCCCTTCTTTTGCTTTGGGGAAATTTAATGCGTTCCAGTAGAACTGAGATTGTTCAAAGGAGACAGGAGAGTTCAAAGGAGGAAAAGCACGGGGAGTAGTTCATCTCAACCCTACCTACGATTAATGAGAAGGGCCTGGACAGAAATTAAAGTGTTTCAAAATCCCAAGGGTGAGCAGAACTTACAGGAAGGCCTTGCAGCAGGTATGCAGAGGCTGTGCTAGGGCCCAGGGTCATTTTTGAAGCATGAGGATAACCCTGAAATTCAGAAATTCGATCAATGCCTGTGATGAGGCTTCCAGAGCTACAGTACTACAAACAAAAATCTGAGTTACCAACACAAACGTTACTCAGGACCAGCGCTTTATGGAACTCATTGGATATGCCCCCATGCCCCCCTTTTCACAAGTGCCTCCTCGATAACCAAGCGCCCCTGTGAAGGGGCGCAGCAGCGTGGAGCCCTAACGGAGGTGCAGTCCCAGCTGCTGCCAGTCCCAGCTCCACCACTTACAGCACGTGGCTGTGCACGAGCTCCCACCTCCGAACCGAACCTTAGCGATCTTACGTGTAAGAGGGGGGTGGCGCCTGCCTCTCGGGGCCGGTCTGGGCATTCCATGCACGGGCCGGGACAGTGAGTGGCACAGGCGGGTTAGAGACACGCCCCTGGGGAACCTTTCCTCTCAGCTCCACCTTCTGCTCCAGCATGAATTCCAGGAAATCCTATTCCCTCCCAGATAGCTGTTAGCAAATGTGAGCAGGTGTTCCCGAGATGAGAGGTGGCGGCGGCGCTTAAAGTACAGCAGGAGGGTCCCTGGGATGGGGAGACCTCACGCCCCAGGTCTCGACGCTCCAAGCGCCACACTGTGACATGGAGTTTGACACAGGCACCCGTGTCCCCTGGACCCTGCTCCGAGCTCCGGAGCCTGTCTGCCTGGGGCTCTCCTGGAGTCGGGCTCACAGACCTGCCCCTGCCCTTCTCCCCTCCTCCTTGGCAGGCACAGTGCTGGGGCGAGCCAGACTTCTGCAATCTTCTGAAAGCCTGGGCTATTATCTAGGGTCTAACTTAATAGTACGCTTATTCTTTCTCAATGTCTGGCAGGTTTATTATAATACTATTCAGAAACAAGGCAAAGCAGCCACAAGGATTTGTTTTTCCACACAGTTCTCTAGATTCCTACTTCACATTCAGTGGTCATCCCTTGTTGTCTGCTGTCCTCCCCACACCCACCAGTCATCCTGGATTCTCATTTCTACAAGAGATGGATGATGCCTGGAGACTTGGAAAGAGGATCCCATCACGATGTATTTTCCCCTCTTCTGTTTACCTGAAAGCAGCAGGAAAATAAATGACAGGGCCCCCAAGTCCCCGCTGATGCCTGTGCAAGTGATATGCGTTGAAGGCTTCATGAAAACATTCCTCTTTGCCTAAGGATTTGATGATAAGTTGGTTCCTGTTTATACCAGCGCAAAAACATTTTGTCCAGAGTATGCACTAGTGCACTGAGCAGCATAGCACGTGTTTCTGTAGAATGAAATTCTTCGTTGTAAAAAACTTTCCACTATGATAAATCAACCACCCAAGCCAATTATGTTTTGCCTTTTTTTTTTTTTCTTTGCATGCTTACAGGATTCACCTTAAAGGACTCACAGGGACAGCCGGCAAAATAAGCAGCATAAGCCAACCAGGAAATGATTTTAGCACAAAGGACGCAGACAACGACAAATGTATTTGCAAATGTTCACAAATGCTCACAGGAGGTGGGATGACGTTTCTCTCTTCCTATTTGTATTGGCAAGAAAGGATTTCATAGAGGGAAAGGTTGGCTCTTTGGACTTCAACCTGTGATTGGTGACAATGTCCCAATTTCATAAATAGACTTGCTCAATACAGGGAAATTTGTTTTTCGCTTTTTCAGACTGTTGAGTTTTACACACGAATGTGATACTGAGCTAGAATTGTCAGCAGGCCAACTGTGTCTCCTCAGGACCTACCCCTGGCAAGGAGAGGGGCCGTGTGATACTCAGCAAGCTCTCTGGAGTTTGTGCTGAGTATCAGATGTTGGCACGATGGTTTAATTCCATTTTGCTTTATTAAAAAGGTTAAAAATTAAAAATGGTTACCGAAACAGGGACATAGATTCATCAGTATAGAAATGTTTCCAATTAATAATTTATTGTTCCAACAAGGATTTTTCAGTTGTCTTTTTTTTTAAAGTATTTCATTAATGTATAGCAAATACTAATAATGCACAGAAAGTAGTTAACCAAGCTCCTTTTCTGTGCATCAAATTCAAATGAATGACTGTCCACTTTAAGGCCTTTATCTTCAGGTTCTTCTTGCCTTCTACCTTTCATGTTAGACCTCTTAAAAACAACACACAAACAAAAAGAGACCATACCCATAAGCAAATGTGATATAACAGTCACTTAATGGCCAGATGAGTTCTCAGAAACATTTCAGAGTTTAGTGACAGGAACCAACTGTTAGAAAACTTACTCTTCTGATTCCTAAAATCTTAAACGTGGAATAACTAAAACCAGTTAATTGTGATTGAGACCAGGAAAAAGTCGGGCAAATGCTGTGGAGTTAGTTCTTAAAAACACTGAAAGGTTGAAATCAGCAACAAAAATTCTGCCAACAGCGCAGACGAAATGCAGAGGCAAACAGGAAATTGGCAGGGTTTAATTTGTAGAGACCATGAATTGTATCACCAAAAATTCATTCATTACTCACCCAGGAAAACCAGAGGAAAGAGCTGCAGTCAGTATATTTTATAAATACGAGGTACTGCATAAACAAGTAAAGGGTCTAAACTTGTCACGTGTTTGTACTGCAGTTAAGAATCATTTACGGACAAAAGGAAGGATTTATTTACAAAAATAATTTGAAACCCAGTAATTTTCAAGTCTTTAAAATGATACTGAGAGAATTAGGCTCCATTAAGAAAATCAGTCCTATGGTTCCTTAGAGAATATATTTCATGTATAAATAGACGTTGGTAACTTAGGTCTTCCCTATTAGCCATACTTACTTCAGTAATTTTTTCACCAGAGAAAGCTATTATGCTGATTGTGTAAAAGCTGCCTGTCTCTCCCATCCCACCACAGTAATCCTTTTTGAAGCCAACCAGGGGAGGCGGGGAGGGGAGGGAGCACGCCGAATCCTGCTTCCTGTCTGTCATTCCCACACTGAGCCCAGATGTCCACGCAGAGGGTGGCGGTTTTCAGACCACCCGAATGTCAAGAGCTACTCAAGAGAGTATCAGTGCATTAATAACCAAGGAAACAACATATTTACTTACTCAGATCAAGATTTAGGGCTGAGAGTGGAAGTGGAAAGGAGATCGGGGAGAAGAAACGCAGCCCAAGAGAGACAGCAGAGCGGTCCCAACTGTAGAGGTCAGATTCCCAGCCGTGGTCTGGACCACAGATAAACCAGCATAATGACCAGCTAGATTTTTGCATAGACAGTAAATTCTATAGTTGAGTCAGACAACAGGCTCTGGAATGGACATATCTATAAATCTGCAATATTCTTGAATATTTTGAAGGTTTATGAGTCACACACACAAATGTCTTATCAAATCAACATTAATCTGCATCAACCTAAGTCATGGAGCTGTTACTATCAGGAAACAATTTAGGCACTTGGATGTAATAACTGGTGATCAGAGTTCAGTGTATAAATAATATAATAATTGCATCAGAATACTTTTTAAAGAAATAAAACATGCCCTACCAATACCTGTAACGTTCACATTATTGATTTCTTTTACTAGGTATGGAGAGATCGATAATAGTTATTTTTTTCTGTATTTTAAAATTTTATATAAATGGCATCATACTGTATGTGTCCTTCCAACACAATCTTGCAAAGATTTATCTGGATTAATGCTTGTAGACTGAGGGCATTCCTTCCCCTCCCAAACCCAGGGCCTCTAGGTAAGGGTATTAAAAGCCCAAGCCTGGTCCGTCAGGTGTAGGTGTGGATGCCCACTGCTCCGCCGCTGTGCCATGCAGCGGCCTCCCAGGTCCCCCACTTTACCTTAGTGCACACACCACTATAGCTCTACATTTCCTTTCTGTCTCTGGGACTTAAACGTTTCCTTTTTATCTAGCTCCACTGAGTACTTAAAATTTGGGGTTACGTTTGAAACAAAAAGACTTTTTTTTTTTTAATAAATTTATTGATTGATTGATTTTTGGTTGTGTTGGGTCTTCGTTGCTGCGCGCGGGCTTTCTCTAGTTGTGGTGCGCAGGCTTCTCACTGTGGTGGCTTCTCTTGTTGCGGAGCACGGGCTCTAGGCACGTGGGCTCCAGCAGTTATGGCTCGTGGGCTCTAGCGCACAGGTTCAGTAGTTGTGGCGCATGGGCTCAGTAGTTGTGGCTCGTGGGCCCTAGAGAGCAGGCTCAGTATTTGTGGCACACGGGCTTAGCTGCTCTGCGGCATCTGGGATCTTCCTGGACCAGGGCCCGAACCCGTGTCCCCTGCATTGGCAGGGGGGGTTCTTAACCACTGCTCCACCAGGGAAGTCCCAAAAAGATATTCTTTGTTAGGCGGAGGGGAGCCTGAAGCAGCCTGGTCCGCCGTGTTGCTGGCACCGGATGGAAGGTGACCCTGGGCCGATGAGAGCCACCCATCGATTCCTAGGGCTCTGACTTTTCCACACTTTCCACTGTCCTGTGGGTCTCCTAGTCACGTCTGTGGGTGACTGGCCCTTCCCCACAGCACAGGGGAAGAGAAGTAAGAAAGCACGTAAAAACATGTGCCCCAGGGGCTACGGTTCCACCAGTGTAGAGGTGGAAAACCACACTGCCACCTGCCAGGGTGGCACCCTCCACTCTCAAGAAGGCCCGCACACACCTGCTTAAAATGAGCAGAATGTGACTCTCGGATTAGCCAGTATTTGTAACTCCGCGGTGAGATAGGGCCACCTGGCTCCTAATTCCTTCTGTGTTTCACTTTCACAGGCTGGTGGTTTGATGCCTGTGGTCCTTCCAACCTGAACGGAATGTACTACCCACAGAGGCAGAACACAAATAAGTTCAATGGTATTAAGTGGTACTACTGGAAAGGGTCCGGCTACTCGCTCAAGGCCACGACCATGATGATCCGCCCAGCAGATTTCTAAATGCCTGCGCACACCTGAGGAATAGTGTCTTCCAGTTTCCAAAGACTTAATCCCAAAGCTCTGAAAGACACAGCTGCATGCTGCCTCCCTATCCAGCTCGGACAGACTGCCCACGCTCCAGACTGAGGGGACCCGCGAGCTCCCAGCTAGAGCCCCATCAACGTCACCCCTTAAACCCGCATCACTCAACGAACCGAAGCACAACCCCCAACGAGCCACAGCCTGGCATGGTGACCTGGTAGAACGCCTACGGGAAGATAAATTTAAGCCTGCGAATGAGACTGACAATTTACAGGCTCTGTTGTCACAACCAAGAATGTTATGTGCGAGTCGATCAGTAAATAACTGGAAAACAGAACACTTATGCCATATAGTAGAGATAACCTTGGAACTGCATTCTTCTGAGCACTGTTTATAGACTGTGTAAATATCCATATGTCCTGAATTCAGCACCACTATCATAATTAAAAGGAAGGAACAATTCTCGAAGCCATAAAAATATACTATATATTCAGGGATTTTTATGAGAAGTGGTTATTAGCGGTTTAATATTTGGAGAAGGAAAAACATAGTTAACGCATTTTGACTCCTCCTCTTAGGGGCTTTAAATTTTCATTTTGAGAACAGCATATCTGCATAGGCATTGATAGGTTAGTTTTAAGTTAATGCTCAAATATATATATTTCAAGTTTCTGTGGTGAAAACTTTCAGGATCTCTGAAATTATTAATAGAAACGTGTTCTTTTAGTATATATGAAGATTGTACTATTTTTTTTCAGCCTCGCTGTTAAATATGAAGGGATTTTTAGTAATTAAATATAACTTATTAGGTGAGATGACCGCATTTAACTTTTATGATATTTACAACATTGTAATATGATTCTGAAACAAATGATTGTGCCTTGTGACAAGGAAAATCTTGATTTTTAATGATGAAGAAAATTATACATTTAATTTCATGACAAAGAGGCTTTCCTATCTTTTACTCACTATTCTAATACAAAAGTCTTTTTTCTCTTCTACTAAGACGTGTTTTAGGGAAGTAGGCTACAATGTAGTTTGTGGTTGAGAAAACCCTTCCATTTAAAACACTTACAAAGCTATACTTCTCAAGCTGGATTCACCCTGGAAGTTATTTACAGGAAAAAATAATTTGCGTTAGTAACATTAACTTAAATCTTACTAGAATTAAACCACCAGCAAATTAAAAAAAAAAAAAAAGGTGTTCTGGGGCGCAAAACCAAAATCTGATATTTATAGCATATTCAAATGTTTACAGAAAATTTTGAGAGCACAGATTTAAGCTCAGGACTGCAAAACCTTAAACTCCTAGAGTTTTAACTCCGTTTGAAGTTTTCATTGTACAATTAATACTAATGAACATTTGAGTAATGCTTCATAATTTAGAAGCAATTTCTCATATATTCGCTTTTGAGTCAGCTACTAGGAAGCTTAGAGCCAAATTTGCAGCCAGCATTTACCTGTGTCTGTCTTCACCTTATACTGTTCTACCACTATTTTTTTTCTTTATTCCATTTTTCTTATCTAATTTATTTTATCCCCACACCCCCCTCCTCTTCCCAGCTTAGTTTTATGACGCTCAGGTGTTGCTGAGCAACTTTCGGACTCTGGACAAGTCAGGCCCTCTGCTTTTCCACCATGCTGCACTTTCCCAACAAATATATTAATGAGAACATAACCTCCCATCCCAGAACAGCTCCTCTTATTACATGTAAGAAGGCGTCATAAGGTTAGCAGAGGTTGAATTTATACACAGCTTTGTATCAAGCTAAAAAACATCTGATAATAAGAAAATATCACCGCCTCAAAAGAAACAATAAATTTCCATGACATCTCAATGACCACATGACAGACACCGAGGTGGGAAAATGATAATACGGGAAAAATTGGCAACAACACAATTTATATTCACTTGCCCATGTAGGCAGATAAGGTGAGTTTCAAAGACAAACCCTCACTATGTTATTCAGAGTTACGTATACTCTCTCGTGACAGCGAGTGGGGGAGAATTTGAGTTTTTACTTTACACTTCAACTCCTTACCCGGTATTTCAAACAAAGAGTCTTGCTGAGAGGAATTTTTTCTCTCCTTAAGAAAACATTTATAAAGTCCAGAGCAAATCAAAACAGCAATCTCAAAAATGAAAACAAAAACAACCCAACAACTAGATAACCACAGCGACTGGAGGACAGAGTTCAACTTCTCACTATGTGATAGCCATATGGCATACTCAAACGATTAAAAAACATGGAGATCACTCACAGATTACACATCATCACTTACCTTTCAGGTATTAATCTTTTGAAAGGATAAAACGTGACAAACCAGTTAACATTTGAAAACAAAAGCCAACTTCTGCACAATCCTGCTTCCAACTAAATCTGAAATTACCTACTTATTAATCTTTAAAAAAATTAGAACCTGGAACTTTCCCATTAAGCATCTGAAATACCTGAAAATCAGTAAAGCTGAAGCTGAGTTTCAGGAAAAACATCAAAACAGAAAGACCACATCACAATGCTAGCAGGCCACAATTTTTATACCTATCACTTCTATCTCTTTTAACAGTAACAGCATTATTTTTTAAGGCAGTAAGCAATATATAATAGTATCTTCTCAAGAATCTAGTCTTTTTTCATTTTTGTTTTTCTCAATCCTGAGGACTTGTATAATTAAATTTTTTGAGATTACATTTCTCACAACTTTTGGAGGAATGTTCTCACATTCTCACATTTATTCTCACAAATAGACAAAATGTGTTAAGTTCCGCAAATATGTCTTTTTAGTTATAGGCATAATTGCTCTTGATTTAATAAAAAAAAACTTGAGTGTATATCTATGCTAATAATGACTTCCTGAAAATACCAAATTGTATTTACCACCATAAAATAATACGTGACTTACAGGAGCTGCAGGGAAGTAGTCTGACTCTTCAAACGGTTCCTCGGAAATCCAATGACCCATTTCCAAAGACCACAGTACCTATAAGTGAGAGAAGAAGCAGAACATTTTTTATAGACTTATTAGGCTTTTAGTGGACAATAAACCAGTTTGAAGATACAGCAAAACCAAAATAAACAAACAAAAAAACCCTAGCAGTAACTACATACTACATTGATCCGAAGCACATGTATCTTGAATACCAAAGTGCCATCAGAATCTTCAGGTTACAAAAATGTTACAAATATTAATAAACGCTTGTTTAAGAAAAAAGTCTCCTGATGGCTAGAAGTCTGGGTTATTATCCTAGTGAGGATAACCATCCCGTTTCTAAACATATGAAATATTACGTCTTCCTAAATTCCAGTTTCCAATTTAAGGAGTCATTATAGACAATCCTTAGTAAATAACACAGAATTTTATTAATTTAAAAAAACCCATGTATTAGGAGAAGATAGATCATAAGCCTAAATTCAAAAAGCAAACCTTTTGGTGTGTAACTTTATTTCTATCATTAGCTAATGTTTTTAGGAGAAGTTCTCCACATCCATGTTTGGAAATCCTTCTCACACTTTGGAAGAGTAAAATGTCTCATAAACAAGCTGTCATCATCATCGTTAGAACGCACACATTTTTAAGTAATCAAAACAGTGTTTTCATTTTTAATTCAACATTTGAGATTCTGCACGCATCTCTACTCTATGACCAAACTCCTTGAAAAGCTGTATGTCTCTATGTACCAGGAGAATTGTACAACTAAAATAATCAAGCTGAATTACATAACTCACACTGATCTTTTTATCTGCAATTTCCTTCTTTCCTACATTCAGTAAATCCATTTTTTTTTTTTGCCCCTAGAGTTGCTACGTAAAACTCAAGGGTTTTTTTTGCTGAATTAGCAGGAATGAGGTCTAAGTCTTCCTTTTTGGTAGTTCCTAAAGTTCAGAACCATCTATGGGCTATCAGTCTGAAATATTTCCTTTTTTATAAATTAAATCTAATACTTACCCAAAATGAGACAGCAATGTTTTGTTTCTAAGAAAAAGTGAGCATGACAATGGAATAAAGACAAGAACGGAATACAGAATCTGAATGATCATTCTCAGCACTGGCCCAGATCTTACTTTCAATAGATGCATTTACTTATTCAACAACTATTTCTTTCTGCTCACTATCCATTCATCTGTGAACAACTTATTGAGAGCCTACCATGAATAAGAGTCCAAACTGGGTCCTGGAAACCCAAACCCAAACCTAGAAGGGTTTACCCTCTTGCAGGAGGCATGGCAGCAACCAAATGCTGGTTCCTCCAAAGCAGGGCTGTGCAAACCTGTGGTAGGAAGCAAACTAACTCGGGCTAGGAAAACCAAGAAAGGGTCCACAGAGGGGCCGACATTTAAACTGAGTAAAAGTCCATCAGGCAAAGAGAGAGACAGTGGGAAGGGGAGAGGGTATTCCGGCAGAGGGAGAATACCACGGGCCAAGCCAGGATTAAAGTAGCTTCTTTTTTTTTGGCTGCAGTAGAGGGAGCTTTGGAAGAAGTGGTAAGGAAATAGGGTTGGCTGGCTGCATATGGTAGGGAAGGTATGATAATATACCCTGTCCTACCCCTGTGTGCTGCGGACATCAGTGCAAGCACAACTGTTGGGCAGGAGAATCCGAAGACAAGCCAGAAAAGACAGGACAAACAGCTCCATGGGCACTGGGCCCAAGATGATATAGAGAGACGGAAAGCAATGAGTTGGGTTCTCAGGGACCCTGTTCAATCTTCAATAGATTTGTGTGTAGACAAGCATTTTGTCATTGAAGTCCCTTTTTGTTTCCCCGATTTTTACTGCCTAACAAACATTACAAAAAAACAAAACAAAACAAAAAAACCTTACCTTAATAAGTCCAATGAAAGAAGGTATTAGAAAATTGCTAACTCTACACTGAAATCATGTTTGTACACACAGCAAACATGGTTGATGGGTGGTTAAAATAACCCATTGAAGTAACAGTGTTTACCTTACTCTTATCAGTCGATGTATGTTATCATTTACAGAAGACACACTAGTTCCCTACAAACTCATGTGATTAGCCCAGGAAGTAAATTGTGGAAAGTTTCAAAATCAGGTTCACTTCAAGACATGAGGCATGTGGAAGACTAGTATAGTGAGAAACACAACGTAGTAGTGAGAGAATCCAGGGAACCAGTCTTAAAAATGGCTGTGGCATTTGAGTTCAAATGTAAGCCACATTAAAATGTCAACTGAATTTAAACAATCTCTTGGAGAAAATGTATGTTCTCTGAATTTGTCCACTTCTAAATGTTATAAAAAGAAAACCGTAAGGCATCTACAGTAGCATTTTGGAAAGTAAATTAATAAATTTAATTTATGTAGGCATCCCAGGAATGAGTATTGTACAGAGATAGCAAAAAACACTAATTTGATTGTAATGAAATCATCAAATCAGAAATAGAGTGTAAATTTTTTTGCTTTAGTTTTTTCATTTAGCTAGACTTACCTTTACCTTACTAGAGTGTTCAAAATAGGGAAAATCTACTCTGCAAGATGGCAGTTAAGGCTGCAAGTGTAGTTAAAAATAAAAGGTTAACCTGAGATATTTATCATAATATACGTGATAGAATGAAAATAACTGAGAAGCTATATAAAGCAAGGAATGGGGTTGCATGAATACAGAGGATCAAATCCCATGTGGATAGCCCTTAAAATGAGGGCTGAGTTATTTCAGCATCCACTGCAAATGAATATGATATTTTTGGCATTGTAAAATTATCACTCATAAAACTTGGACCTTGTTGATGAATTTAAATAGGACCCATTTTCTCGCCTTATTATTAGATTAATAGTTAATGATGAGACAGCTTTCCATAATGTAAGACTGACTTTGCAACTACTTTCATACCAGGCAAAATGCAAATGGTTTTCTCTCATTTTATATCCACCTAATCATTCTCCTTGAACAGAGTGAGGAGTGTAACTACAGTGAACCCAAGCCAGACAAGGGCTCTGAGATTAAATGCAAGTCAAGAATAACATCAAACACAAAGGAGAAAATGAAGCCAACTATGTAAACATAGCAAAGTGAGCATAACTTATTTTCACCATCTCACAAGACTCAACTAAAATGATGGAGCTAAGAGGAATGGAAAAAGAGCCCACTGCAGATAAAAGCTGATGATGTTCTGAAAGGTGCAAAGCAAATGGATAAATGGTAACTGACTTAGAAGAGCACAGAAACCTCGAGCTTAAACGTCTAGAGAGGGAGTCAGTAGGAAGCATCCAATTCCCTCCACAGATTCCCAGAAAGGCTGGGAAATTGGGGGTACTAGAAAGCTCTGAAAATGCGGTGTAGAACAGGGTGAAATGGAGAAATCTCCTACCTCCACCCTCCTGCCCACCCTCCTCTGGAATAAGACAAAAGTAAAGTCAGACGGGCTTTTCTGTGAGCAGTGGTAAGAAGTAGCAGGGAAAACTTCTCCAGCACAGCCCTCACCCCGAGACATGAGCAGAACTCCATGGCAGGACAAGGGCCTTTCTTTTGTGGAGAAACAAATCACCCCAGGGAAAAAAGACCTACAGATACTGACACGTGGACCTCCCTCTATCAAATACCTCCATCACATCAGAAGATCTATACACTCAGATAAACAGAATTTCCATCAGCTTTTCAGTCCTCAATATTAAACATGACTTTCTACCCATTTGATAAAAGCCTCTAGCATGCAAACAGAGACCAGACCAAACAAAAAGGGGATTACTGGGATCACAGTGATGGGAAGTCCCAGGATAACAGCGGCTCCGTAGACCTAGGGAGAACCAGTCTCACAGGGAGCAGAGCAACAAAGGGGTTCATGGGTGGTGTCTCCAAGAGAAATAAACGGGATTGGAAGATTATCTAATGTGTAGACAGTTTTGGAGAAAAACTACAATGCTTTTTAGAAATTCTTGTGGTGAGTTAGTGATAAGTATATAGAAAACTAAGCAATGAAAATGACTGTCAATGATAAGCTCAAGAAAAACAAACAAAAATGACCAGAAATGGAATAGAATCATAGTACACTATATGGCTCAGCTCAAACAGCATTCACATAGTCATCCATGTGTGCATGTAAATGTGAACAAGTATGTCTTTATATGCATATATAACATGTTAAACAAAACGCAAAACCATACTGGGTAGATGGGGAGGGGACATGTATGTCACAGTGAAAGCTATACAGTCATATTTTAATCTTCCATAGAAGGAAGCCTATAGATAACGTCTAAAAGTGATTAAAAAAAAAAGCAGAAAAAGCATTTTATTTAGAAATATGAAAATAAAATAGCAGAAGGATATTGTAGGAGTGAGAATCTGGGCTGGGAAACAGCAGGGCAGGGAGTGCCATTTCTATTAGAGGCCTCATAAATTACACTTGATTCTGAAAACATTTTGTTTTGGGTAATTGTGCCCTTACGAAAGAATTGCCACAACAGTACAGAAGAGTTCTCATTTACTGGTCACCTAGATTCCTCTATCGTGTGAGTCTCCAACCTTCTATTTCAAAAGTGCTTTGCACCTAGAACCAGTTGTCGATATCTACAAAAACATCTTGCTGGGCTTGTAACTGGAACTGAGTCAATTCTAGAGTTCAAAATGGGGAGAACTGACAGCTTTAAAAAATACCGAGTTTCCCAATTCATGAACATACTATCTCTCTCCTTTTATTTAGGTCTTTTAAAATTTCTTTGTCAAGAATTTTGGAGTTTTCAGCATACAAATCCTGCAAATATTCTGTCCGACCTAAAGTTAAATATTTCAGCTTCTGGAGCTGCTAATATAAATGGCATTTAAAAAAATTAGAATTCCACATGTTCATTGCTAGTACACAGAAATACAACCAAACTTTGTATATTTACCTTGTATCCTGTAACCTTGCTTAACAACTTACTAGCTGTAGTAGCCTTTCTGTAGACTTGTTGATATTTTCTAGGTAGACAATCATGTCTTATGTAAATAGACAGTTTTATTTCTTCCCTTCCCAATCTGTGTGTATATTTTTTTCTTACCTTATTGCACTGGCTAGAACTTCCAATACAACACAGAAGAGGAGCAGTGAGAGCATTAAAGTTGCTTGGACAACTTTGTGAGGCAGATTAATTTGGTTTATTATAATAGCATAAACCCAAATTGCTCTTGTTTATAAATTAATGTGTCTATGTAAAGCACAAGGGGCTTTTTTTTGTTTGTTTAAGTAAAAAATGGTCTATTGTTATTTAGTACTGGTGCTGGCTAACTGTCACAAGCTTTTATTAGGTTCTTCAACTCTCTATAGAATAATTAGAACATTCTGAAGGATCAAAAGAACTAAATGCCACTTTCTGGATCAGAACCAATCAAATTAATTTTTTTCTTTAACATTCACTTTCACTTCTTAATATTTTGAGAAAATTTCCAAAGAAATGTTCTTCAGCTGTCTTAAAAATTAATTTATTCACAGAGCATTTAATAAGCAAAAACACTAAACAAGGTACCCTTAATTTTTTGGTTTCTCAAAAAAAAAATTAAAGAGAGGGAAAACAACAGTTATTTCCATGTACAAGAGATATGAGAAGATCAGGATAAGCAGAAAGCAACCTGTAAGAGGGATTTTAGGTTGCACTTAAAAAACTGAATGATGATGATTCACTGCCGGTGTTGATAATTACAAATTCAATAGGAAGCTGATTTAACTTACTTGAGAGTATTACTAATCGTGTTGAAACCATTTATTAATATTCACAATGTCTTACTGTAATTGTAATATTGTTTATTCCAAGTTTCTAAATAGCCAGGCTAACCAACCATTATTTTTGGACTTGTCTCCAGACCATACCACCTACCATATATAATTGTTAAATTCAACTGCAGTTTTGGTACTAAGAATACTAGTGAGAACATAGCAGCTAAAGAAAACAATGGTGGGGGGCTCCTTTGTGGGAAAAGTCAACAATATTCTTTGCATACAGAAGACTTCATATTGTATAAAATGCCAACTGAGCGATTAAAATTCAAATCTGATGGTTAGAAACTTGTGACACAGATTTAACCAATGGGAATCCTGTTAATTTCAAACAGATTGAAAGTACACATTATCTTCTCCTTTACTCATTGAAAAGAGATTGGGCTTGTCTTCATCACCCTCTGCCCTTCCACCCTTCCCCACACCAACTGGGGTAAAAAACGTGGTTGTGAGAGTCTGTGGAGGTATAGAAACATATATTCAGCATTTGCAAATTCCTTCTTTCCTATCCAAGAGTAGCAAAAATGGTCCTCACTAATTTTTTTGCTATTTTTAGCTAACAACAGAATTATAAAAATTAAATTATATTTTTCCTGTCAGACCTCATAGACTCTTTGCCTCAGTTATGAGAGTAATTGATTCTCTCAAACAACAAAACTTTAAGAGAATTTGCTAATAGGTCCATTGTTTCGACTTTTTCTAGAGGGAGAATAGCAATCTTTGTGTTTCTTCCACAAACAGACAGTATAATGTACTGGTTAAGAACACAGAACTCAGGCCACTGGGTTAAAGCAATGTCCATCTCTTCACAGTTTTGTGACAAGAAGTCAGTTAACCTTTTTGTCACATGAAAACATTATACATCATCACAGATTACAAAAATATCTGTGTAGTTAATGAAATTGCTGTGGCAATAAAGTTGATTCTAGGTTAAGCTTCAGGAGAAAAAATTGGGGCTATCAAAAGTATAACTTTTAATAAGCATATAATAGGGTGCTTAAGTCCTGAACACTGTGGAGCCAGAAAGCAGAGGAGGTCTAGTCTCCCAGAAGGACCAACGTGAACTGGCAAAGTTTCAAGGTAATGATGTTTGTTCCAAAATAAGTATTTCCAACACTTCTCAGAACACCAAGAAATGCGTTCTATAATGCCATCAAGTCATTTTAAAAATACAAAGTCAGTAGTCTCCCTCAGTGAGGCAATTTTCCACGTGATTTTTAAAATTCAGGAGAAATTCACATAGTACACAAGTAACCCTTTTAAAGTGTATGGCTCAGTGGCATTTAGTTTATTCACCATGTTGTGCAACCACTACCTCCTTCTAGTTTTGAAACTATTGCGTCAGCCCAGGAATACACCCCGTACCCATTAAGTGATTACTCCTCAACCTGCTCTCCGGTCCACCCCGGTAACTACTATCGGCCTCTGTCCAAGGATCTTCCTCTTCCAGATCCATCATAGGAAAGAGACCCCACAGTATGTGATCTTTTGGCTTCTTTCACTTGGCATCGTGCTTTCAAGGTTCACATGCATTATGATTTGAATGAAGACTAGTGACGGGTGTCAAAAAGTCTTGCCTACTAATATTAGTAAATCAATATCAACTTAGTGCTCACTGGACACTCACTGCCTTCCTCGTCACACAGCTGGGGAGTGGCAAGGCTGGCACCAAAATTCACTCTCTTAGCCATTAATCTTTTAAAAACACACAAGGTGGGCTTCCCTGGTGGCGCAGTGGTTGGGAGTCCGCCTGCCGATGCAGGGGACGCGGGTTCGTGCCCCGGTCCGGGAGGATCCCACAGGCCGCGGAGCGGCTGGGCCCGTGAGCCATGGCCGCTGAGCCTGCGCGTCTGGAGCCTGTGCTCCGCAACGGGAGAGGCCACAACAGTGAGAGGCCCGTGTACCGCAAACAAAACAAAACAAAACAAAAATACACACAAGGTGGTGTGCAGTCACAGAATGAGTATATCGAAGTTTAAGGCAGCAAAAATCAAAATATCCCCTAGGCTATCTCTGGAAGTAGATGCCAGAAAGGCTGTGGGCTACGAATGGAGGAAAGCTGAATTCAAACCCCAAATCCACCATGTTCAAGCGCTGTGATCGTGAGCAATTTATCAGAACCGTTCAAGTCTCGGTTTCCACAAAGGACTGTTATACTGACAAGCTGAGCGTAGGTAAGTCTCCTGACAAGACGGCCCCACCTCTTTAACTTTACTACGTGACTAGCATCTTCTGGAAGCAGCACCATCTCCACCCTCAGACATGCTCACTGGGCGCCAGCCCCTCCCTACGGGGTCCTGGGACCAGCAGCACCTGGGAGCTGGGAGCAGATGAAGAACCCAAGACCCAGACCCACTGAATCAGAATCTGCGTTTCAGTAAGAACCCCAAGTGATTCACGTGTTATTAAGGTTTAAAAAGCACTGCTCCAGCTGTCTCCGAAAAGGGGGTGAGGGGGACACAGAAGGAAACCCAGAACTTAACACAGTGTATTTAACCAAGACGGACAAAATAAGCAATAAAGTACTAAAAATAAGTAGTTACGAATTCTTCTCTCTTTTTAAGAGATATTAACTTACAGAGACAAAACACCAGATGGTAAGAGGAAAAAGAAACTACATGTTGATATGTACCTTCTTACAAACAAGTCTGGCTATATCACACGCAGGCATTCAAGTTAGACTTGTTCCGCTTATGCTTTACTCCATCTTTTCAGGCTGCAGAAATGAAAACGGATGATTCTTGGATTTCAGAGCTTCACTGCTCATGGTTAGCTACTTTTTACATCCTGCTAAGTAGAGAGCAGGGTGACCCAGCATTCCACCAGTGTAGCTAAATGTGAAGTCCAAACATCTTCATAAATAACACGAGCTCCACTTTTCCTATCAAAATGAAAACAGAGAAATAAATATAACACATTCCAATGTAACTAAAATAAATAGCAGAAACATCACTTCGCTGTGAAAACAAAGTAGAAATTATTATGACCATCCCTGACAATAAACCAAATATTATGGCTACTAACAGCAATCTCTGTTGTTTGTTCTTTATGTGAATTTGAGTTATAAAGATTTTTTTCTTAAATGAGCATCAGGTCATCTTATCTTCATGAATTTTAATGAGAAACACATGAACTACATGGACACTTCTGTAATTTATAATGATGTATAGTATTTTTAAATGACATTTTTAGCTCATCAGAGGCAAGAATAAATTCCAAGATTTTTAAAAGAAATAACACTATGTTTAGTCATCTACTCACACATTGATTCAACTATGTTCCACGTCCCATCCTGAGTCCTGGGCCACATAAGTAAAGACAGGCACAGCCTCTGCCCTCAAAGAGCTTCTAATCACTAAATAAATAACCAGTGTCTGCTAAAAAGGGGCTGCTTTAATGTTTCAAACCGTCTCTGTTTCACCCTCGTCCCTTGTGCTAAGGAGGGTATGGCTGTCTCTACGCAAGGTTTTCTTTTTGTTTTGTTTTTGGGGTTTGTTTTTTGTTCTACGTGAGTTTTACTACCAAAAAATACTGTCCACAGTTTAACAGTTGAAATAAGTGTTCTACTTCGATAGGCATCCACAAATATTAGAAATGCCTAAAAGGAAAAAAGTCCTGTGCATAATATTAATGCTTGTATACTGGTCTTTCTTGTTTTGCTGTCATCCAACAAAACCAAAATATAAAAGAGTTATAGGAAACAAAGTTCAGTGGAGATGTGCTTCTCTATTCACTGAAGGACCCTCTCCAATGGTGTGCGATATGGCACATAGTAGGCAGCCTGCAAGGAAGGCAGGATGGACCACGTGAAGGACGGAAGCACTTCATTCTGCCCCAGCGTCACGAGAGCCCACGACCAGAGATCACACAACTGCATTTATGTGTCAAGGCTGATGTCTCAAGTCTGTGAACTCCCTGAGAACCACCAGTGTTTGATAAATTATTAGGTTATGCAGAACTTTATTATTCAAGCACAGGATATTTGTTCTTGCAAAAGATCAAGGACCAATTTAAAAGAACTAAGAAGTAGATCTATCAGGCATCTAAGGCAAGCTGCTATTTCAGTTGACAAAATCACTTTTTTTAAAAAATAACTTTATTTTATTTATTTATTTTTTTGGCTGCACTGGGTGTTCGTTGCTGTACACGGGCTTTCTCCAGTTGTGGTGAGCAGGGGCTACTCTTCGTTGAGGTGCGCGGGCTTCTCATCATGGTGGCTTCTCTTGTTGCGGAGCACGGGCTCTAGGCGTGCAGGCTTCAGTAGTTGTGGCTCACGGGCTCAGCAGTTGTGGCTCACGGACTCTAGAGCCCAGGCTCAGTAGTTGTGGCTCACGGGCTTAGTTGCTCCACAGCATGTGGGATCTTCCCGGACCAGGGCTCGAACCCGTGTCCCCTGCATTCGCAGGCGGATTCTTAACCACTGCGCCACCAGGGAAGCCTAACAAAATCACTTTCAGTTACGTATTTCTTATTCTCCAGTTAAAAAAAAAAGAGCCTAAAAGGTTTTCTGTAGAGAACCTTCCAGGGCAATGAATTTTAGGAGAAACACATTGTGTGGATCATACATAAAAAGTATCAGGTAGGGGCTTCCCTGGTGGCGCAGTGGTTGGGGGTCCGCCTGCCGATGCAGGGGACACAGGTTTGTGCCCCGGTCCAGGAGGATCCCACATGCCGCGGAGCGGCTGGGCCTGCGAGTCCGAAGCCTGTGCTCCGCGACGGGAGAGGCCACGGCGGTGGGGGGCCCGCGTACAGCAAAAAAAAAAAAAAAAAAAAAAAGTATCAGGTAGCAAAATGTTGTCAATTACAGTTTTGAAAAACATACAATAGTTTTTTAAAATCCAGTATTTCTTGCATCCTCTCTCTTCAAAAACCTAATATTCCCACTAAAGCCCAATTCACAGAGGGTACTTGTTGCAGGGATGAACAGAGCTCAAGTATGATGTTCTGTGGCAATCTATTGTAACTCAGGAATAGAGCTTAGAAACCTAAAAGAATGCACAGTTAACAATGTCCCCAAGGTCACCGACAGATAATCTCAATGATGGAGAGCTGAACCTAATTTTCGAAAAGTTCCAGAGAATGCAATCATGGTTGCATTTTCTGATGAGAACCTGAAGGTAAGATACTCTGTGCTGCTGTTTAAGGAGAGCACTGCTTCACTGGGATGCCAGAAACACAGGTGAAAGTTTAGGAATCCAACACAAAGTTGCAAATGTTAAATAATAAATATGTACCTTTAGGTATAACTGAAGTTTTTTTCTAAAAATGAACTTTGAATTTGCAATTCAATTCCACATGGACTAAGTTGAGGTCCTAGAATTCTCAAGCGTAAAGCGAGGAAGAGATAATTTGAAGTTAAGAAAAGTTAAGAACTGGCATTTCTACTTAGCTGCCCCTTGTTAAACAAAACAAACCAGAAACAGTGAGACCCCTGAAGGCCGTATTTTGAAAAGGATGGGCAGCAACAAGCCCCGCACGAAGGGAATCACTGGGTTTTCTCATGTGTAGCCTCGTGCATTTACACTGTTTGCCAAATACGGAAACTTCTGCTTTAACATACACAACCTTAATCTAGTATTTTTTTTCCCCTGCTAAAGCCAATAGATTCAGGTGCTTCACCAGACCAATTCCAATTCATCATAACAAAACCAAATTGTCAGGCCCCAGGAAAGCTGTCTTTCAATGTGCCATGCTACGAGGCTTGAGTCACATCTCATGCTGCCCCGTCCAGACGCCAGGAGGTGCAGAGACAGTTCTACACTCACTGTTCCCACTTCTTTTCTCACTATTAACTCTTCAACCCTCCTTATCATTAAGCCTGATGCTTCTAAGGTCTCTGACCACATCCATCTGGTCAAACCTAATGGTCTTTCTCTGTCCTTACCCTCTTCGCCTTTCAGTGGAATTCAGCACCGCTGAACGCACTCTGCTTCCTGAGACGGTTCCTGTTTTGCTGAGAATCAGTCCTCCTGGTGGTCCCCTTCTGCCACCACCTGATCCTTCTTGGTTTCACTTCCTGGCTCTTCTTCCTTCTCCCCAGCGGCTGGCACCGCCCAGGGCCCAGTCCTAAGCTCACTGCCCTCCTCACTCCGCAGGTGCCGCAGCTTAAATACCACCTATGTGCTAATGGTTCCCAACTGGATATTTACAGCCCTAACCTTTGCCCTGACTAAACAAACAAATAAATACTGAATTACAGAAAATATAATTTGGTATTTATATTTTATACATTTTGATGTGATATCTCTATGTGGTTGTTTAATAGAAATCGCAAACCTAATACGTATAACTCAGAATTTTTTTATCGTACCCCAAGCCCTGCAAACATTTTTCTTCCCCAGTATTCCCCATCTCAGTAACTGGTACCACTGCCTACCCTACAGAATTCTCAATCACTTACAGCTGCTTAAGTAAAATATTTAGGCAGGAGGCACCCTGACTTCTCTATTTCCACACACCTATGTTGTCCAACCCTGTCAGATCTTCCTAGAAAGTGCACCAAACTGATCCCGGTCACGGCCATCGTGCTTTCTCACCTGGACGATCATGAACTGCCTGCTTCAGGTCCCTGTGCTCTTGCCTCCCTGCAATCCATTCTTTACACGAAGCCAGAGACAGAAAAGCCCGCCGTCCTCTTGTTAAAATACCCCGGTGGCTTCCCAAGCTCCTGGCCATGACCTATGAAGCCAAAGGCCTGTCCTCTGCGTCCTAACTAAGCGCCCAGGGCTTTGTCTCCTGCAGCCTCAGCTGTGGGACCTATCCAGCACCTTCGTACAGCGGAAGAACCAATTATCGATGTGAAGCTACGAATTCCAAAATGATGGTGGAACTTCACTCATAACACAGTCAATGGCTGCGTTCCAGGACTTCACAGCCTCCTCCCCCCAAAGATGACTTTCACCCCTTAAACTCCAGCACGGGTCACTCCAAGGTGACACAGTCCTGTCCACACAACTTTCCAAGTGTTCTCAAGAAGGGCAACACGCAAGCCCCGGACTTTCTAGGCAAATCACTTTTTCCTATCTGTCCTCAGTTCTGAGCCTATGGAGCTGGGAAAGCACAGCACCTCCCGGGTGGAAAGAGTACCCCAGGTCTGGCTGGGATGACGGGATGGCAGAGCAGGTGCAGGATTCCTACAGATCCACTACTTCCTGTGGCCCCAGGGTGCACAGAGAAGGGTCTTGGGCACCTTCCAGGAACCACTGCAAGTGAAAGGAGCAGAGGACGGCAGGCTCTGTGTCTGTCCACAAACAGAATCCGTCATTTTAATAATGAAACATTTTAAATGAGGTGCACTTTGAGATGACTGTTATAGCTAGTGCCTAGGGTAATGCCTTTATCAAGCCTGTTTCAAAGATTCACATCCAAGTCAGGTGAGCTATTCTTCCCAGTGTCTCCACCACTAAACAGAACAATGTTTACTATCTCACAGGGTCCTGGAGACAGTGGATGTGAAAACGTTTTTTAAAGTATACGTACTTCATCGAGGTATAATCTGCGGGAGAGTGAAAATAACTTGAATTAAGGCAATGAAGATTCAAAGGCCCAGGCTGGAGATCTTATGTCATCAACGCCCCGCATGTGGTTGCAGCCAATAAATGTTTGCTGGAGAACTTAAGAAAACAGCTCACAAACCCTGGTGACAAGTGTGGTGTATAAAGTACATTCTGTCTCAAAATTATTCAAAGTTAATATGCCAACTTAAGGTTTAAAAAAAAAAAAGAGAGAAAATAGTTTCAAGACGATGCCTTCTGAACAGTCCCAGGAGGGCAGGGATGTACCAGAACACCAGTGAAAACCCCAGATTCCAGTCTGGTCCTACCACTGGCTGTAATTTTAGGAGGGTGACTAAGCATTCTTCAGAGCAACACGACAGGCATGGGCTGCAGGAACTGTTTCATTCTAATTCGGCTGTTTTATTCCGTGCTCACACCAATAACATACAATACGTCTTATCAAACTCGCTGCTTACTGAGTTCAGTGCGAGAAAGCCAAAACCGAATCACATCATTTCGAGACAATTGACCCACTATGACATCATGTTTTGATTTATGAAACACTTGATTATGAAGCGTTTTCCTGTTCTCCTGTTGAGGCCACTGCCTTGAAACGTGGCTGCAGAACTGAGTTAGCGCCTAAGCCCTGGACTTGCATTTACAGGTGATTCAGCCTTTAAGACCCTCTACCAAGCCTTCTTCAAAAGCGGTCAGAATCGACACCTCTAGACCTGAACACAGAGGCTGAGTCACTCCTCTGCGGGTCTCTGACAGGGGGACAGAGCTACGTGTACTGGGAGCAGAGGGGAGAAGAGGTGACAGGGCCCCTCCCCTCCCTGGCGAGAGGTGGCAAGTAGGCAGAGCGGAATCACAGGTGAGTCAGCAGGAGTGTGGCAGACACCAAACAAGTGAAAGTGAGACAATTCTGCTAAAGAATTCGAAGAGCCCACGCTTGAACAAAAAATAACAAACACACTTCAGTCTAAAGGGACACTTTGGTCAAACCGATTTCTCTGTTTTTCTTCCTGTCTCCTGTGAACAGGACACAGGCCTAATTTCTGTTTCTGATAGACAACTCAGTCACGAAGCAGGAAGAGCACAAGTTATTCTCTTTGCTGAAAACAGCAGAGTTAACAATGGAAGTGGGAACTGTAAACAAGTAGAAATCGCCAACAGAGTTTTCACTCACACTCACACACACACACACACACACACAGATTAACTAAAAATTCAAACCGAATTGTGTTATAAAAGCATCATGATTTTTTGGCTATGACTAACTGGACCACATACAACTAATTTTGAAGAGCTGCTAGAATTCTCCTTCACAAAAAATTTCCAGAGAATACCACACAAACCCTGGAATAAAAGCATTCCCAGCAATGCTTTTCTTGGAGGCAAGTCCATGGCGCTCGCCAAGAGGAGTATTTTAAGAACCCCCCAAACTGCGCTGGGGACAAGGAAAAAGGAGGCAGACCACAGGGCGAGAGTCACTCCTTTTGCACAAAGGCAACATGACCCTTCAAGTAAGTGTGTGGAGTCTTCAAACCTTGACCCTAAAAGAAGCTGCCGCCTGTGAAGCTCCTGTCCAAAGTCGTGAACAAGCTGCAGATGAGTCTTAAACTGTGCACTAAGCTTTAGAAACTAGCTGGTGTGGCTTTGTAAGCGGCAGGGGCAACTTCTGTCTCTCAAAATAGTTTATCATGTTTGTCCGATTGATTTTGTTTAGAAAATTAATGGAGGAGGCCATTCAAGAAGCAGCGAGGATGTCTGTCTTATTTAAGATGGAGCTGAACAGGGAAAGGGATTCAGTTCATTTCTACAGGTTTTTTAAGGCAATAATCTATATTAGTATCAATGGACACGTCATGCCCACAAGAGGAAACCTCTGAGTCATCACAATTACATGACCAGGCATTTTTCTTTAAGCCACAGTGCATCCTGTGCTTCTTGATTTCCCAGGGGTCGGTGCTTTTCACGAATAGTGAGCGTTTGGGCATCGTTGGTAAGCTGTTTTCATTGAGAGACACAAATCCCAAAAGTATCCTTAAACTCTGAGAGCTCTCACTTGGAGTACTAGGATCTGATGGTTCTGGAGAAGCTTAAAATAACAATATATGAAAATGAGTACCACGGTGGCCTTAGGAGAAGCGGCGACTCAAATACACCGAAATCCTCAGGATCAGGAAAGAGTCTGTTCTTGGGTCCCCAAAGGCCAGACGCAGATGCTCCTCCCTTTGTCCACCAGACCACCCCTGTTCCAGCCTTCTCTCACAACCCCTTCCTCAATAAAGGGGCCCCGGAGCCTCTTCTCCTATGAGCGCCAACAGCGTTTACAAGCTTTTGTGGGTGTTCCCCAGGACCAGCCGTGCAATGAATGGACGGGTCCACGGCCAAGGGCTCACTGGTCCAGAGCAAGTGTCTTTTGTCAATTTTAGGGTTAATACGTTCTTTCCGTACTTAAGACCACAGGGACAGGATGTAAGAAGTGGTATTTACAGCTCTTGCAGGGGATTAGTAAGTTATTTCTGTTGTAAGGCTAACACACGTTAGGTTCTTACTTTTGCCGATCACCGGGAAGAGCACCACACACCCTTAACTCTTAGCTTTCACACAATCCTGTGAAGGACATCCTGTCTCTAGGTCCATTGCCCAGATGAGGAGCTGCGGCTCAGTGAGATGGAGCTTCTCACCTAAGGCTGCCCTGTGGGAAGGTGCCCGCCACCCGGGCAGCTCAGCGGAGTCTCTTCCCGTTTTACGTGGGGATGGATTGACTTTAAATCCCCAAATCCCGGGGCAGCCAGGCGGCTCACCATTTAACTGTCCCGTACTGAATTATTTTTATTGCAACTGATAAAACACTGGAGGCCTGGACATTGTGTTACAGTTCTATGGGTCTTCCTCTATTTCAAAATAAGGTAAACGCACTGCCGATTTATATGTGGAAAATGATGATGACATAATGGAAATATACGGGAACCTCCACACAGAGCAAGCACGTATGTATGGGTTTACATGTGTGCGGATGTGTGCTTGCAGTGTGATCATGTAAGGGCCTTGTCATCCCATTCTTTCTCTCTGAACAGCTACCTGCTGATTCCTGTCTTCTTAGTAGAAGGCACTGGATGTACAAGATACTAGACAGACAGAACATAGGGCCTGTCAGAAGTCGGGCCTTACAGAAGAGCCCATGGCTTAATTAGCGCCCTAGCAAGGGGCACACCACTCTTAAGATCTTGAGGCACCTGCTTTGCCACCGTCTGAAATCACTATACTGGGAAGGAGAACGCGGTGTTTAAAATCACCACTTGAATGCTTTCCTGCACTAGTGTTAGGAAGGCTCCTGGCTCAGCACTATGACAGCCCCGCCCCAGTCCTGCCCTTGCTCCTGTCCTGGGGGGTCCACACCCTCCCCTGCCACCCCCCCCAGCCCCCGCCCCAGCAGGTCAGCCTCGCTCCGGGCCAGCACCTCAGGTGAGCACCACGTCAGGAAGGACGTGAACAGACTGGGGACGGTTGGAGGCCCAGGGCAACCTACTCTATTCTTTTTTTTTTTTACATCTTTATTGGAGTATAATTGCTTTACAATGGTGTGTTATTTTCTGCTTTATAACAAAGTGAACAAGCTATACATATACATATATCCCCATATCGCCTCCCTCTTGCATCTCCCTGTCCCTCCCTATCCCATCCCTCTAGGTGGTCACGTGCTATGTGGCTGCTTCCCACTAGCTATCTATTTTACATTTGGTAGTGTATGTATGTCCATGCCACTCTCTCACTTCGTCCCAGCTTACCGTTCCCCCTCCCCGTGTCCTCAAGTCCATTCTCTAGTAGGTCTGTGTCTTTATTCCTGTCTTACCCCTAGGTTCTGTAAATGTTTCCTTTTCAATTTTTCTCAACGTGCTCTGTTTCTGAACGGTCTGTCTCCTTACTTACAAGGACCTAAGCCCATTCTGTGGACTAGGAATTTTATGTGAAGGCGTGGGCAGGGTCCCTGCTGGGGCGGGGGGGGGCGTGCTCTGAGGGATAAGGTGGTCTAGGCCTCCTTCCTGGAGCTGCCAGGAATCTCGGGCTCCTTGGCTTGCAGACACGTCACGCCAAGCTCTACTCTTCACACACCTTCCTCCTTCTGTGTCTTCCTAAACTTTTAGAAAGCCTGTCCTTACAGAACTCAAATCAATTAAAAGTCATCAGCCGGGGACACAATAAACAGTGTTACATGGCCTTTATAGAATTAATGCATTTGTGCATGGGGGAGAAGGCAGGATAACGGCACCCACAGCTGTCCACAGGCGGGTCCCAGGATCTGTGAATGTGTTTCCTTCCGCGGTGACAGGCACTTTACAGATGCGATGAAGTTAACGACCTGGAGATGGGAGATGCTCTGGGTTATCCAGGTGGGCTCCATGAGACCACGGGGGTCCCAATAAGTGGAAGACGAAAGCGGGAAATCACAGATTTGGCTACGGAAGCAGAGGTCATGACCTAATCGCTGGAAGGGGACACGAGCCCAGGGACATGGGTGGCCTCCAGAAGCTGGAAAGGGCAGGAAACTGTTCTCCTAGAGCCTCCAGAAACCTATTTCAGATTACTGACCTCTGAAACTGTAAGAAAATAGATTTGTGGGGTGTTTTTTTTTTTAGCCTCTGAAAAATTTGTTATAGCAGCCACAGAAAACTAATACAGTCCCATGGATCCTGAAGCAGAAGAAATTATTCAAGGTGCTGCTACCTTGTGTTATTTAGGAAAATTGGCCGAGTGGGCTGACTATCTGGCAAGGGTCCCATGGGTGACACGGTGGCTCCTGGGGCTACCGTCACTTGTACTCAGCTGCAGGGAGTCGGGGGGAACAGGGGCAGCCGCTGTGTCAAACTGCAGGGCCACTCATGCCAGATTTGTGGATCCAGTGATGCCTGGTGCTGGGTGGATGGCTCGTCCCTGCGCTGGTGCCTCTCACAGCTCCGTGACGTCTGCCTGGGTGCGTAGGAGGAAAGAGAAGCCTCCACACGCACCCCTTTAAATCATTATGGATGTTTGCTAAGTCATCTTCTTACCAACTGTTATGTGGTCGTCCAAGTCAACAACCCCGGGATTATCTCACTCCTCTGCCCTTACAACCTGCAGCCCACCCATGAGAAAGCCTTTGACCTCGACTGTCACGAGAGCATCCAAATCAGAGCGCGTCTTGCCACCGCTACCCCTCCTGCCACCCACTCCGAGCTGCAGTCTCTCCCACTGGAATACTGACCGCAGCAGCTGCCGGCGGGTTCCCTGATGCCACCCTGCACCCCTGCAGGGAGCTCTCCACACAGCAGCCACGTCCGCTGAGAAACACAAGTCACATCACGTCACTCCCAGGATAGAAACCTTCCCATGTCTTATCACGACACAAGGAACAGGACACAAGCACTTTACCACCGTTCCCGTCACGATCTGGTGGTCCCACCTCATCTTCTGCTACTTTTTCTCTTGGTGTGCCCCAACCCGACCTTCTGGTTATTCCTCAAAGACACCATTCCTGCTTAGGGATTCTGTCCTGGTATAACGTCTGGGGGCTCTAAGTCGGGGTCTGCAGTGCCGACCTTACAGGACCCGTCTGGGAACGCCAACAGCCCAACACCTGGAGGCCCAGGGTGCTGTGGAAATATATAGGAGTCCCTAAACAGAACCACCCTTTGTCTGGGTAGTTTGTGTTCTTATTTTTGAGTTGTGAGAGCTTATATATTCTGGATGTAAGTGCTTTGTCAGATGAGATTTGCGAGTATTTTCTCCTGATCCTTTCATAATATTCTTCACAGAGTAACAATTTTTAATTTTGATGAAGTATAACATTACTCTTTTCTCTTACACATCATGCTTTTGGTGTTGTATCTAAGGACTTTTTGTGTAAACCAAGGTCATGAAGATTTTTATCCTATGGTTTACTTCTAAGAGTTTGATCATTTTACATTTTAGTCTGTGATCCAGTTTGACGTAAGTTCTCTGCAGAGCATAAGGTTATAGGTTAATTTTTTTGTATATAGATGTCCAGTTGCTCCAGCGCCATTTGTTGAAAAGACTGTTCCTTCTCCACTGAATGGCCTTTGCATGTTCATCAAAACCAGTGGCTGTTTGCCTGGGTGTATTTCTGGACTCTCCGTCTGTTCCATTATGTCTGTCCTTTTGCTGAGACCACATCGTCTTGATTACTGAAGTGTCAAAGGATACCTTAAGATCAGGTAGTTTTATACCTCCAACTACTTTTTTGTTTTCTTTTAAATTTTATTTATTATTCGAAAGCCATACACAAGTAATATAGAAAATTTGGAACTTACAGGAAAACCAAAGAGAAGAATTACAATTACTTTACTCCACCATCCACAGACAACCATTATTATTAACATTTTGGAATATAGCCTCAGTCTTTTTATCGTTTTATGTATGCAAGTACACACCTATATTAAAAGAAAAAACCAAAATTGAGATTACATAATACTCACTACTTTTATAGCCTTTTTTAATGTTCAAAGAGCATTTTTCTTTCTAGTCAAATGTTCTTCTACGTGACTTTTAAGGGCTGTGCAGTACTCCGCCATCTGGATGGATACACAATAATTTACTTCAGCAATTCCCTATTGAAAATTTTCATTACAGCAGAAAAGAAACGAACCTCCAATCAGACAGTCGCTTTCCTTTTTACCTCTATTGCAATGCTGGGATGAACATCCTGTAAGTAAATCTTTAATGATCTTGTTAAGATAAATGACCGAATGTAGAATTATGAAGTCAAAGGCCATGGAAACTTTTAGGATGTTTGCCACTATCTCCAAACTGACATCAGGAAGCCTGGACCACCTGGTACCCCATATGCAATGTGCGGGGTGTTATTTTAGTACTACTTTGCCGATAACTGCGTCTTATTTTCCTGTTGTGGTTTGCTGTGGGAAAAGTGCTCTCCTTTCGTTCGTTACTAATGAAGCACACGTTTCTCCCCGTGGTTCTATCCGTCTGGACGTCGGTTATGAGTCGGAAGGTAGGTCCTCTCACCGCCGGCTCCTGTTCCTTGAGGCTGTGTGTATAAAAATCCCAGGGTGGGGAAGCGGAAGCAGGATGAAGCCAAGGACACCTTCACGTGGCCCCATCTCTGGGCCGAGTGGGAAGACTGGAGACAATCGGAGAGGCGAGTAGATGGCTGGATGCTTGCCCTAGATGGCAGTGGCTGTCACCTTCCTCCTGGGGCGCTCCTGGACTCTGTGGGCCCCTCCGCAGGACGCCCAGGCGGGCCTGTGCTCTCCAGGCCTGGTCCTTCCCGGGCCTTCCGCTTGCCGCTGTGCCCCCAGGCTGCTACTCCTCATTTCTGCCCCAGGACGGGTGAGGATGGCAGAGCTGCAGGGAGACCCTGCGGCCAGTGAAGCCAGGAGGGGGAGAAAGGACAGAGCGAGGTCCAGGGACAGAGCGACCTTTGCAGCCTGCGAGTGGACTCAGACCGCCCACCCCCTGGACCGCAGTCCCACACACATCCAGCTTAGCCTGCAGAAGCGTGGGTTCAGTGACCTGCGGGCCCCTAAATCTCTCTGTTTCTCATAAATGGAGACTAGGACCCGCTCCCTACACACCTGCTGCCCCCAAACAGAGCAAACAGCTTCCTGCAGCCCCTGAACTTAGTCACCATCTCAGGCCGGGAGCCTGGGTCAAGGCCCAAGCACACCAGAGCACAGGAGTGAGACTGGGTCAGGAGCTGGGGGTGGCAGGTTTACACCGCCTGATGCCCCAGAAGGGGTCACGTCCCACAGCCCACCTCTCCTGGATGATGGACGGGAGAATTTCCTGCCTGCACAGGCCTGAGCTGAGTCTCACACACTGTTCTGCAAAGTAAAGTGAGGGAAGAAAGAGCAGGGGCCGCCAGAACGCCACGGGGCCTGCGACCTGCTCTGGGGGGTGTGCGTGGGGAGCCCGGGACCACCTTTGCCTGGTGGGAGGTCAATGCAGAAGCTGCGCTGCCACCTCTGGCAGCTGGGCCCCTCCCCGGCTCCCCGGGCCAAGGTCAGAAGTGGGAAGGGCAGCAGCTTCTGCGAAAGCTGCTTTGTTCCCACTGCAGCCGGAGGAGTGCCCGGGCTCTGAGTCTGCACAGGAGGCTCTGATTCCCTCGGGCAGGCCCAGCTCTGTGACTCCCCACCTCGCGTGGAGAAGTGGAGATGCGGGCGGGTCTGAGGGTTCCATGCAGAGGTGCGTATCCCTGAATCCAGAGTCTGGGCCAGGCTGAGGAAATAAATACCGGGAAAGACAAGAGCGGGGGATGACTGCTCAGATGGGAGCCTCCGTGTGACCTTCTCCCTGAAGAGGAGCTTACTTTAGGGTGTCGCCTGGAGAGGCCACTAGGAAAGGATGGGCACAAGGAACAAGGGTGGGGGGACACCTGGGTAGAGGGGTGGATGGGGTTTCCTGTGTTCCACACAAAGACCAGCCAACCCTGCTAGTCAGAGCCTCTCCCCAACCCCGTTCAGCTGGGCTCTCTAGTCTGAAACTCTTCTCTCTGGCTGGTCAGGCTGGCTGAAGGCTCTCCAAGGGGACAGGGTCCCCTTCCAGAAGGGGTCACCACTCCCAGCTCCATCACCTTCCAGATGAGGGGAGGCAGCTCCTGTCCCTGGAAGCCAGGGGCAGGAGGCATATGCCTCCAGCTCTGTCCTTCTCTTTCAAAACTGTTTCATCTAGTCTGTTCCTTTTTCTCCATATACACATCTTAGAGTCAGCTTGTCTATATCATCAAAGAATTCTCCTGTGGGGCTTCCTTGGTGGCGCAGTGGTTGAGAATCTGCCTGCTAATGCAGGGGACACGGGTTCGAGCCCTGGTCTGGGAAGATCCCACATGCCGCGGAGCAACTGGGCCCGTGAGCCACAACTACTGAGCCTGCGCGTCTGGAGCTCATGCTCCGCAACAAAAGAGGCTGCAACAGTGAGAGGCCCGCGCACCGCAATGAAGAGTAGCCGCTTGCCACAACTAGAGAAAGCCCTCACACAGAAACGAAGACGCAACACAGCCAACATAAATAAATAAATAAATTTATAAAAAAAAAAAAAAAAAAGAATTCTCCTGTGAGTGTGAGTGGGAATGTGTTAAATCTGCAAATCATTTTGGGGAGGAATGGCATTTTAATCATACCGAGTCTTCCAATCCATGCGCACGGTATGTCTCTCTGTTGTTTGAAATCAGTGTTTTGTCGTTTCCAGCACACAGATCCTGCACATCTTTTGATGTTAGATTTGTACATAGATACCTCATTGTTGACCTTGTATTACTGTATCCTTGTTTCCCGACAATCTGCTGAACTCACTTATTAGTTCTGAGAGCTTTTTGGTATAGATTTCTTGCAACTGTCTACATAAGCAATCATACTGTCTAAGAACAGAGGTAGTCTCACCTCTTCCCCTCTAACCTAAATGCCTTTTATTTCGTTTTCTTGCCTTATTGCACTTAATCCATTCACTTACGTCATGTGGGCAAGGCTCCTCCCTCAGGGCAGGAAGGCCCAGGCGGGGAGTCTTGTCTGAGCACTGGAATTTTATCAAATAACATGTTTTACTTCCTGCCTTGCTCACAGATAGTGGTTAATCCCACAGAGAGTGGTTAATTCCACATATGGTTACCAGAAGTTAAATGTGCACCTGGCTCCATTTCTATGTGTGATTAGTGGGAGAACATTGGCAGGACACAGAGCAGAAACACAGGGGGCACCCAGGCAGCGGCCTCCACGCCTGGCAGCAGTAAACGCTGGCCCTCGTGTCTGACCTCCCTGCTGGCTCTACATTCCAGGAGAACAGGCTGGGCACAGAATCAAGTACAGCTGCCTGGCCTCATAAAATATAAAGAACATCTCTCCCTCTGAGACACCAGGGAAGGAAGAGGTGACTGATAAACAGACAGAGACACTGTGAACTGGAGAGAAAGCAAACAGGATACTTATTCACGGAAGCTGGAGTTATTAATGACAGTTCATACAAATAAATGTGGATCGGTACTCAGACTCAATTAGGTAAGGTAATCCCCAATTGCCGCCAATGCAAATAGGACTTCTGGGGGGAACTGCAGCCTTCTCCACTTCATGACTCTAAGCACTAATGTCCTAAACCTCTTGTACTGACCGATGCAGGGTTAAATCATGATAAGGGAAAAAGACCACCGCTGTTCTTGAAAATATATCTACAGTTTGTTTGTGTATTATAAGTCTACCAGTTTAAATTAACACAGTATTAATATAACACCATGCTTAGGGGAAGAAGAAGGGAGGGTGGGTACTTAGCAGATGCAAAATGGAAACGCAAGTAACAAATGATGCTACCCTCAGACAGCAACGCTTTGGAGTGACCACAGGTTGGGTATCAAAGTAAAAACAGAAAGAGTAACAAACAATTTCAATTTCAAGAATAATGAAAACAATGATTACCCCCCCCACACCCCCCACAGGGCTTCCCTGGTGGCACAGTGGTTGAGAGTCTGCCTGCCGATGCAGGGGACACGGGTTCGTGCCCCGGTCCGGGAAGGTCCCACATGCCGCGGAGCGGCTGGGCCCGTGAGCCATGGCCGCTGAGCCTGCGCGTCCGGAGCCTGTGCTCCGCAATGGGAGAGGCTGCAGCGGTGAGAGGCACGCGTACCACACACACAAAAAAAAAAAACCCAAAACCCCAAAACCCTACATTTAATGCAGAGAAATAAGGGCAAGTAATGTTAAAGATAGATATGCATAAGATAAAACATATCCAAACAGGATTAAATGAACATGTTTCACCCTAAGTAAATCCATCTGTGAAAACAATCATTGAATTCTTTTGGCTTTTTAAACCATCATTAACATAGGTCACATTATTTCTTGGTCAAAAACGGAAGAAAGTGCATTTGACTGTGAGAACACGCACTGGGCGTTTTCAGGCCAAGTCTGCCCTATCTTATTTCTGCCCGTGGCTGCCAGGTCTATATCTGGAAGGCTACCTGCCCGTCCTCCTGGGGACCAGCAGTGGCTGGAGGTGAGGAGAGCCAGAGGGGCCAGAGCAGGAGGACAGAAGGCGTGATAACACAGATGCAGGGCCACCACTCGGCCTGACCAAAGCCATGGGACGCCCTGTTTCAGGACACTAACCCAAAAGCGTACTTCGCTGATGCAGCGGCTTACCCGTTCGAAGGAGAGAATTCAGCAGCCGCTTGCGATGCCCCGCAGCACATTCTGGGTGCGGCGGGGCTTCCTGGCAAGCACGTGTGTGGGGCAGCCACACGCCTCCCCGGCCAAGGAGAAGCCCTTCAGTTTATCCACAACCTGGTTGACCACGTTCTGCTTTCTGCCAAATAGGAAGAAAAACCAATGCAATGGATGTACTTCCTGAGCAGAAACATCGAGGTGATGGCAATGAATTAAAATGTAAAAAACCGGAAGAATTCTACACTGATGTCGGCTATGGTGCTCATGTCAATTTCTTTGCCGTCGATGACTTGAAATGTGGGGAAATAAAAAATTTCAGATCTCAACTCCAACCACCTATTCTAATGGCTGAGAAAACGGTGGCCCCAAGGCTACCAGGGGTTTCCCCAAGTGCCTGGGGTGGGGCAGGCCAGTATCCCACACCAGACCTCCTGACACCTGCCCAGACACCACAGCAATTATTTACTTCTGTGTCCCGTTTGAACCAATTTGTGCATGGTCAGGACCAAGCTTCCCACTCATTTTATTTCGAAAATATAACATTTGCCGAGAGTCAAACACATCGCTTTTCTACTAAGAGGGGGAAAAAGGGGTCCTTTTTATTAAGTCATCGGATCAAATCTCAGGGCAAATTTCACAAAGCTCACCCGTGTTTATCTTCTGGTCTTTCATTCCACTAATGCCTTAAGAACGCTTTTTTTCTCTTTAAATATTCTTCCTCTCTAACTTCCTTCCCAAACAACCCTCTACTTTTCCTCTCCCTCGGTCTCCAGGCAAGTTTTGGAAATCCCCGATGAAACACAAACAATATGTAGGCTTTCTGAGCCACACTATGACGTGCACAGCGAGTTAAGAAATAAACTTCTCTCTTCTCCAAAAATTATCCTCCAAAGGGAAGGAGGCAGGTTTGTCCATGCTTGTGCAGACCGTCTCTGACAATCCCCCATCCCCCGGCATTTCTTATTTTTAACACCAATGAACTTGGGTTTGCCAATCACAAGGACCCGTTTCTCCACTTGTGAAATGAAAGGCTTGACCTCTACTCTGGTGAGAAGTTCTCAGGGATCCCCAGGGTACAGAAGATGGATGGGTCAAGGCTGGGTCCCATCACCACTTCAACCAGAGGATCTGTGCTTATTGGGGTTGTGGAAAATATTAAACTGGGGGGACAAAAGGCAAAGAAAAAAACAAAAAGAAGTGAAAACCTCTAACCCAGATGCTCTTCAGAAACCTCGCTCGTTGCTGCACATCTGATTTTCTCATTCCAAGTCTGGGAGCTGCTGGCTGTTTGTAGATGTGCTAATCAATAACAAGGATCTTTTCAAGACATGGCTAATCAATATGGCCTCAGAATGTGTCTAGGTCTTGTTCTTACCTTCAGACAAGAAGTATATGTGGGGCAAGAAAGAATAAAAAAGAGGATATGGCCTAAATGAAGAGTTTGATTTTCAAACCTTCAACTGGGAAAATAACTAGTTATCACTGTTTTTAATTTGGGGCAAAAATATAGACTTTTAAAAATGCTAGACCCAGGGCTTCCCTGGTGGCGCAGTGGTTGAGAGTCCGCCTGCCGATGCAGGGGACGCGGGTTCGTGCTCGGGTCTGGGAAGATCCCACATGCCGCAGAGCTGCTGGGCCCGTGAGCCACGGCCACTGAGCCTGTGCATCCGGAGCCTGTGCTCCGCAACGGGAGAGGCCACAGCAGTGAGAGGCCTGCGTACCGCAAAAAAAAAAAAAAAAAAAAAAAAAATGCTAGACCTGTATTCAATATTCATTTCTGTACTGGACTATTTAGGATGACCAATATATTTCACAAGACATTAACAGAAATTGTGAGTGTGCTCCTTTTTCACCAGATAATGTGGTTTGAACAACCAGCCCTTTTAACTTCATGCCACAGGTGGAAAGGGATCCCACTACAGAAAGTGTTGGAAGCATGCACTCTTTCTGCAGCCTGTTTTTCACTGAGATGCCCCAATGTTTTGATAAATGTCTTAAAGCCCTAAAACCTCGGATAGATATAAAAAACACAGTTTTCCCATTTGAACAAGAATTCAAAAATCTGTTGCAAAGAATATGGCACTGTATTTTTGTTGGATGTGCTATATCGTGCTAAAAGTTTAAGGATGGTGATAAGAGCACGCCAGCAAGCTGTGAGCTCTCCCACAAGATGTGCACACAGCTGCTTTAATGCAGCGGCAGAAAGCTTACCACCAAAGCGTTTCTTTAAGACCTTTAAGGGAAATGCTTCCACCAGTGAGGCTCCACTTACGGGGCCTTCATGGGGTGGGGATGGTGGACATGCAGAGCCAATAGGTACGAGACAACAAGAGGAACAGCAAATACTATAACGCCTCTAAATGCTATCCAAACCACTCAAGAGGTCTTCAGTGCTGAACTGTTCACAGTCATTTAACTCTTTTATTTCCAGTGATCTTCTAACTCCAATACTAATTATATAGAGTAACAGCAATACAGCACAGAGGTATGAGCTGCCCAAGAGCACAGCAGCACAGTATATGAACAAAAACTCTAAAATTTTATATTGAGTAGAAAGTTATCAAAACAATGAGTACTTACTCAGATGGCATGCTTGTCATGACTAATGTTCTTGTTGGCTAGAGATGTCAAAAGAGAAGGAACAAAAAACAGTCAAAAATATAAAAAATATTTTTCCCACAGAAATAAACTTTAATATGTTTTCTGAAAAGTTACATCACTTAAAAGTAAACATTTAAGCATATATCAAAGGAAAAAAACTTTATATTCCTGGAAAAAAAACAGCCCAAGAGATAGAAACTCAGACACTATCCCCAAACCAACCCAAAATAATCCAGGACGTGAGGTGGAAGAGAAAAAAAGTTTCCCTCCTGAAGTTCGTTCTACCAATTGGCTAGCAGACCTCCACAAGTGCCCAACTGTGAATAAACTTCCAAGGAAGGAGAGGGTAAGAAAGGCATTTTTCTTGCAGGCTTAGAAACCATTTTTCCTGAGGCTTCTAGGCAACCATTTTCTTGTCTTGGACATAGGTACACAGTAATGTGTGTACCTGAGTCAAGCAAATTCTTTAACTCCTTCCACACAAAAGCACAGATAATGGGACTGCTTATTTATGTGTTGGCATCTCCTATTAACTGGAAATGTAAATTTTTAAAAATAAAAGTTTAAACGTACTTTTTACTTATATAAGAAATGCATGCTGATGGCAAAGAATTAAATGCTTTAAAAATATGTAATTAGATATATAAATTCCCCCCCTAGTTCCACCAGCCAGAAATGACAATCATTTAATATCAATAATTTGGTATATATTAAGCCAAATGTTCTGTTTATTTAAAAAACAAATGTGAACACACATTATTCATACACTCTTTCAGCTCATACGATGTACTTCGAATGCATCCAGCTGCTTGGTATAACCACGAACCCACCACGGCACACGCATCGGTGCCCTGAATGGTCCTGTGCATGAATGAGGAGGAACCAAAGACACCCAGAGGACCTGGGGACACGTGATGGGACTGAAGGGCCTGTGAGCCCCATGGGTGTATTGAGGGAGCGTGGAGGAAGAGGTAAGACGAATGAAAAAGATACTCAGAGGAAGCCCTCTCACAAGTGGCACACGAGCCACCCAACAATGGATGACGCTGCCCTATCCCTAGGTAACCCTCTGGATCATCCTGTGTCCGCGCTCCTCTGTTTCGGGGCCGAGCGGAACATGCGCACAGCTCCCTGGGTTGAGTCTGGAGACAAAACCTTCACGGAGGAGTCTCATCGCTGAGTACGAGTCTGGCTTCAGTGTCACCCTGGAACAATGACTACACAGGCCCAGTGGTGTGGCCACATCCAAGTAAAACCCAGAAGGAGGCCATTCCAGGGCACTTACTTTCTTCTGGGGAACCATCCAAGGATGCCTGTAAGGTTTCATCCGTGGGGAATACTCATTTCTAGAGCAAAGGGATGAAGGGGAAGGGGAAGAGGAAGTTCTCCTGACTTGGGCATCACTAGGCTTCGTCTCCGTGACGGAACCTCAGGCTGCTTCTCTTCTTTACCTACACTCACTCCCCACGTGGCCTCTCACACAACCTCTGGGCTTTATACAGCAGCAACACGCCGAGCAGTCCCAGTTCCACATCTCCAGCTCAGAGCTACTCCTTGGTGCCCTGACTCAAAGACTCTACTGTCTATCTGACTCCTCTGTCAGGAGGGCCAATAAGGATCTCAAATGTGACATGCCCAAACCCAAGCCACTGCTCTAGTCAGGCAATCAAGCAAGAAAAAGAAAGAAAAGCCATGCAAATGGGAAAAGAAGAAATAAAACTACCTCTGGTCACAGATGAGAAGATCTTACATGCAGAAAACTCTAAAGAATCCAGAAAAACTGTTAGAACTAACAAACGAATTTAGGAAAGTTGCAGGAAACAAAAAAAAGGCACAAAACTTAGTTGTATTACTATAATTAGTCATGACAAATCTGAAAAGGAAACTAAGAAACCAATTCCATTTGTATAGCATCAAAAAGAATAAAATACTTAGGAATAATTTAATAAAGAAGATGCAAGCCTTGTACACTGAAAATTTTTTTGAAAATTGCTGAAACAATTAAAGATGACCTAAATAAATGGAAAGACAGCCTGTGTTCATGAATTGGAAGACTTAATATTATTTAGATGACAATACTTGCCAAAGCAGATTCAATATAATCTCTATAAAAATTCCAATGGCAATTTTTGTAGAAATGGAAAAATCCATCCTAAAATTCACATGGAATTCCAAGGAAACCCAAGTAGTCAAAACAATCTTGAAAGGGAACCACAAAGATGGAGGTCTCACACTTTCTAATTTCAAAACTTACTTACAGGGACTTCCCTGGTGGCACAGTGCTGAAGAATCCTCCTGCCAGTGCAGGGGACATGAGTTCCAGCCCTGGTGGGGAAAGATCCCACATGCCGCAGAGCAACTAAGCCTGTGTGCCACAACCACTGAGCCTGCGCTCTAGAGCCCACGAGCCACAACTACTGAGCCCAAACGCCTACAGCCCGTGCTCCGCAACAAGAGGAGCCACCGCAATAAGAAGCCCACATACCGCAACGAAGAGTAGCCCCCACTCGCCGCAAATAGAGAGAGCCTGCACGCAGCAACGAAGACCCAACGCAGCCAAAAATACATAAAAATAAATCAATCTATACAAACAAAACTTACTACAAAACTACAGTATTCAAAGTGTATGGTACTGTCATAAGGATAGAAATGAAAATAGAATTGAAACTCCGGAAATAAACCCTCACATCCATGGTTAACTGATTTTTTACAAGGTTGCCAAGACTATTAATGGATAACGAATAGTCTCTCTGACAAATGATGCTGAGAGAACTAGATATCCACATACAGAAGAATAAAACTGGATCTTTGCCTTACACTATATACAAATTTAACTTGAATAGACATTTCTCCAAAGAAGATAAGCAAATGGCCCATAGCACATGAAAACCAGTAGTCATTAGGGAAATTCAAACCTAAACCTAATGGGATACCACTTTCTAGCTACCAGGATGGTTCCAACAACAAAAACAACAACCAAAAAAGAAAACCTCCCAAAACAACAAGTGTTGATGATGGTGTGAAGCTGGAAGCCTCATAAGCTGCAGGCTGGAATATAAAATGACGCAGCCACTGTAGAAAACATTTGGTGGTTCCTCAAAAAGTTAAACACAGAATTACGATACGACCAGCACATTTACTCCTGGAATACATCAAAAAGAATTGAAAACAAGGACTCATATACTTGTATGTGAATTTTCACAAGAGCATTACTCACAGGAGCTAAAAGGTGAAAACAACCCAAGTGTCCATCAAGAGGTAAATGGATAAACTAAATTTGGCACATACATACAATGAAATATTATTCAGCCATAAAAACGAATGAAGTTCTGATATATACAACATGGATGACGCTTGAAAACATTACGCCTAAGAGAAAAAAGCCAGACATAAAAGGACAAATATTGGGCTTCCCTGGTGGCGCGGTGGTTGGGAGTCCGCCTGCCGATGCGGGGGACACGGGTTCGTGCCCCAGTCCGGGAGGATCCCACATGCCGCGGAGCGGCTGGGCCCGTGAGCCATGGCCGCTGGGCCTGCGCGTCCGGAGCCTGTGCTCCGCAGCGGGAGAGGCCACGACAGTGAGAGGCCCGCGTACCGCAAAAAAAAAAAAAAAAAAAAAAAAAAAAAGGACAAATATTGTGTAATTCTACTTCTAAAATATCTAGAATAAGTAAGTTCATGGAGACAGGAAGTAGATCAGAAGCGACCAGGGTCTGGGGGTGGGGTGGGAACCCGGAGTTATTGCTTAATGAGTACAGAGTTTTAGTTTGGATTGAGGAAACTGTTTTGGAAATAGCAGCGATAGTTGTACAACATTGAACACTGCCACAAAACTGAACGCTTGAACATGGTTAAAATGGCAAATTTTTCTTACATATATTTTACCATGATAAAAGAAAACAACTAAACTACTGATCTGCTCTCCCAAACCTATTTCTTCCACAGCTTCATTTGTTAATGGCAATTCTGTACTTGCTCAGGTCAAAAGCATTTTCATCATTTTTGACTCTCTAATTTTTTCTCATGCCCCACACATCCAACTGTGACCTGAAACAAGAAGGCTGCCAGATATTTCTCCAGCAAAGAGGGGTTTATTCAGGATCAGCAGAAAATTGCAATTCCACGTGGGCAACCACAGCGGGTCACGTGCAAGTCCCCTCGGGGCAAACAAGGGAGAATGGCTTTTATAGAGGGAAAGCGGAATTGGGAGGGCTATCTCAACAGAGTCCATGGCTTGTCCCTGGCTGAGTCCCTGCCAGGAAAGAAAAGGAGTCCCTCTTCTTCCTGCTGGGCTCTGCTATCATTGCAGGGTGTCATGGGGTTTCTGTTTATTAATTTCGTGTACAATCCATTGACACATCCTATCAACTCAACCTTCCAAATGTATCCAAAGTCTGACCGCTTCTCATCACCTCCACCCCTAACATCCCATGTCTCACACGGATGAAGTGATGTTACTGTCAAAGCCCCTTAGATCATCTCCTTGCTAAAATCCTGAGCCTCCAATTTCAATACTCAACATAGAAGCCAGAGTCGTACTATTTAGACTTAAATTAGATCATTTCACTCCAATGGCGTCACATCTCACTCTGAGTACAAGGCCCTTTACAAGAGTAAATGTATCTGCTTATCTGATCTTATTTTTTAATTTATTTATTTTATTTACTTATTTTTGGCTGCATTGGGTCTTTGGTGCTGCACAGCACGTGGGCTTTCTCTAGTTGTGACGAGCGGGGGCTACTCTTCGTTGCGGTGCATCGGCTTCTCATCGCGGTGGCTTCTCTTCTCGCGGAGCACGGGCTCTAGGCACGCAGGCTTCAGTAGTTGTGGCACATGGGCTCAGTAGTTGTGTCTCGCGGGCTCTAGAGTGCAGGCTCAGTAGTTGTGACGCACAGACTTAGTTGCTCTGCGGCATGTGGGATCTTCCCGGACCAGGGCTCAAGCCCATGTCCCCTGCATTGGCAGGCGGATTCTTAACCACTATGCCACCAGGGAAGCCCCTTATCTGATCTTATAAATTAGAAACTGGAAAGTATATCCAGTATAATTCTCTTGATTAATCAAGGAAGCTCCTTAAAAAATGACATGTACTGACTGATATTAGAAATGAACAATAAAATAAGATGGTTGATGGAGAAATGGATAGATATATGATAAAGTCAATGTAAGAAAGAGTTGGGAATTCCCTGGCAGTCTAGTGGTTGGGACTCCACACACTCACTGCCAAGGGCCCGGGTTTGATCCCTGGTTGGGGAACTGGAATCCCACAAGCCTAGTGGCACGGTCAGAAAAAAAAAGAAAAAGAAAGAAAAAAAAAAGAAAGAGAGTTGGTTGTAGAAGCAAGGTTGGAGGAAAAAAATGAGAAATACTTTTAAATGGAACAAAAGATTGTCGGGTGTCTTCAGTGGAAAACTGTGCACTGTTTGTCACACTTACCCTTCAGGGTTACCTGATTCTATGGGGTTTATGCCTTTCGTTGTTTTTGAGCTACTTTACAACTCTGTTTATTGTAGAAAACTGAAAGTAATGCAAGTAATTCTTATCTATAGAAATGCAAAGTCTGTCCCAAGGAAGTTTAACTGACTTTTGGGGAAAAAAGCCAGCTCTGGATGTGTTAACAAGGCTATTTCAGAACTCCTGTGGTCCATCAATGCGTCTGCTCTGTGGATTCTCCTCTGAACAGGACAAAACAGCTTTCTGGTTCCATCACCAATCAATGAGTTAAGTAATGCATTCACTTTGATATTAAGAGAGTTAGGATGTGCCTTTAGAAAAACTTATCTTTTAACGGTCTTGAAGGTCTCCCACTGAGACGCCCAGCAGATTTATCTGAAGAGGTCAATAAACGTCATCACCAGTGGAGGACACTCCATGGGCAGCTTACATCCAGGCACACCTTTCACCGGCTCCAGAGGTGAATTCAGTGGCAATAGAACATTGCTGACTCTCTGTTTTTCTATTTTAATTGTCCTCTCTAATAGTTTTTTGTTTGTTTCGTTTCATTAATAGCTAAATTATTCTCTATCAGTGGAAACAACGGAAACTGAGCAGGACCCTGCAGGACCCTCCTGCATACAAAATCCCCTCTGTGTGTCCCCTGTTTCCTGTTTGTAGAGAAAGGCTTTAGTCTCCTAGGCCTTCCCTGAGCTCCAAAGAGCAGACTCCAGCAGTTATTCATTACAGAAGTGAGGGAATGCAGAAACAAAGGAAAATCAGTCAAGAAACAATAAAACTGGGTCCTAGTTCCTCCTCGAGGGATACACACAATAACCTGACACGTATCTTTGAGCTGTTCTGCAAGAACTAAGACCCCTCCCACCTCCACCCAGGTGGAGGATGGTGACCACTTGCTGAGCACAAGCACTTAGACCCCAGACTGGCTGGAACCAGAAGGCTGGTGATTAAGACTCCTAAACTACCACCCTGTTACCTCACCACCAACCAATCAAAAGAAGGTCATGCATCCTGCAGCCCTCCTCCCAAATGCTGCCTTTAAAAGCCCTTCTCTGAAAGCCATCGGGGAGCTCGGGTCCTCCGAGCATGTTCTCTTTGCTGGGCCCTGCAACAGGTGCTGGACTTTCCCTCACCACAGCCTAGTGTCAGTAAATTGGCTTTGCTACGTGGTGGGTGAGTGGACCCAAGTTTGGTTCGATAACAAGTGTACAATCTATCCCTTTATTTCTGTTTGAAAATTTTTATAAGAAAAAAGTTTAAACTATTATTCAGGTGAATATTTTGTTAACTGGCAAGGCATGACAACTATTGCAAAAACAACTCAAAAGGTCAAGTATCACATTATCCCTTATAGTACTTGAAGTGTAGCAAGCATTCAGCATGCTCTGTTGAGTGGAATAAAATTTCTATACACAAAAGTCAAGGTATTTTTCCTCCTCTTAGAATGCTATCACTACTGGAAAATACCTTATAACAGTCAATTATACAAAAAGAATATATGAAGCATAAGAAATACAATCAGATGCTAGTAGACCCAGAATAAGACTAATTCAGGACAACTTTTTGCAGCTCACTTGTTAGCAATTTCGTATTTGACAGGCCACTTGGCCTTTCCTTACCTCACATGCCTCATCTAAGAAACGAGACAATGAATTACCCCTAGGGTGCTACGTGATTAATAATTGTGTTGAGAGCAAATATTAATCCTAGCAGTTTTGCAAATTATAACCTTCACAGTGTGTAATTTCATGAGAATACAAGCCATTTCGTTTTTTAAATAATAAATTTATTTATTTATTTTTGGCTGCATTGGGTCTTCGTTGCGATGCGTGGGCTTCTCATTGAGGTGGCTTCTCTTGTTGCAGAGCACAGGCTCTAGGCGCGCAGGCTTCAGTAGTTATGGCTCGTGGGCTCTAGAGTGCAGGCTCAGTAGTTGTGGCGCACGGGCTTAGTTGATCCACGGCATGTGGGATCTTCCTGGACCCATGTCCCCTGCATTGGCAGGCGGATTCTTAACCGCTGTGCCCCCAGGGAAATCCCAAGCCACTTCTTAAGTTAGTCCTTGATCTATGTAACCTTTGCTACATGTCACATTTCAATGAAGGTAATAAAAATGGGGAGAAAGTTCAGCCACTTTTTTCTCTGTTAATGATGATAACCTGACCCTCCTCCACCCCAGCCATGAAATCTGTATGTAAGGTGATATTCATAGCATACAAATCTAATAAAAGTATATCTTATTTAAAATTATTGGAAAAGACCAAGAAAGACCAGCTAACATTTATTAGAACCAACCATATTCAGTGTTGAAAAATTAAATAGTTCTTTAAGACTGAGATCTGGATCTACCTGTCCTGTAAGATTCCCAGGCTATTCCCAGGCTATTCATTCCCGGGCTATTCAAAGTTGATTCTCCATAACAAACTTGAACTTTATCTGATCCCTGTGCCCCAGAACCTAGAACACTGGTAAAGAGCTCTTCCCACCCTGTTGTGTTCTTAAAAAAGCATAATTGAAAGGACCACACTGCACTCTCCTTACTCCGAGACAGGACCCACCAACACTCTTCCTCAGTGATTCAGAAAAGCCCTCCTCCATCCTCCCCACGATTCCCATGAGACTTGCTGATGACCCCCTGGTTTACCTGTCTCTGTAGAGCCCCAGGCCCCCTGCCTTTTCTTTGCAATGTTCTTCATTGGTGAACATGCTCCCTATTACATGAGTCTGAATAGAATGATCTTCATTGTCTTGTGCATTCCCATTTTCATGGCTCTGGTGCTGTGACTTGGAAGGGACTGGCTCCGTCTCCCCACCCAGGTAACCAGGGCTGAAGGTGTCCTTGTGCACCTTTCCTGAGTGTTTACCCAGGGTCCCAGTGTTAAGTCCAGATCCTGTCCTGAAGTCCAGATTCTTGTCCATTGATACCGTGGTAAGAATTTGATTTTTATTCTTTCTGAGTGTTCACTCTGGTGCCAGCTTCTTCTGGTTTCATGGTCTGATCACCATAAACTGGTTGATGGTTCACGGAGATCTTGTCTTTGTTGCCTGATAGATGACAGAGAATCTGCCTTCTTAGTTTTTTCTGTTTATTTTTCTACTTTCAGCTCAAAACTGTTAAGAATTTCATGCCACGAGGAAGGAGATATCTGGACTGAATTTTGTATTTCTGTGTTTATGCCATTAGAGAAATTTTGAGCTATGAGTGAAATTTTAAAATTGAAATTACAAGCTCTGTGTGTGTGTGTGTGTGTGTGTGTGCGTGCGCGCGCGCGCACGTGCCTATAATTCAGAAAGGCCATTCTCCCTCATCCTGAGAAAAGCATCCTGAGATGTTACCAACTGAGATTATAAAATCTCTTAAAGAAGCTCTTGACTTAGAAATAAGTTGCCTATAAACTGAATATTCCTAAAGTTCTCAAATGTTAAGGAAATTGAACTCTCAGTATTTTAAACAGTGCTAAAAAAAGTATTCTTTAAAAAAATTTGTTTTGATTTCCTTATTTTTTTTTAAATTGGGGTATAGTTGATCTACAATATTATATTAGTTTCAGGTTACAAAATAGTGATTCAAAATTTTTATAGATTATACTCCACTTAAAGTTATTATAAAACATTGGCCATATTCCCTGTGCTGTACAATATATCCTTGTAGCTTATTTATGACGAGCCTGGTCCCTGGCTTACTGGGATCTCAGAGTAAGGGAGTAACTTTGCAGCAGGCCCAAGAACGATAGGCCACAGTGGGGACCTCAGAAGAAAGCAATTCACCCAAATTTACAGGCACTGCAGGTGAAATCTGACAAGCAGCCCTTGGCTTGGCTTCCTTGCCCCAAGAGGCTTTTAAATGTTACAATCTAAGATTCCTTAGGAAAACATCCTGCAAATCAAACCTAAAGTCTAGATGGTAAATTCCCATTCTTACTGCACCTATGTAAACACAGCTAATGAGACCAGCCTTATTCTGTGATCATAAATAATCTTTCTTTGATTATTGGGGGAGGGACTATAGGAAAAAATTTTGTTTCTATGGGAAACTCTGCGCTGTTTACAGCACCCCATTCCAGGACTTCAGATTCTAGCCGTGTTCGCTGAGTTATTCTGTACCTCTGTGTAGACTGCAGGAACCTGACACAGGTGAAAACTCTGTTTCATCTGCTGGAGATTTACTTGACTTCCTCTTCCTCTGGCCCTACCTGCATACTGGCCCAGATCCCGTTCCCCTGCCCAAATAGCCAGTTCTCGGGGTTTCCTTCACCATCCCGCTACAGGCCCTCCAACTAATGTCTCGGCACCAGCAGGAGCTGGCGCCAGTCTGCCCAGGCCCCGACCTGGACTCCAGTTATCCTGCAGCTGGTGCTTCTCCCCAGGACCTGAAGGAGCCCTGGGCACTGCAGCCCAGCAACGTGACCTCAGGTGGGCAGGGTCCTCTCTGGACAGGCCACAGGATGGTCCGGCACATGCCTTTGTGCGAGAGGTAACCGCGCCTGTGGGCAGCCTCGCTCGAGACCCTCAGGACACTTGACAAGCTGTCCTGCAAAACCAACAGATGCTCCTCCAGCAACCCTGAGACCCCCTAGAGCAGGCCCCTCGGGGCTCAGCTCCTGAGTCTTCACTATAATACAACCTTCTACATCAATTTGTTTTGCTCCTTTTCACTTTAGGAATCCCTCTTTTACAACGTCTGCTATCCAGGACCCTAAAGCAACCAACATTTGCCATCAACAGAGGGAACCAACACCAGCAGGAATCCCCTGGAGACCATGAGACCCAGCTTTGCCTCACTCAGAAGGTTTACGATCACTTCCAAGTTCTTTGCTGAGGAACCACATCCTTTGCTCTGGGACTGAGAACGTGGAACCCGAGCCCTGAGCTCCTGGGAAATAGTGCTGGCTAGAAACACACCACCCTCGTGTCTGAAAAGGCTAACCCCAAAGGACCACTCTGCTCTCCACGACCTGCACCACCTCTCTTCCTCCACTGACTCAGATGAGACCATCTTCATTCTTGTCTTTGTTCCCGAAGACCCCTAGCGACGCCCTTGTTTACCCAGCTCTGTGAGACCCCAGCCCTCTCCTTCCCTTGAGTGTTCCCCATTAAAGAATGGCAGTCTGAATACAACCAGCTCCCTAATTTCCGGTGCATTTTGTCTCTCACAACTGCTACACTTTCGTTTTAACTGCCTGGGAACAGAGTTCTGAGAAAGGCTGTGAATACCCAAGACGCAATTGTCTCATTAGCTCTTCTACTGAAGTGTTTTAATTTCAAATGTCAAGTTTGTCCTCTTTGGTCAGTTTTGAACATAAACCCATGAAAACATGAGGAAATCCTTGAATAATTAATGGAAACAGAATGATCCTATCCTTAAGAAGGAATATAGTCAGATACCAAATATTCATTTAGTCAATAAATAATAAGCCAGAATAATCTATCAAGCACAAAACCAGACACCAGAGATACAAAGAACAATGATTCCCGCCCTTAAGAGGGTGACAAGCTTTTTGATATAAATTATAATCCAGTCAAATTACAGGTATCATCAGATATTCGTATAGTTGAGAGTACAAAGGGAAGAAAACTGTCTGCCTGAAGGGGGAAAGTGGTCAGGAAATCCTGAAGGAAAATGTGACCACGCTAAGGCTTGGAGGGGGAGAAGGAGTTTGGCAGGTGGGGTAGGACAGGATGGCCTAGACAGGAGGATAAGTACACAAGGAAATGGATGGGACAGAAAATGGCTCCTTTGGGAATCTGAGAGTAGTCTGTACGGATGCGCCAAGATGTCACTTGGGAGACCAACATTCAGAATAAGACAAATCACTTGGAAATGGTATGAGTTCACAGAGGGAAGACTTTTCCTAGTTCTTAATAGGACGGTGGAAATGATACCCCTCAGTTTATATGTCTTGTGGGAGGTACCACCGATTTTCTCCTTATTTTTGAGACGACATAAGAACTCTTTCATCATCTGCTATAGCTTATGACGGTAAGTTAACAAAACCACCAGACAATTCAAGGTGCAACCTCTGATGTCTTCCAGCACTGCCACTAGTGGGACATGGCTTGGATGTCCAGGAAGTTTACTTGTATTCATGGGTTATCCATGGGTTTAGTTGCATTCATCAGACATGAGAAGAAACAGAAGCATAATGCATATATCTTAACATTTTGGTTATAAGCATGAAGACCTCACCAATGAAAAAAATACAATGAAACTGTATTATATGGACGACCTCAAGAAAAGTGGAAACCTTTATCTTATCATTTGCAGTATATTAATATAAAATGTAACCTTCCCACTCTTACTCTGCTCACATCTACTCACGGTTAAGCACGGCTAAGCATTTCAGGGTTTCTATTATAGAATGTCCATTACAAAGAAGAAAAACAACCCTTTTATGTTTTTAACATTGTTGTTTGTTCGTGAAAAACGAAAACAAGCACCCTGTCCCTTAAAAGGAAAACACTTGTCCAAATACAGCTATGCAGTAACAAAAGGTAATCAAAGCAAACACTGAGAGGTAATCATGTGAAATAATCCACTAACCAGTGAGGAACAACTCACAAATATGAAACGCTGTACTTAATTTTAGCAAAAGCATTTTCTGGAAGTTCTAAAGTGGTGAGTGGAGGGGGGGGTGTTGAAGATGAATATTTGGGAAATAACCTAGTTGATTCTGTTTTAATAAGATCAAAGGGAGGTCAAATTAAACAAACGTACTTGTTTTATTAGTGATAAAAAAGAAACTTTAAAAATAAAACATTCTTTGAAATATTTTGGCTTTAGGTACCATTTCATAAGTAAACAGTAGACATGCTTCTCCTAAAAAAAGGAGTGAAGAGATAATCCACACATTTGCCGAAATTATTGATGTCGTTCACTACTAATATAAGCCCATCTAGATACAGGGGCGCTGCCAGAATAACATGTTTGCATAAATTTTGACTATAGAGAAAAGTAAAAATGAGCAAATCAAATAGAACAAAACAAATTCTAGAAAGTCTTCAAATCACATCCTGAGGATATTCTATTATCTAGATCCCTGGCAGCTACATCATTTAAGTGTCTTCAGAAAGACTCAATCCATGGATACAAGAGATCCCAGCTTTGGGCCTCTCACTGTTGTGGCCTCTCCCGTCGCGGAGCACAGGCTCCGGACGCGCAGGCTCAGCGGCCATGGCTCATGGGCCCAGCCGCTCCACGGCATGTGGTAATTTCCCGGACCGGCGCACAAACCTGTGTCCCCTGCATCGGCAGGCAGACTCTCAACCACTGCGCCACCAGGGAAGCCCGAGATCTCAGCTTTTTAAAATAAGCAGCTCACTAGATGTGTCCTTCATATTGTTGATATCCCTCCCCCCCTTTTTAATTTGTTGATAAAGTCTACGCTCTGAAGCTGGGTTCACTGCAGGACGTCGGGGCAGAAATCTTTAACGTTCTTATGTGAATCTATTTGTAACTTAATTGTCCCTTCCTTATATCTTTTTTTCCAGAGAATTATAGAGACTTTTAATATTCAGAGTATTTTTCTAAAAAAGGTAATACCTCTCTAAATGTTCTCGAACAATGCAATAATAGAACTGATCAGTAAAGCGTCAGTATCAGTTTTGAATACTCATATGTTGGATAAAGATGAATGTTTATAGTACAAAAAACAAGCATAAAGAAAATGTATATGTGAGCTATGCATCAATACCCAATCTGTTTAAAAAATACACATATATCACCTCACTTATTAAGATCTTTATCTAACAAACTTAACATCTAACACTGAAACTCCCAGGGGTCTACGCGTCTACCCATCTCCTGGCCCTGAACGTATGGGGGACTAGAGGCAATGAAGCCCTAATATCAAGGAGCACACTGTTGTGGACGGAATGTCTGTGCCCCCCAAGTTCCTATGTTGGAATCCTAACCCCAAGGTGATGGTGTTAGGAGGTGGGGCCTTTGGGAGGTGATTAGTTTCTGAGGGTGAAGCCCTCATGAGTGGGATTAATGCTCTTATTAAAGGGACCCCTGAGAGCTGCCTCGTCCTTTCTGTTGTATGAGGACCCAAGGCTGGGCCTTGATCTTGGACTTCAGCCTCCAGAAGTGTTGTTTATAAACCATCCAGTCTGTGGAATTCCATTACAGCAGCCTGAGCAGACCAAGACACCGAGAGCGCCCCGTCTTGTTTTTATGCAATCCATTTTCCACTCAAGGGAACCAGTTTCATGGAGAAACGGTGCGAGAGCAAGGAAAGGAAGCAGGAGCCCAGGTCACCTTAGTGTTCTAGAAGGGAAGGGAGAGCGCGAAGGGGAAAGGGGCTGGGGAGAGGGCAGCTCCAAGGGGCTCACGCAGGCTCAGCCTGGGACCACCCACCCGAACAAATGACAACCCGCCGCATGACGTGCGAATCTGAGTCCATGGGGCGCGTGGAGGGAGAAGGGACATGCAGAGT